>NC_039251.1:2927447-3527447 GCF_003368295.1 Carassius auratus | reverse complement strand
ATAATGGTTTATATTTTAATATCCTTTAAAATATAATTTATTACTGTGATGTGCAGCTGTATTTTCAGCATCATTCCTCCAGTCTTCAGTGTCACATGATCTTCAGAAATCAGTCCAATATGATGATTTATTATTAGAATTATTAATAGTTGTGATGCCAAATATTATTTTGGAATCTTTTTAAGGATTCTTCGATGTATACTTTTTTTTTTTAAAGAACAGCGTTTATTAAAAATATAAATATCTTCTAACAATATTAATCTTTGATTTCACTTCTTATCAATTTAATACATCCTAAAAGAGTTATAAACTTTTGAACTCTATTGTTTATTGTTAGAAAATACTTCTATTTTAAATAAATGCTTTTCTTTTTAACATTTCTTTCATCAAAGAATCCTGTTAGAAGAGATACTTTTAAAGTATCACAGTTTCAGCAGCATAACTCTGATAATAAATCATCATATTATTCTGATTTGTGAAGATCATGTGACACTGAAGACTGGAGGAATGATGCTCACAATCACAGAAATAAAATAGATTTTAATGCATATTAAAATAAAAAAGTTGTTTTACTTCATAATAATATTTCACTTTTTTCCCTGTATTTTTGATCAAATAAATGCAGTTTTGATGAGTAAACTCCTGTAAAAACAACAACAACAACAACACATAAAAAATCAATCTGATCCCAAACTGTGACCAGTGTGTGTGTGTGTGTGTGTGTGTGTGTGTATAGCACTTACATACTAATCCCCACAAGAATAAAGATGTTAAATACTCATCTGAGGAGAAATCTATGTTGCATAATAATGAAAGGATGTGTGACGTACACTTTCTGTAAACTGAGCCAAACATTTTCACTGATTTAGGGTAGAGTAAGAATATTTAAAGTATTGCGCAAGTTAGTTCATACTTGGATATAATTTTATATGCAATATTACCTTTTCTTTTCATCGTCATCTTTAAGAGTTCATGATCATTTCTGTTCAACTTTATTTCTCAGTTGATAAATCCATCCACAATTCATAAAACACAACACATGCAACTTCCTGTCATTGAAATCATTTAAAAATCAAATCAACAGGTTAGAAAAAAAAGCCTCAGGCCCAAATATTCAGTTATCACTAATGAACTGTTTGACAAACACTTCTTGCTTCGAAGTACAGATCTATAAAAAAAAAAAAAAAATCACAAACAGTCCCCGGAGTCTCAATCTGAATCAACGGAGTCGCAAACATGCTCCGAAGTGTCGATCTGAATCAACCGAGTCGCGAACATGCTCCGAAGTGCCGATCTGAATCAACCGAGTCGCGAACATGCTCCGAAGTGTCGATCTGAATCAACCGAGACGCGAACATGCTCCGAAGTGCCGATCTGAATCAACCGAGTCGCGAACATGCTCCGAAGTGCCGATCTGAATCAACCGAGTCGCGAACATGCTCCGAAGTGCCGATCTGAATCAACCGAGTCGCGAACAGGCTCCGAAGTCCCGATCTGAAAACTTCGACCAAAGAATGTAAAAAATAACTCTATTTCTCTAAAAACTCTACAACTCTATGAAAGACTCAGACCACGTATCTAAAAATAAATCGCTATAGTAAAAGAGAAATGATAAGAGGAGTGAAGTTTCCTACCGTTCTGCTGTGTTTGGTCCTCACGCGTCTGACGCTCCGCGGCGCGTCTCCGCCCCAGCACACGCGCTTTTACAGTGCTAAATTAATCATCTTTGCTAATTATTATACATTTACTTCATTGTCAGCTTCAGGTAATTCATTTATTATTGTTCATTGAAATGTTTGATACAAAAATGGTTGTATTTCAGTAATAATTCAAAATTACCAAAATAAAATATATAAAATAATGGTTTATATTTTAATATCCTTTAAAATATAATTTATTACTGTGATGTGCAGCTGTATTTTCAGCATCATTCCTCCAGTCTTCAGTGTCACATGATCTTCAGAAATCAGTCTAATATGATGATTTATTATTAGAATTATTAATAGTTGTGATGCCAAATATTATTTTGGAATCTTTTTAAGGATTCTTCGATGTATACTTTTTTTTTTTAAAGAACAGCGTTTATTAAAAATATAAATCTCTTCTAACAATATTAATCTTTGATTTCACTTCTTATCAATTTAATACATCCTAAAAGAGTTATAAACTGTTAAACTCTATTGTTTATTGTTAGAAAAGACTTCTGTTTTAAATAAATGCTTTTCTTTTTAACATTTCTTTCATCAAAGAATCCTGAAAGAAGTATCACAGTTTCAGCAGCACAACTCTGATAATAAATCATCATATTATTCTGATTTGTGAAGATCATGTGACACTGAACACTGGAGGAATGATGCTCACAATCACAGAAATAAAATAGATTTTAATGCATATTAAAATAAAAAAGTTGTTTTACTTCATAATAATATTTCACTTTTTTCCCTGTATTTTTGATGAAATAAATGCCGTTTTGATGAGTGAACTCCTGTAAAAACAACAACAACAACAACTCATAAAAAATCAATCTGATCCCAAACTCTGACCGGTGTGTGTTTGTGTGTGTGTGTGTGTGTGTGTGTGTGTGTGTGTGTGTGTGTGTGTATAGCACTTACACACTAATCCCCACAAGAATAAAGATGTTAAATACTCATCTGAGGAGAAAACTATGTAGCATAATAATGAAATGATGTGTGACGTACACTTTCTGTAAACTGAGCCAAACATTTTCACTGATTTAGGGTAGAGTAAGAATATTTAAAGTATTGCGCAAGTTAGTTCATACTTGGATATAATTTTATATGCAATATTACCTTTTCTTTTCATCATCATCTTTAAGAGTTCATGATCATTTCTGTTCAACTTTATTTCTCAGTTGATAAATCCATCCACAATTCATAAAACACAACACATGCAACTTCCTGTCATTGAAATCATTTAAAAATCAAATCGACAGCTTAGAAAAAAAAGCCTCAGGCCCAAATATTCAGTTATCACTAATTAACTGTTTGACAAACACTTCTTGCTTCGAAGTACAGATCTGAATTAAAAAAAAAAAAAAAAAAATCACAAACAGTCCCCGGAGTCTCAATCTGAATCAACGGAGTCGCGAACATGCTCCGAATAGTCGATCTGAATCAACCGAGTCGCGAACATGCTCCGAAATGCCGATCTGAATCAACCAAGTCGTGAACAGGCTCAGAAGTGCCGATCTGAATCAACCGAGTCACGAACATGCCCCGAAGTGCCGATCTGAATCAACCCAGTCGCGAACATGCTCCGATGTGCCGATCTGAATCAACCGAGTAGCGAACAGACTCCGATGTGACAATCTGAAAACTTCGACCAACGAATGTAAAAATTTAATGCGTTTTAATATAGTAAAAATAATTTAGAATGATCTTTCTCTATATTATATTAACAGCCTAACTTTTAACGAGCAATGCACCATAATTTCACCTTTACACTATAAAAAACACTATATTTCAGCCTATATTAATAACCTCTATGTAAATAAAACAGAATACCGTTCTTACCAAATTCATTTAACATGTTATTAAATCATAATTAGTTTTTAAACACTGACAGGAACTTTCAGAGCTGATTTCAAAGTTACTGCGTTTATAAAACAACTCTATGAAAGACTCAGATCACGTATCTAAAAATAAATCACTATAGTAAAAGAGAAATAATAAGAGGAGTGAAGTTTCCATACCGTTCTGCTGTGTTTGGTCCTCACGCGCGTCTGACGCTCCGCGGCGAGTCTCCGCCCCTCACACGAGCGTTTACAGCGCTAAATTAATCATCTGTGCTAATTATTATACATGTCTACACGCGGCTATTGGTAGTGATGCTACAGTCAAAAATCTGTAATAATTCAAACCTTTTAAAATAAAATAGATAAAATAATGGTTTCGATTTGAATAATATAGTAAAAATAATTTAGAACGATCTTTCTCTATATTATATTAACAGCCTAACTTTTAACGAGCAATGCACCATAATATCACCTTTACACTATAAAAAACACTATATTTCAGCCTATATTAATAACCTCTATGTAAATAAAACAGAATACTGTTCTTACCAAATTCATTTAACATGTTATTAAATCATAATTAGTTTTTAAAAACTGACAGGAACTTTCAGAGCTGATTTCAAAGTTACTGCGTTTATAAAACAACTCTATGAAAGACTCAGACTCAAATCACAAACAGTCCCCGGAGTCTCAATCTGAATCAAAGGAGTCGCGAACATGCTCCGAAGTGTCGATCTGAATCAACCGAGACGCGAACATGCTCCGAAGTGCCGATCTGAATCAACGGAGTTGCGAACATGCTCCGAAGCGCCGATCTTAATCAACCGAGTCGCGAACATGCTCCGAAGTGCCGATCTGAATCAACCGAGTCGCGAACAGGCTCCGAAGTCCCGATCTGAAAACTTCGACCAAAGAATGTGAAAAATAACTCTATTTCTCTAATAACTCTACAACTCTATGAAAGACTCAGACCACGTATCTAAAAATAAATCGCTATAGTAAAAGAGAAATAATAAGAGGAGTGAAGTTTCCTACCGTTCTGCTGTGTTTGGTCCTCACGCGCGTCTGACGCTCCGCGGCGCGTCTCCGCCCCATCACACGTGTGTTTACAGTGCTAAATTAATCATCTTTGCTAATTATTATACATTTACTTCATTGTCAGCTTCAGGTAATTCCTTTATTATTGTTCATTGAACTGTTTGATACAAAAATGGTTGTATTTCAGTAATAATTCAAAATTATCCAAATAAAATATATAAAATAATGGTTTATATTTTAATATCCTTTAAAATATAATTTATTACTGTGATGTGCAGCTGTATTTTCAGCATCATTCCTCCAGTCTTCAGTGTCACATGATCTTCAGAAATCAGTCTAATATGATGATTTATTATTAGAATTATTAATAGTTGTGATGCCAAATATTATTTTGGAATCTGCAATACTTTTTTCCGGATTCTTCAATGTATATATATTTTTTTAAAGAACAGCGTTTATTCAAAATATAAATCTCTTCTAACAATATTAATCTTTGATTTCACTTCTTATCAATTTAATACATCCTAAAAGAGTTATAAACTTTTGAACTATATTGTTTATTGTTAGAAAAGACTTCTATTTTAAATAAATGCTCTTCTTTTTAACATTTCATTCATCAAAGAATCCTGAAAGAAGTATCACAGTTTCAGCAGCACAACTCTGATAATACATCATCATATTATTCTGATTTGTGAAGATCATGTGACACTGAAGACTGGAGGAATGATGCTGACAATCACAGAAATAAAATAGATTTTAATGTATATTAAAATAAAAAAGTTGTTTTACTTCATAATAATATTTCACTTTTTTCCTGTATTTTTGATCAAATAAATGCAGTTTTGACGAGTAAACTCCAACAACAACACATAAAAAATCAATCTGATCATAAACTCTGACCGGTGTGTGTGTGTGTGTGTTTGTGTATAGCACTTACACACTAATCCCCACAAGAATAAAGATATTAAATACTCATCTGAGGAGAAAACTATGTTGCATAATAATGAAAGGATGTGTGACGTACACTTTCTGTAAACTGAGCCAAACATTTTCACTGATTTAGGGTAGAGTAAGAATATTTAAAGTATTGCGCAAGTTAGTTCATACTTGGATATAATTTTATATGCAATATTACCTTTTCTTTTCATCATCATCTTTAAGAGTTCATGATCATTTCTGTTCAACTTTATTTCTCAGTTGATAAATCCATCCACAATTCATAAAACACAACACATGCAACTTCCTGTCATTGAAATCATTTAAAAATCAAATCGACAGCTTAGAAAAAAAAAGCCTCAGGCCCAAATATTCCGTCATCACTAATGAACTGTTTGACAAACACTTCTTGCTTCGAAGTACAGATCTGAATTAAAAAAAAAAAAAAAAATCACAAACAGTCCCCGGAGTCTCAATCTGAATCAACGGAGTCGCGAACATGCTCCGAAGTGCCGATCTGAATCAACCGAGTCGCGAAAATGCTCTGAAGTGCCGATCTGAATCAACCGAGTCGCGAACATGCTCCGAAGTGTCGATCTGAATCAACCGAGACGCGAACATGCTCCGAAGTGCCGATCTAAATCAACCGAGTCGCGAACATGCTCCGAAGTGCCAATCTAAATCAACCGAGTCGCGAACATGCTCCGAAGTGCCGATCTGAATCAACCGAGTCGCGAACAGGCTCCGAAGTCCCGATCTGAAAACTTCGACCAAAGAATGTAAAAAATAACTCTATTTCTCTAATAACTCCACAACTCTATGAAAGACTCAGACCACGTATCTAAAAATAAATCGCTATAGTAAAAGAGAAATAATAAGAGGAGTGAAGTTTCCTACAGTTCTGCTGTGTTTGGTCCTCACGCGCGTCTGACGCTCCGCGGCGCATCTCCGCCCCTGACACGCGCGTTTACAGCGCTAAATTAATCATCTTTGCTAATTATTATACTTTTAATGATTATGATTCTATTGATGGTGGTACATCATTGCTACGGAAGGAACGATGTCTGTGAGTACACCTGTGGACAATGAACAATTTTGGGAGGCTTTTAAATACGGGGGCGGGGAAAGGTGAGGGCGCGCTGATGCCTAATAATGAACTGTGAAAGAGACTGAGACGTGGTGTTTGTAAAGCCTGCCGGGTTCACAAAAGCAAGGGATCCGTTGCGTTCGTGGTTGCCTAGCACCACCGGCGTGAAGAAAACCGGGGTCCCACTTATTGGCCCGGAGGTAGACAGTGGGGGGTAAACTTAGATAGACAGGGAAGCGAGTGTAGGTGGACTTGGCAGGCTGTTTGAAAGAAACCTTCTCAGCATTTCCGCGGAGGGGAAGGTTGAGTCCTCACAGTGACGGCAGGGTGTCGTTGGACGTGGACAGAGAAGTCCGAAGTTATTTTATTATTACGGAGTTGTGTGGGTTATGGTTGTACTCAGTCATTTGTGATTACTGTCCTCCTGAAGTATGTTGATTACCTGTGCTGGTTGTTTCACATAGAGCATGTGATTTAGGTTTGGAGTTTCTAATTAAGTGTGCTGTGTATGAGATTTCACCTAATTTATTGTGTGCTGTGAATTTGGAGTGAGTACTTGGGTTCTCTTTTAAATGTGTGTCACGGTTTAATGAAATATGACCAGTGTGTGTAATCAGGATATTTAAGTGAGACAATGCCAAATGGCTGCTATTGTTAATAAAAAGTGTATTCTTTGATAATTCTTGGTCTTGAGTGTTTTGAGTGCTCCTCCCGGACCAGACCGGGGTGAAATTAAAGGTGGTGGCAGAATAGGTGTTAGTCTGCATTACCAGTGGCCCCTAGCGGTGGCAAAATTTATTACACTGGTGGCAGCGGTGGGATTGTGCCCTCGAGAACTGAGGTTATAATTCCTGGTAGTGTTGAAGGAGTGGGGCAAGAGTGGTTGGAAGGAATGCTGGAACCTTCGGATAGATTGGTTACTGAAGTTCTGGTGGCCCGGGTGTTATGTAGAGTGGAAAAGGGAATGTTGCCGCTAAGGGTTATTAATGTGACCAGTGAGGATCTTATCCTAAGAAAAGGGATGACTATTGGAGCTTTGTTTACCGATGTTCAGATAGGGGATAGTGCAGTCAATTCTCTGGGTTCACTGAAAGATTTAGTGGAGCAGCCATGGACCGCTGAAGTTTTGCTACAAAATCTGGGGCTGAATGATAGGGGCCTGGAACCGACACAGTTACAAGCTGTTCAAGAATTATTGAATGACTATCTTCCTGTTTTTAGTCAAAGTGACACGGATTTAGGGCGGACCCATAGGACTCTACATCAGATTGACACTGGGGATGCAAAGCCCATTAAATTGGCTCCTCGTCGGGTACCACTTCATTTGCAGCAGGAGGTGGCAGATCATGTGAAGCAGATGCAGGAAGGGGGTATCATACGACCATCCTGTAGTCCTTGGGCTGCTCCTGTTGTTCCGGTGAGAAAGAAAGATGGGTCATTGAGGTTCTGTGTCGATTATAGGAAGTTAAATGATGTTACTAGAAAGGATGCATATCCTCTTCCACGTATTGATGATGCATTAGATAGCCTAACTCATGCACAGTGGTTTTCTACTTTAGATTTAGCTAGTGGCTACTGGCAGGTTGAAGTGGACCCTATAGATTGCCCTAAAACAGCCTTTATAACAAGACAGGGGCTCGTTGAATTTAATGTTCTTCCTTTTGGACTATCCAATAGTCCAAGTACATTCCAAAGACTTATGGACTTGATTCTGGCAGATTTGCAGTGGTCCACATGTTTAGTCTACTTGGATGACATTATAGTTTTTGGAAAAGATTTTAGGGAACATCTTCAGCGGTTAGGTCAAGTATTGTCCAAATTGCAGGCTGCCAATCTTAAAGTGAAACCATCTAAGTGCAATCTGTTTGCTACCAAAGTGCAATACCTGGGTCACGTTATTTCGGCTGAGGGGGTTATGGCCGATCCCAGTAAAGTGGAAGCTGTACAATCATGGCCAATCCCTAAAAATCAGACTGAGGTACGAAGCTTTTTGGGCTTAGCCTCATATTATAGGCGATTTGTAAGGGGTTTTGCTGAGTTGGCTAGACCATTGCATCGGCTTACAGAAAAGGGAAGGCGATTTCAGTGGGATGATGGTTGCCAGGTTGCTTTTGAGAAGTTGAAAGCATGTCTCACTACTGCTCCAGTTTTAGCCTATCCAGACCCGCAGCGTTAATTTATTCTGGATACAGATGCCAGTGACGTGGGGATTGGGGCTGTTTTGTCACAGGAAGTTGATGGTTTAGAACAAGTGGTGGCATATGCCAGTAGAACCCTGAGTAAACAAGAACGTAAATACGCCACTACCAAGAAAGAACTTCTTAGTCTGGTTACTTTTACCAAGTATTTCAAACATTTCCTGTTAGGGAAAGAGTTTTTGCTGCGAACAGATCATAATTCCCTTCGTTGGTTGCATAATTTCCAGGGCCTGGAAGGCCAGTTGGCCCGGTGGTTGGAACAGCTAGCTGTTTTCCAATATAAAATCGTTCACCGACCAGGTAAAGAGCACATTAATGCTGATGCGCTATCAAGATTACCTGCTTATTCTGGGGAGATTATGGCTAGCTCTGTTAGCTATGTAGAAGTAGAACCTTCACCTCAGGGTGGTGTTATGGAACAGGGAGAGATATTGAATTGTGAAATGGGGGAGGTGGAAGGAGGACTGAATGAGTTGACCAGAGCCCAGCACAGTGACCCAGAGTTGAGTTTGATACTAAAACTGAAGAGCCAGAAAGGTAGTAGACAGGAGATAGTGAATGCCTACCCATCCCTTAAGAAGTATGCCTTAGTCTGGGAGCAGATAGAGGTTCAGGGGCAGAGGTTGGTGAGGGTGTTGCCTCCAAAAATTGGTCTGAGCGCAAAGACTCAAGTTATTGTTCCACGGTCTATGGTACCAGAAATGTTGAGGTTATTGCATAATATTACAACTGGAGCCCATTTGGGAGTGCAAAAGCTACAAGAAAAGGTGAGGGATCGTTTTTATTGGCCGGGATGGTATAGGGATGTGAAACGATTGTGTCAGGAATGTCCTGAATGTGCGGTTCATAAGGAAATCGGTCCGGTTCCTCGGGCCCCACTTATTCCTTCTGTAACGTCTCGTCCTTATGAACGAGTGGCACTCTTCCTGAGACCCTCCTCAGAAATAAATACAGTATTGTTCAAAATAATAGCAGTACAATGTGACTAACCAGAATAATCAAGGTTTTTCGTATATTTTTTTATTGCTACGTGGCAAACAAGTTACCAGTAGGTTCAGTAGATTCTCAGAAAACAAATGAGACCCAGCATTCATGATATGCACGCTCTTAAGGCTGTGCAATTGGGCAATTAGTTGAATTAGTTGAAAGGGGTGTGTTCAAAAAAATAGCAGTGTGGCATTCAATCACTGAGGTCATCAATTTTGTGAAGAAACAGGTGTGAATCAGGTGGCCCCTATTTAAGGATGAAGCCAACACTTGTTGAACATGCATTTGAAAGCTGAGGAAAATGGGTCGTTCAAGACATTGTTCAGAAGAACAGCGTACTTTGATTAAAAAGTTGATTAGAGAGGGGAAAACCTATAAAGAGGTGCAAAAAATGATAGGCTGTTCAGCTAAAATGATTTCCAATGCCTTAAAATGGAGAGCAAAACCAGAGAGACGTGGAAGAAAACGGAAGACAACCATCAAAATGGATAGAAGAATAACCAGAATGGCAAAGGCTCAGCCAATGATCACCTCCAGGATGATCAAAGACAGTCTGGAGTTACCTGTAAGTACTGTGACAGTTAGAAGACGTCTGTGTGAAGCTAATCTATTTTCAAGAATCCCCCGCAAAGTCCCTCTGTTAAAAAAAGGCATGTGCAGAAGAGGTTACAATTTGCCAAAGAACACATCAACTGGCCTAAAGAGAAATGGAGGAACATTTTGTGGACTGATGAGAGTAAAATTGTTCTTTTTGGGTCCAAGGGCCACAGGCAGTTTGTGAGACGACCCCCAAACTCTGAATTCAAGCCACAGTACACAGTGAAGACAGTGAAGCATGGAGGTGCAAGCATCATGATATGGGCATGTTTCTCCTACTATGGTGTTGGGCCTATTTATCGCATACCAGGGATCATGGATCAGTTTGCATATGTTAAAATACTTGAAGAGGTCATGTTGCCCTATGCTGAAGAGGACATGCCCTTGAAATGGTTGTTTCAACAAGACAATGACCCAAAACACACTAGTAAACGGGCAAAGTCTTGGTTCCAAACCAACAAAATTAATGTTATGGAGTGGCCAGCCCAATCTCCAGACCTTAATCCAATTGAGAACTTGTGGGGTGATATCAAAAATGCTGTTTCTGAAGCAAAACCAAGAAATGTGAATGAATTGTGGAATGTTGTTAAAGAATCATGGAGTGGAATAACAGCTGAGAGGTGCCACAAGTTGGTTGACTCCATGCCACACAGATGTCAAGCAGTTTTAAAAAACTGTGGTCATACAACTAAATATTAGTTTAGTGATTCACAGGATTGCTAAATCCCAGAAAAAAAAAATGTTTGTACAAAATAGTTTTGAGTTTGTACAGTCAAAGGTAGACACTGCTATTTTTTTGTACACACCCCTTTCAACTAATTGCCCAATTGCACAGCCTTAAGAGCGTGCATATCATGAATGCTGGGTCTTGTTTGTTTTCTGACAATCTACTGAACCTACTGGTAACTTGTTTGCCACGTAGCAATTAAAAATATACTAAAAACCTTGATTATTCTGGTTAGTTACATTGTACTGCTATTATTTTGAAAAATACTGTATGTGTTGGTGGTGGGGGACTATTTTTCAAAATGGACAGAAGCGTACCCCCTCCCAAATCAAGAGGCAAAGACCGTAGCTAGAGTCCTGGTAGAAGAGTGGGTGTGTCGTTATGGAACCCCTAGGAGCCTGCATTCCGACCAAGGTCGGAACTTTGAATCAAATTTGTTTGGTGAATTGTGTCGGTTGCTAGATATTAATAAGACCAGGACAACTCCATATCAACCTCAGTCAGATGGAATGATTGAGAGGTTTAATCGTACATTGCTTTCTATGTTGTCTTTCTATATTGATGACAATCAACAGAATTGGGATGTCCTTTTGCCTTATGTGATGATGGCCTATAGAAGTAGTGTTCATTCCAGTACTGGCTTTACCCCATATAAAGTTTTGTTTGGTCAGGAGATGGTTTTACCGGTTGACATCATGATGGATGTAGATGGACAAGAGCGATTTGCAACTGTAAATGAGTATGTGAAGGGGGTAGCTGAAAGTCTTGCCACAGTAGTGGGGGCAGTGAAAAGTCATCAGGCTAGAGCCTCAGAACATCAAAAGCGGTATTTTGACTTTAAAGCCAAGTTTCAGTATTATTCAGTGGGGGAGTTGGTATTGTTAAAGAATAAGGCCAGGAAGAAAGGGGTGAGTCCAAAATTGCAGAAACAGTTTAAGGGCCCATATAGGGTTTTGGAAAGGGTTTCTGAAGTGTTGTATCAGATACAGCCAGAGGCTGGAGGTATAGATCAGGTGGTGCATTTTAATCAACTGAAACCTTATGTCTCTTCTATGGTTGCAGAGTCTACGGGTGGCCATACAACAGCCAAAGCTGACCATAAGACTACATCTGCCCCAATTAGGGGGAAGAAAGAAAGGGGTCCAAGCTTTGGGTCTAGCTGGGTGTTTCGACGATCACGGCCACCTGATTTGCCTGTTGCTGGTGGGGGTGTATATTCATCAGCTTCTACCAGTGTCACCGAGGGGTTTCAGTCGGTTAGGCCACCTGCTGCGGCTGGAATACCGGTTTCACATCAGCTGCCGACTGCTATCAGCGACTCTCAAACATCGCAGCTTTCTGTTGAGGCTGAGGTGTCTTTGGATCCAGTGGAAGTTCCAGTTGTGGACAGTGGTTGCCCCCCGGTGTCTCCGGTCCTAGTGAGAGAACCTCCCTCAGCTGCTGGATCTACAGTTACAGAGGGGGCTGGCAAGAGCGATTTGCCTATGCCAGCTATATCTGCTACAGAGCGGGGCCGTCCCCTACGAACACGTAAACCCCCTGTGTGGTTCAAGGACTACGATGGATCTGTTTAAGGACTCGAGGACGAGTCCTATTTTTTTCAAGAGGGGAAGTAGTGTAATGATTATGATTCTATTGATGGTGGTACGTCATTGCTACGGAAGGAACGATGTCTGTGAGTACACCTGTGGACAATGAACAATTTTGGGAGGCTTTTAAATACGGGGGCGGGGAAAGGTGAGGGCGCGCTGATGCCTAATAATGAACTGTGAAAGAGACTGAGACGTGGTGTTTGTAAAGCCTGCCGGGTTCACAAAAGCAAGGGATCCGTTGCGTTCGTGGTTGCCTAGCACCACCGGCGTGAAGAAAACCGGGGTCCCACTTATTGGCCCGGAGGTAGACAGTGGGGGGTAAACTTAGATAGACAGGGAAGCGAGTGTAGGTGGACTTGGCAGGCTGTTTGAAAGAAACCTTCTCAGCATTTCCGCGGAGGGGAAGGTTGAGTCCTCACAGTGACGGCAGGGTGTCGTTGGACGTGGACAGAGAAGTCCGAAGTTATTTTATTATTACGGAGTTGTGTGGGTTATGGTTGTACTCAGTCATTTGTGATAACTGTCCTCCTGAAGTATGTTGATTGCCTGTGCTGGTTGTTTCACATAGAGCATGTGATTTAGGTTTGGAGTTTCTAATTAAGTGTGCTGTGTATGAGATTTCACCTAATTTATTGTGTGCTGTGAATTTGGAGTGAGTACTTGGGTTCTCTTTGAAATGTGTGTCACGGTTTAATGAAATATGACCAGTGTGTGTAATCAGGATATTTAAGTGAGACAATGCCAAATGGCTGCTATTGTTAATAAAAAGTGTATTCTTTGATAATTCTTGGTCTTGAGTGTTTTGAGTGCTCCTCCCGGACCAGACCGGGGTGAAATTAAAGGTGGTGGCAGAATAGGTGTTAGTCTGCATTACCAGTGGCCCCTAGCAGTGGCAAAATTTATTACAATACATTTACTTCATTGTCAGCTTCAGGTAATTCATTTATTATTGTAAAATGAACTGTTTGATACAAAAAAAGGTTGTATTTCAGTAATAATTCAAAATTATCAAAATAAAATATATAAAATAATGGTTTATATTTTAATATCCTTTAAAATATAATTTATTTCTGTCATGTGCAGCTGTATTTTCAGCATCATTCCTCCAGTCTTCAGTGTCACATGATCTTCAGAAATCAGTCTAATATGATGATTTATTATTAGAATTATTAATAGTTGTGATGCCAAATATTATTTTGGAATCTGCGATACTTTTTTCCGGATTCTTCGATGTATATATATTTTTTTAAAGAACAGCGTTTATTCAAAATATAAATCTCTTCTAACAATATTAATCTTTGATTTCACTTCTTATCAATTTAATACATCCTAAAAGAGTTATAAACTTTTGAACTATATTGTTTATTGTTAGAAAAGACTTCTATTTTAAATAAATGCTCTTCTTTTTAACATTTCATTCATCAAAGAATCCTGAAAGAAGTATCACAGTTTCTGCAGCACAACTCTGATAATAAATCATCATATTATTCTGATTTGTGAAGATCATGTGACACTGAAGACTGGAGGAATGATGCTGACAATCACAGAAATAAAATAGATTTTAATGTAAATTAAAATAAAAAAGTTGTTGATCAAATAAATGCAGTTTTGACGAGTAAACTCCTGTAAAAACAACAACAACAACAACACATAAAAAATCAATCTGATCCCAAACTCTGACCGGTGTGTGTGTGTGTGTTTGTGTATAGCACTTACACACTAATCCCCACAAGAATAAAGATGTTAAATACTCATCTGAGGAGAAAACTATGTTGCATAATAATGAAAGGATGTGTGACGTACACTTTCTGTAAACTGAGCCAAACATTTTCACTGATTTAGGGTAGAGTAAGAATATTTACAGTATTGCGTAAGTTAGTTCATACTTGGATATAATTTTATATGCAATATTACTTTTTCATTTCATCATCATCTTTAAGAGTTCATGATCATTTCTGTTCAACTTTATTTCTCAGTTGATAAATCCATCCACAATTCATAAAACACAACACATGCAACTTCCTGTCATTGAAATCATTTAAAAATCAAATCGACAGGTTAGAAAAAAAAGCCTCAGGCCCAAATATTCAGTTATCACTAATGAACTGTTTGACAAACACTTCTTGCTTCGAAGTACAGATCTGAATTAAAAAAAAAAAAAAAAAACACAAACAGTCCCCGGAGTCTCAATCTGAATCAACAGAGTCATAATTTTAAAATGCAGCTCTTTACATTTAGGCTTGACAGGAAATGTACGAAAATTCAGACATTCTTTTCCTATCATAATGATAAAATATATAAGATCTCCTTACTTGACCTGGAAAACAACGTTATAATAGACAATTCCTCAAAAATCTGTGAGAACATTTTCTATCATAAGATCATGTATTTTGGGAAATATTGTTGAATATTTTACTTGTTCCTTAACTAATTTAATCAACTGCAATGGTATATTCTTAATTATTTTATCAAACATTTTAGAGGAACTAACTTACATTATATTTAACACAAATATCATCATAACTCAGTATATTCCGGAGTTGTCCATAACATGTGTAAGTGACCATGTGCCTTTCTTCCAGCACTCATCGATGAACAGAGATGATCTATTCACCAAAATACAGCTGTTATTCCAGATAGACGTTATGTGCGCTAAAATTAGTTTCAAGGGTAAAGTACAATTGTCTAAACTTGTAAAATGAAACAAAGTTCAATTAAACTTAACTAATCTGTAGTTAGCTTTTCAGTGTCTCTTAACTGCAACCAATTATGTATTAATATTGAGTAAAATATTTTTTCACTGCATTGCTTTTCAACCTGAATTATTAATAAATTTCTTTTTTTTTGGATTTCAATTTGTATTGTTTCTAACAGGATTGAGCGTCTCTGGGGTGATGTCAGAATCACGGTCACCAACAAGTCCTCAGACACGCTGCACTCGCTGGAGCAGAAGGATTGCTCGACAGATCAGTGATTGAGGAGCTTTTCAGTGTGCACTACACTTTTCTCCCAAGACTTCAGGCAGACTTGGACACATGTTCAGAAGCCTGGAATCATCATTCACTCTCCTCAGAGGACAATCGAAGTCCCGAGCAGCTGTGGCAGATTGGAGTGATGCACACAAATAATGAGCGATCTGAGAGATACGAGGAATGGTAATGCTGTCTTAGTCAGTAGCCCTCACTGCAGAACACACAAGATCCAGCGAGCAGAGACGCTCGGTTAAGACATATTTAAAGTTGGAGGAGATGGATCTAGATCCAGGGGTAGAGACAGGTCGGTTTAGGGACATGTAAAGTGGGACTGAGGAACTCTGTGTTTGTCTCTCGCTGCTGTGTAGGTTACAGTACAGGAACATGCATTTACTAGAGGCAAGCAGAAACTATGCTGACCATATCGAAGCTGACAGTCAGGATCAAATGTGCAGAAGTAATGGAGACATGTCCCTGACCAGTAATCCACTGCATGAAACTGCTGACGGTGATCTTGTCTTGTTCTGCATCTCCTTTAGTGCAGTTTGTTTTATCACCTGTTCGCTGTCATCTTCAACCCTGCTCTCCTTACTGCTGCTCCCTTCTTCTGCAGAAAACACACA
This sequence comes from Carassius auratus, assembly GCF_003368295.1. Classification (NCBI taxonomy): domain Eukaryota; kingdom Metazoa; phylum Chordata; class Actinopteri; order Cypriniformes; family Cyprinidae; genus Carassius; species Carassius auratus. The sequence continues at coordinate 3,511,155 of NC_039251.1, read as the reverse complement.
CATCTATGTCTGCAACCTTACTTGTGTTAACAGTCTCTGAACTTGGACTGACAATACCTCACATTTTTAAAGTGCCCCTAATATACTGTTTTACAATTGTTTAAGAGGTTTCCTACAACAAGTTTCTATTCAAAAGTGTGAAGTGATCCAAATCTTCAGTCTTTTCCACAAGCCCTCTCTGCTCTGACTGGTCAGATGCCCGGTCCGTTGTTGAACTGATGTAATTTAAGTATTAAGAGTAAGAGTAATGATGTTCCTTCATCTTCAAGGCTTTGAATGAAGTCCTGCAAGTAGTTCACAATCCGTGATTCTCTCTGCGCTTCACTGAACCCACCGCACTTAAAACAGTGACAGGGACATCAGATATTTCATTATTTCTCATGACAATGGAAAACCTGTAAAAAGCTGCAGATGAGAGTCTACGAATGAGTACAATGTACCAAAAACATCTAACCCTGATGTGTGGATTGAAGAGAAAGGAGGAGAGTCAGATGGACAGAATCACAGATACTACACCTGACAATGTCTTCCTTTCATCACATGTTAGGATCCTGTGTACCACATGCTACGATTCTTTCAGAAAGCTCAAGCAAGGCTGTAGTGTCTGCAGTCTCAATCTAAAGAAATAAAAACCAGGAGTAACACACACATACACTACACAGATGTATATACAAATCTGAATTGAGTTGAATTAGAAAACCTTGTCAATCAGATCTAGCAGGTCTGCATCTGTTATGTCAGCTCATCTTTATTAATCTCCCGGAAGAAATGAAATTGTAAATCCACTCCATGAAAAAGGTCCATCCTGAGTAATGCTCTCTGCCATTATTTCACCAACTCTCCTAAAGTACAACAACAATATTGATTAAACATTACAATGAATGTAATATGGTGTATGTATTTATCAAAATGCTCCTCTCCAGAAGTAATTTTGTAGCTGAATACCAAGTTGATGGTCCCTGAATATGGATTTGATGAGGAACATGACATCTTGTTGACGAGCTGTTTGTGACGTCTCTGAAGTACAGCTGAAGCACTGATTGAGCGATTACATGTGACAGGATTCATGTCAGTAAATTGTCCTGTATCTGTTTACAGACCCTTTGGCATTCATTCATGTTTATTTGGCGCTGTAGCCCGTAACTGGTGTTAAAAACAGAGGAAGACGTGATCTAGAAAAAGGCACTCTAAAGTAAACTTAATTGCATCTCTTGTGCTTGTCTTGCTTTTTGAAATTTATTATATTATATGTATGTGGTATATAGCAGCTTAGTTGCTACTACATTACTATAATATTGTAGATTCAAATTAAATTTATATACAAACACTTAAATTGTAAACAAGGATCATTTCATAAAATTAAAATTACAAACTATTTTTACATAATAATGTGTCGTCACAACATGCGTCTCGTTTCTTTGTCTCTCTAAAGTAACAGCATGATGCAGACCAGTGAATTAAATATAGATTAAACTCATTCAGTGAAGTCTTCCCATCTGTGCACATTGTAAGTAAAGAGAGCAAAGAATCAATCATCAAAGTCAAGAACATTATCATTGACCTTTAGTCTAGCAGGAGTCATATTTTCTTCTTTAGTCTTTGGTAAATTACATTCAAGCTCCACTTGGTTCAGAAATCTGAGGTGTCTGTCTGAAATCTGGTTCCGGGAGCAGCAGTATTTCGGCGGGGTCCCTCTGGTCTAGTTCTCCGAGTACGTGTCCAGTAGAGCCGTGTGTTCATCCGTCCCTGGAGTTATGACGCTCACACCTCGTCCAGACTGAAGACAGAAGAACCTGTGGATTATAATCAGTGATAGTGTCTACACTGAATGTGAAATCTCCAACAGCAAACGGATTCCTGTTCTATTTCTGACAGAGTCCGAGCTCTTTACAGGACGCTTTGTCACTTCAAGCTGTTGCCGTCCCGTATAGACACGGTGATGCTACTTTTACACCAAATATACTTTAAAACAAACACCAGAGACCGCTTAGACTAATGTGTCACATGCTGGGAATGATAACAAAATATCTAAATATAAACCATAAATGCTTAAAAATCACTTACCTCTGGATTCATGATCAGCAGAAGAATGATCTCCTGAGCCGGACGCTCGCGCCAGAAATCTGCTGCAGCTCTGTGATTGGACAAAATGCTTCGTTCTTTTCGGAGATGATCTCCCTGTGAATGACCTCTGACCTTCTTTCTGTACGATCTGAATTTCTGCGCTTTGAATTTTAGAAAATTTAATTTGATTTTCCGAATTTCTTCAGTTTTGAAAACTTGAAGCTGTATTTTTAAAAACCGGATATTTGCAGTCTAAGAAGTCAGAACAAAAAATCTGTTGAAAATACATGTCTAGAAAACTTTGCCTTAAAAATCCATTGTGTTAAATTTCAAATGTTAAATATTAAAGTGAAAAAACAAACAAAACAATCTAAATCTAATTCAAAAATGTTTTAAATCCCATATAATATTCATTTTTGTTAAATTACACTTGTTTATAATTAATATTTACACAATCCAAAATTCAGATAGATTAATATTTACACAATCCAAAATTCAGATAGTTTTGTATTAATGTTATGTGCAGAACCATTTGAGGAAAGATTTTTTTTTTTATATTCGTCTGAATAAAATGCTAGTAGCAGGATTGTAAAATTAATAGTTGTGATTATAATAATTTGATAAAATGAAGATCACTCTAGTGCTCTAATAAACCACATTGAAACTCTCTTTGAAATTAACTGGAACTGAGTGCATTAAACACTAAGGCTGAAAAACTAAATTCGAGTTTTGTACTTAAATAAAATACATTTCCAAATTATATTGGAATTTAAAAGACATAATTTCAGTTGGAGGGAAAATATGCTTTTGTCTTCTCTCCGGAGGACACAAGAGACACATCAAGTGAAATATTACTAATGAACGTTTCTGCAAAGCAATAAAATAACACGATTATCTTTGAAAAAAAGTGCATGTTTAAAATAATGTTTACTAACCATATATAATTAATTACGTTGATTAAACAATTAGAAACAAATCCACATAATCATTTCAAATTCATCAGCATTTTTGTATTAGAATATATATTTTTTTAAAAGCCTTATTAGACATGTTTAAGAGGAAGATTTAAAGAATCAAACACAGCAAATATATGCTGTAATCTGCTGCAGATGCTGATATTTACAGCAGCACACGAATGTTACAGAATCTGAGAAATAGTGAATCATTTTAACAAAGTAAGAGATCATACAAAATGCATGGTCATTTTTTAGTACTGACCCGAGTAAGATATTTTATATAATAGATGATTACGTTTAAAAATAATACAAATCCTCTAGCTCCCCTTTAACATTTACTATGTATTTATATGTTTTCATACCGTGCCAATGAAAAAAAAAGTTTTGAATTGTATTTAAATCAAGATACAGCAGGGACACATTTCTCATGACGATATCAAGTGGAAGCTCCTCTTCTCGAGATGACACATATTTTAATAAAAATAAACACATACATAGAAAGGTTACACACTCAAATGTTAGACTGGATTAAAATATAAGAAAATGTACAAGTGATAAGTTTTCTATTTCTGAATTTCAGGATACACAGTTATGATGATCTATATTAAATCTGGACAGCTCAGGATATAAGACCATCACTGAAAATATCACATTGATTTTCTTGGTTTTCAGTGCTGTATAAACAGATCAACTATTTTCTTAATGTCCTTTGGATAAAAACGTCTTTTGCTGAATTAGTTTAGTTTCCTTGAAGCTTGTTTCTTCTGTTCATCAACACTGCTCCACACATTACACTTCCATGCATTCATTTAACTTCACATCACTGATTCCTGTAGCGGCTCTTATTCACCATCAGCTGATCCTGAGGAAACTGAACTGACGTCTAAATACTGAGAGTCCTACAATAAAACACACAGACAGTCAGATATGAGTATGAGACATTACTGCTGTCACATCACATCAGCAGATCCAGCTCAGAAACACACAGTATATTCATATTACAGTCAGAGATATGAATCAGAGTATGTGAGCGGAGCGCGGAGTGGAGCGTGTGATTTTGACTGGAGCGAGGAGCAGATCTTTTAAAAGTCGGAGCGTCGTGGTTTTCACTCGCTCCAAGATCGCTCCAGCACCGCTCCGTCACGAGTACAATTCATTTATTGTTTAATAGAGGTTATGAACAGAAGTTGAAGTGTGTAATTTCACACATACTGAAATACTTTAGACGTGGAGTGAAGGTGGAGCGGTGTTTCTGATATCAGTGAGTGTGGAGTGGAGCGGAGCGGAGTGATTATTAAATGATCGGAGCGCGGAGGAGAAATTGTTGACGCTCCACTCCGCTCACATACTCTGATCTGATGAACAACTGATCATAGATTAATAACAGTGAATGATCAACAACTCTCTCTTTATCATTTACACACAGAGACACTGGAGGAGATGAACATATTCATATATTCATAGATCATCACAGAATTAAACAGTTTAAAGAACAGAAACTAAAGTGGAGCTGAATTATTATCTTATATTCTCCAAATATGTCTGTTACTAAACTTTGGCTATTTTAGAAATATTTAAATAATAATATACTCACAGTAGACTAATGTCTCCAGTTTATAACGTGGATCATCTTTCAGATCAGAGAGTAACTTCACTTCTGATAGTCGTAGATTATTCAGAGACAGACTCAGGTATCTCAGGTGTGAGGGGTTTGATCTCAGAGCTGAAGCCAGAGCAGAACAACCTTCATCTGTGATGCCACAATAACTCAACCTGTAGAGAACAATGACACAGTGTTAATTGTAGTTGAAGTGTGTGTAGTTTGTTATTGACTCTGGTCTCAGAGCAGGAGAGGAGATATAATGACAAGCATTGCCACAAACTGCTGCTGATAGAATGAGATTTCTGCATGTTGATGCTCAATGCTGCTGTTTGAAACTGTCATGTGCTTCAGGACTGAACAGACACACAGAGCTGAATGTGAGATATTGTTTCATAGTGATATAAGCACAGATCTGTCTGGAGAAACACTCACTTGCTCCTCTAATTACGATTTACAGTTTACCTAAAAATGAAGATTAAAAATCATCAAAATCCCACAGACTTACATTGAGGAAATGTTCAGATGAGCCAAGACTATTCAAACTCCAACTGTCAAAATTCAAATGTAAACAAACTGAAGGTCTTTAGACTCCATTTAACTGCCATTCTATGTTCTATTTCTAGACCATTCAAACTCATTTAAACTTCCATTCTGTCTCCGGGTAAAAAAAATGCCCCTCAGAAAGTCCCTGCTGGCGAGGTGGTACTTTTTCAAAGTTCCAGAACTTTCGGGGGCGGGACTTGAGCACTAAACATCCTGATTGGTTGAGTTCACGCAGCATTGGTTGGGTTCAACCACCATTTATTCGGATCATTTTCAAAATATTACTGTTACCGTGTCATGAAATGTAGTTTTAAAAGTATTTCAAGCGAGAATGTAGTTGTTTAAAACTCAAATCTGTGGTTTATTTATAAAGACAGGTCCTGTTTAAAAATGTGTTCAATCCTCATGTATCCACCGAGAGCAGATCTTCTGATGTGTGCCGCTGGCTCTGATGTCTCTTTAGTGGTTAAACATAAGATATAATTCGTTTTGGGTAAATCTAACAGGTTATCTTTGGTCTGTATTCAATTTATCTATATGTTAAAATGAATATAAAAAATATTTTGTTTCATTGTAGTGGCTGTACATATACACATATCCCTGAATTAAGTACATTTCTTCAGCTGTTATTATGTTTAAATGAAAACGAAAGGAGGCAGTGGTATTTGATATCCTATTTCGTTTTATTGTAAATATCCAGAGGAAAATTGCAGTAGCCATGGTCAGCTGACTGAAGTTATCAAGTACGCTGCTGTTTGCAGAATTACCGGACTTGCGTCGCCGTGGACATCACACTCCGAGTCGAATGAGCAAAGTCTGAACTACCGAGGATACACGTCCAAAATCAGAGTATTTTGTATTTAGAAACACGCGCAGACCTACGTCACCAGTCTATTTGCCTAATCTTCCCGGTACTTTACACCACGGTGGAAACGCAGAAAGCAACAGGTCTGGGAGGAAAAAAGTTCCTGGTACAAATGTTCTGGGTAATTTTGGTGGAAACACGGCATTAGAGTGTGATTTTGGGGGCGGGGCTTTGATATGGGGAGGGGCTTATGGAGGGGCGTGGTCTGGTGTGGCGAAAAATACAAACAAAAAAAACTTGCATTAGCAGAAGTGTATTAAGCATATATTGATTGTCAAAGTATTTGGTATCTTTACATAATTTCTTGGGAGATTTACATTTTATTTTCACAAACATTTATTAGCATTAACAATATTCATATTATTATTAACAATAATTTACATTACCTACTAGACATGTCCAGATATTTGTCATCTGGAAATGCTTTTGTACTGTTTTTTTATGATAAAAATATGTGAAATAACTGCTCAGTGCTGCAACACAATCAACTCTGCTAATGCTAACTTAATTCTATATAAACTATATAACAGCATAAGTCTATTAGTTACTAGCCTAAACTGGACGGAGACACGGAGCGCGCTGTAACTCACTGACCTGCCTGCGTTCACCATTCACACGGTGCAGATGGGAGCAGTGGCGCCCCGAAAATTATAATAGGCATGGCCAGATGAGGCCACAGTAAATACATAAAGGGTTTACAATATTGACAATACGATATCTCTGTGATTTCTGGGTTTGTATCGATAACGATAATTACACAATATTTTGCTGAGTGTGTTATTGTGCGTAGATCTTATTTCTAATTGTGCTGACAGCTAACTCCTAAATTTTCATTTTTACCTTTACGCCATTTTTTTTTAAGTGAGCACCATCTTTTAGGTAAAAATACTTGCATTTGGGCTGTTACCAAGCAAATGCAATCAGTATCAACAAAATTGATCTTTGCAATGCAGAGAAAACAGAAGCTGCATCTGAAGAGCCATTGAGATGTTTTTACACACTGTTTAATCCAGCTTTGAGGGACATGGAGTATTTTAACATGCAGTTACAAATGAATAAATAATGTTTTGATATTTTAAACATAAAACATTGAAAACTGATGTTTAAAATTGTTTAAAAAATGAAAAGGTACCTTAAATGTGAAATTAAAACCGCCAGTAGCTGGCAGCGAGTCACTGTTAATAAGTGAGTCATTGTGATTGAACCGAATCATTTAAACTGTTGATTCATTCAGGAACGAATCACTTTCATGTTGCTCAGAGACGCAAAACAGTGCTGTGTTTGGAATGATTTTTGTTTTTAGAAATAGAGCAAAAACTGGGAAATGGAAAATGACAAAACATAGACTTGTAAATTCATCATCATAGTAATTAAACTTGCAGTTATTAACACTGTACAATAGAGATGTATTTATTATAAATGTTACCGTTATTAGCATACTTAAATATTAAATATAACCGGTAAGCAAGTTCTTAAAGAACAGTTCACCCAAAAATAAAAATGGTCATTTTCTCAACATCGTGTCATTTCAAACCTGTATGAATTTCTTTCTTCTGTGGAACATAAAAGAAGATAATTTCAGAAATTCAAGAAATGTTTGTCCATACAGAAATCAAGGGTATTGTATTGTATTGTATTGTTCTACAAAATATCTGTTGTGTTCTACAGAAGAAACTAAAGCCGGGCTCACACTACAGGATTTCCCCCCCCCCCCCCCCCCCCTGAGAATCGGAGCAAACATCTTTTTCGAGCTCCTCGATCTGTCCCGATGTCGCACCTCCCGATCTGCTCGCACACTAATCGGAGCAGCCCTGATTATTATCAAACATGATTGATATTTAGGATTTAAATGGATTTAAATAGGATATTTAGGACAAAAATGCAAAACAGTTGATGCAGGGCTTCGTAAGATAGTGGAGATAGAGAAAACTGTACTGGACAAACACAACTGTCTGAAATGTGTGCGAAAACGCATCACAACTGTAAGTAGATATAGAAGTGCTGGAGTGAAATAAGTGAAAACCAGGTGAGTGCAGAAAGATAGAATGTAAAAAAAAAAAAAAAGAACCTTGACGATCTTCTGCGTGAGATCACATGAGGCGCTCCCTCTGGCGTGATAATCTTAATAATATCTTACAGTGTGTGATGTGCCACGATGCTCAAATCTTGAAGTGTGTGCATGTTTAATATTTGAGGGAAGATAATCTGCAAAGAGATTCTCCTCATGTGTGTGCTGCAACCAGATTTCTAAATCGGTTATGATTTTAAAACTCCTGTAGTGTGAGCCCGGCTTAAGTCACACAGGTTTGGATTGACATGAGGGTGAGGAAATGATGACAGAATTTATTTATCAATAGATTTCCTGCATTCTAGCTCAAAATCAATGCTTTACTGTCAAGCGCATTTCTATGTGACACAAATACATTAAGTTTGTTATATTTGTCATGAATTCAGTAATATCTATTATTATTTACTCCAATTAAAGGCCCTGTCACCCAGCAATATATAATCTTTATAATTTTACCACAGTTTCTCCAGTTTACAGTGAGGATCCTCCAGTCCAGCACAGAGACGCTTCACTCCTGAATCTCTTATTTTATTCACAGACAGATCCAGTTCTCTCAGGTGTGAGGGGTTTGATCTCAGAGCTGAAGTCAGAGCAGAACAACCTTCATCTGTGACGTCACAATCACTCAACCTGTAGAGAACAATGACACACTCTTCACTCTCTCAGATCAGATCAGTTTAGCTGTGAATCCATTAGTAAAGAGAAAGAACAAATCAATGTGTGATGCATCACTGGACTGAGATTTAAAACATAAAAAAAAACATGATCATAAATAATTTAAAGCATCACTCAAAAAGAAAATAATTCTTTATTACTCTGTCAGGATTTTTAACTGAATACAGGCATGTGATTGGAAACAGTACAATTATTAATGATTTTGAAATAACCTGTCACCAGTGTTGGGAGTAATGCATTACAGTAACAGATTAGTTTTTGCTGTAACACAGTAGTGTAAGGCATTACTAATCAATGTTCAGTAATATTTCACTCCGTACATGTTCAGTAACGCTTTACAACACACTTTTAGCCCAAAATGTAATTGATCAAAGAAAAGAGAAAAGAATAAAACAGCAAGACATGAACGAATCAAAGATGCAGCAAATTAGTTCCATTTCCTGTTTGTGGTCAGTCAATAGCTGCGTGTGGTGTCCACGTTTGGAAATAAAGACTAAACGTCAGCTTCTGATATATTTGTTTAGTGATGTTTTTTCATTCATCTCTCTCTCGCTGGTGTAACTCTGTATTGTGTGACGTAGTCCAGTGAAGGTGTGTTTAGGACGGGGTTTACAGGAGTGTGTGAGGATACTGTCATGACACAGAATGATCTCGTCCTCTGTGCTCGAGGTCCGAGGCTATTAGCTCCGTCCGGCTCGCTGTTAGCCTCGGCTCACACTGGACAGTGGAAAAGAGGCTAATGAGTGAAGATAGCAGAAGACTGTACATTCACCAGATGGATGTGTGCGCATCTTGCCATTTTACAATTGTATATGGCATTAGAGTTTACATATAGTCCTGTTGTGTCTAATATGAATAGACCCAAGCAATCACAGATATTGCCAGATAATCTCTTTACCTCTACCATACTTGTGACAGACTTGGATCGTTTGTGATTCTGGCTGTCATCCTGTCTTGTGTTGTCTTGATCCTTCACTTTGTCGATTATAAGCTCTATTGTTAGTAGTCTGGATCGCCCACAGTCATTATGTTACTCCTCTACTGGAGCTAAAATACTCTGCAGTACATTTTGACATTTCAGAACGTTAACTTCTATTTCTGTAGTTATTTTGGTGAAAGTAACTCAAAAGTAATACTGGAGTCATGTAACGCATTACAATTCTGAGACAGTAATATTGTAATGGAAGGAATTACTTTTAAATGACAGTAACAAGTAATCTATAATGTTTTACAGTTTGGAAGTAATTTGCACAACACTGCTTGTAACGCTCGGCCTAAAATAAGCTGACTACACAAATAAACTTTTCTGTTACCTCTTAATAGTGGGGTTTGAAGGAATGCAGGAACTATAAATAACCACCGCAATAAAGAATGAAAGACAACCCAGCGTGTATTATACAAGAAGACAGAAAAGAAAAGAGTACTAGATATACACAATATATACAATAAATATATGAGGGTGAGTGAGTAATGTCCTTGGAAGTCCAATGGGGCTTCTCGGGTCGACATTAACACACTGACAAAATTATATTCAGAATTACAAATATTTTTATACCACTTTTTAATGTGTGATTGTGTAAAGGTGATCACCAGATACCAACCTTTCGTGAACTTGCTTACACTCGTTCTTATGGAGGGTCTCTCTCTCTCTCTCTCTGTGTGTGTGTGTGTGTGTGTGTGTGTGTGTGTGTGTTCGGTTCGGTCTCACGGGTGCAATATTATTTGGAGTCCGGGAGCAGGTTGAGAACAGCGCTGTCCTGTGACGAAGTCCTCAGTAAAATAATCCAATGGCGTCAGGTTATTTCCACGAGGAAGCAACTCAAAGTCACAGGGAAATACAGCAGGTAATAATGATCAGGAGATCGATCGCTAAATCCTAAAGTGAGCACATTGACGTCACAGGGATTCCCGCATCACGAGCGAACTCTCGCGAGAAGAAACAGAGTCCACAGTTCTCAACCTATGTTCTCAACGGGGCAATACAAACACAGAAAAGTTAACCCTTAAGGCGCCAGGGTTTTTTGGAAAAAAATGTTGTATTTTGGCATCAAGATTTCAAAAGCTTGTGACTTGAAAGGGCTTAAAGATAGAGATCTACCGTCAATTAGAAAAATGTTTGGCATGATCGAAAGTTTACGTGGGGTGTAAATATACTAATCTAATTTGCATATTATGACGTCACCATGGGCGACGATCTCGAATTTCATAATTATTAGATATTGAATTGATGTTTGAACATATTTGCATGTTTTTGTGTGTGTATATGTCTTTATTATCCTCATTCCAAATGATCAGAACAGAGGAAGCCAACAATAAAACAGGAGAAAGTACTAAATTATTACTATATCACTACACTATATAGTAGTAAAACACATGTGAACAGCAGCTTACTTTTTGATCAGTTCATCAGTAATATTCAGGAAATAATAGATATTGAATGGATGTTTGAACTTATTTGCAAGGTTTTTTTTTTTTTTTTATTTGATTGCTGTTGTTGTTGTTTTTTTGTCTTTTTATTCTCATTCCAAATGATCAGGGGAAAAAACGAGAAAAGTAGTAGATTATTACTATATTACTGTGCCATAGTAAAATACATGAGCCTATTTTTTGATCAGTTGAGCATCTATCTGCCCAATCAGGCATCTATGTGACACAGTTGGTAGTTGTTGAGAGCATGGTTCCTCTCATTCATTGCATGACACAGCGCACCTTCTCCACACAGACTGCACCTGTACTGTCTGCCGGCCGAGTATTAGAGCGTGCGCGATCAGCAACAGCTCTCCTATGGACACTATGACCACGTTCACCTCTGTTACCCGCTTCCCCGTTGAGCAAAGGCTCGAAACGATCGCTTGTTTGTGCTTCGTGAACACTCTCGCCTTGCACGGTGGCACCATTGCGCTGCAAAGATGTACCGCGAGACGCGTGATCATTAGACGGCTGATCGTCATTTCCAAAAGGCAAATATTCCCCTTCAGACTCAGAATCGGTGAACAACATTTGCAACACATCCTCTTTGTATTAGCCATCTGGCGATTTTCTCTCATAAATCTCACGATTTACACTCACGCTATGAAATGAATTGCTCCCGCATCAATAACATGAGAGCTCGACACTTTGAACAGAAACAATGCATAATAATGTTGGTCTAGAATCAAAGTACTACGTGTCTGCCATCTAGTGGAAGGGAATACAAATGAGATATTACACCATATAAGGAACTACAGTCTATTTTATTAAGGGTGACGTCTTGTCGCAATTTAGCGACTTTGGCGCTTAGAGGGTTAATAACAGCTGTGCCGCATCAACAATCAGATTAACATTTAATCAACAGCTTTATAAACGTATACCTCTTATGTGGCCGAGCTACAAACTATCTTCTGCTCATCAAGGCTGAATTTATTTGATCAAAATAAAGAAAAGTAAATATTGTGAAATATTATTACAAATACAAAAAAAGTTTACAATTTTAATATAAAATGTAATGTTATTCCTGTGATGCAAATCAGAATATTCTTCATCATTATTCCAGTTTTCAGTGTCACGTGATCTTTTAGAAGTCATTACAATTTATTTTAATCTCAAGAAACATTTCTGATTATTATTAATGTTGAACATTTTGCTGCTTCATATTTTGTGTTGAAATGATGCACTTTATTTTTTGATAAATATAAAGTTTAATGAACAGCATTTATTTGCATTTATCAATATATTAATTAAATTGGTAAATGCATTTATTAAATAGAAATCATTTTAAATTCCTTCACACAGTTTTTGTGGCTTTCATGAATGATGCATACAATTATTAATTTCTCTCTTTTTTTAAATCTTATACAAATGTTTGAGTCGTATCATAGTTTCCACAAAAATATTAAGCAGCAAAACTGTTTTTAACATTAATAATAATCAGAAATGTTTCTTGAGCAGTAAATCAGAATGATTTCTGAAGGATTGTGTGACACTAAACTTCTTTGTAAACAACAACAGATTTCGTGCGAGTGGCACGAAAGTACCTGTGCGTCTGTGCCACAAGCACACCATCGAAGCAGGTTTTCAGCACCGCAGGTAAAGTTGTCGGTCCACAACGTGCCCTAGCGAAAAATCTTGAGATTGTATGCCACTTGCCATTCGTTCCTATTGGCACGGTTTATTTTTTATTTATTTAATGGATTCGGGTATTTTTATTTGGTTTTCATTAAAAAACTATTTTGGAAAGAAGACTGGAAAGAAGTTGCTTTTATTTAAACATATTGCTTTTCAATAATTTTTTATTTTATATATATATATATATATTATTTTAATTCAACTTGAGTGTTGTGGGTCTATTCGCTCTTTTTTTATAAGCTGCTCTTTGTTATTAAAAGTTGTTCTTGATGTCTGATTTTTATGGATGGGCGTTTTTTCCCGCAAATATCACATTCGAATAATTTTGAGCTCACAAAAAAAGAATATTCGAATATTCGTTTATTTAAATTAAGTTTAATGAGACAGACGTTATTTTTCAGCAACATTTATTGTTTCTGTCATTTTGGAACAAGCTTACACACAATAAGCTTGAACATTAGCTACACATCGTGTTTTGTTGCTGAAAAACTTTAACAACGCAAACAAACAAAAGTAGCCTACAGATTAAAAGCAAAAAAAAAAAAAAAAAAAAAAAAAATGACCAGAAAAAACGTAAAGCAGCCTGCAGCAATTATGCCATTGTACAGAATGTAGCTTACACTTAACTTTGAAACTGTCTGCAAATCTTTTTTGCTTTTTTTCTATTGTTTTACATGTTCTTGTTAAGAAACACGGGCATGTAAAAATGATCGGGGGAAAAGTCGGCTTTAGTCTGTTAAAAATAAGTCCGGCCGCGGAGAAAACGCGCTCTGACGGCACAGACGTTGGCGGAACTCACAAATAACGGTTTGCTAAGCGAATAAGTTTTGTGAAGCGCTTCGTGTTTTCGTTTCACCACTGAATGGGATCCTCATCTGGTGGAACAGGCACGTGCACAGGTAGGGCTCAACATGTGCAGAGCGCATGCCCTTTTTGCCCTTAAACTCCGAAGTGCCCTTTTTTTGGTGGTTTTTTTTTTTTTTTTTTTTTTTTTATTAAACAATGCTATTGGTCACCCTTTACGTCTGTCTGTCTGTTTTACAAATATTTAGCAAATGAAAGTTCTTAAAACGAGCTTGTGTAAATCTTATTCGATCCTCAAGCTGTCAGTAAGCTGATAACTCCGCCCCCTCTATATTCATTGAATCAACTGAAGTTCCACAGCAGCCGCACAGTAGACACCAGCTGAGCTGAACAAAGTTTTGCGAAGGGTAAATAAATATCTTGTTGTTTGAATAAGTACTACTAAACACAATGGGTCTCATTCATGAAACACGAGCAGAACTAATTTTTGTGTAAATCGTGTGTAAAGTGGTTCTGTCATAAAATTTCGGATTCATTAAAATGTTCGTATTTTCCAAATGTTAGTTGGTACGAAAGAAATCTACACCTGCTCCCAGCTACGCGTAAATAGTGCGTTTGACATCTGAACATTTTGCTCATTAATACGGCTGCATTTTAATTCACCTTAATCGGGTACATATTTACACAGCATTTTGAAAAAAAAATATTATATAAAGTAATTACATACGGTTTTTCTTTTTACTTTTATTATGAGAGTAGCCTAGTAGTATGTAGATATGCTCGATGATGATGGTGGTCCTCCTCCAGTTTGAATACGATTTTTTCGAAGTGAACTAATGAAGCTGTCAAGCTTCATGTCGAACCATTTTCTTTTCACTTCTGGGACTGTTCGATTAACAGAAGAAACTCCATTAACAGCATCTGTAATATGCTGCCTAGCTTCCTTTTTTTAGGACCTGATAGTACGCCACTATGTACGCTTGAAAATAAAATGTGGCGTTTTGAATGAACTTCTGATAATAAAACTTCAATTTCTGCAGCTGAGAAATTGTTATTTTCCATTCGCTTTTGAGAAGACACGTTGAAATCCTTCATTTGGTGTCATAATATGATGCTCATATATAGTTGTCTGTCGGATTTAATGGGCGGGATTTATGGTAATTGAGAATGAGCGTGCACGCGCGTCCCATTTACGACTGATTGGAATTCATTAACACACACACACATTTCACTATCACATCTGACGTTTACGAAGTATTTGTGAATCAGGAGAAGGGTTTTCGGGAAGGTCTCTTTACGCGCAAATCACTCCCATATTTACTCATATATTTACGAATGTTTCATGAATGAGACCCTATGTCTATAAAGGCTCATATTTTATTTATTTGATGTCTGACTGACTCACTGACTGAGACATGTGGGACGTCACCTGAGAGAGAGGGCTAGCATTTGCCATCTAGTCATAGCCAATACATAGCCAACACTTAAATAGCCTGTGCATATAGTTGCATTTCATCTTTTATAAAATGCTATTTTGGCCAAATGCATTTTACCACAGGAAAAACTGAGCGCTCCGTATATATTGCTAAAAAACTAGTTTGTAACATTAGATGAAAATGTAATGTGATGCCGGTGTAGCAGTCGATTCTGTTCCCCAATGTCTGTTTCCCCTCGGGTTGCCAGGTCCGTGTAATAAACCCAACCAAATAGTTAATCAAACATTTTCCCAAAGTAGCCTAAATTCCGCGGATTTGGCAACATTCCCGCATGAAAATACACCAAACACACCTGGATGTAAGGAAAGCAAAGAGGGACAAATTTCTTGCTACACTGCAGCATAGTAAAATTATTCTCACACTCCCGTTTATGTTCTTTTTTTATTATTATACATCTTGCAGTTGTTCCGTTATTTTTGTCTTATGTTTTTACATTTCAAGTTGAAAAATCTCTCGTCTTAAATTTATTTTCAAGTTTAAGATTTAGGACGGTATTTTGAACTATTTGACTTGCCGTACATCCAGTCACGCTTCTGGTGCACGCTAGTTCTGATCGTACGTACAGTAACTCGGCAACAACGCCAGAATTGTAGTATGTTTGCGTAAAGAGGAACAGACATTCCGAGGGGAACAGAATCGACTGCTACACCGGCAGTGGCAGGCGCCGTCGCCGTTTTAATGACGAAAAAAAAATAAAAAAACATTCACATTTGCACACATTCGCTGGTCAAAAACGATATATTGATAAGTAATACAACAACACAATTGTTTTTACCATCGGAAAATCGTGCGCCCCCGCGCTGTTTCGTTCTGGAACTTACACAAAGCGACGAGTGATCCTCGTCACCTAGATAACATATATTTCTAAGAAATTTATTCTTTGATTTATGATTGCTGATACACTTAATTTATTAACATTTAGGATATTCATGTTATGGTATACTCTCCGCTCGTCCTCACATGTATAAAATGTTGTAAAGTAGTAAGTAGTAACTAAAAAAAAAAAAAATTACAGAAGATCACTGTGAAATCTTTATATTTTATCATGCAGAATGTAATTCATGATTCATTCCTAGGCTTCATTTATTTGATCCAAAATACAGCAAAATCAGTAAAATTGTGTAATATTTTTACAATTTTAAATAACTGTTTTCTATTTGAATATATTTTAAAATGTAATTTATTTTTGTGATCAAAGCTGAATTTTCAGCATCATTACTTACATCACAGTGTCACGTGATCCTTCAGAAATGCTTTTCACTGCAACTGTACTTTTCACACTATTTTTATGTATTTTTTCATTGCTGGCTTATTTTAGGGAAAGTGTAGTGAATAAGAGACATTCAAGAGACCAACATCCCTGGTCCACCACAGTATCAAATTTTTGCCAGATACATGGCTCACAGAAGGTTGCTGTTGTAATTAGGTTTAAAGAAGCCCTTAAAACCCTGTTTATCTATATTATCTAATATTATTATTATGGTTGTTATTAATCGTGAATAAATCTAAAGCTTTTGAGACTATTATTTTGTGTTATTGAATTTGTCATGAAGATGTGACAATTTCTTCCTTTTATGCAGGGTTACTAAATAATCTTGATATAAAAAAGGGAGGGGGGTGCCCTTTTTCAGTTTCAGCACATGCCCCTCAAAAGGTCTGTGCACGGCCCTGTGGTGGAATACATGGCTCCAGCAAGAACTGTTCCCACTCGTCTCGGCTGGACTCTCTGTAATCATCTCTGAAGAACTGGAGAAGAAGAAGATCTTTTCCGACGAGTGGGCATTGCATCCTCTTCATCGCTGGTGACGAACCACTCGTCTCGCATCAAGGAAAATGTTCTGATAATGTTCAAAAAAGTTTTTTTTTTTCTTACTTCTGTCATGTTTTCATCGAGAAACCTGAGATCTTTGGGCCGAGGGTCTAAGGCAGATGCGAGAAGAGGAGTATTCACTGCATTCTCCATGTTAGCGGTGTTTATTCGTTGCTTGAGAGACGCCGGAACAATGTTCTTGAATGCGGTCACTTTCTGTGATTCTCCACGGCATATTTGAAGTACTGTAGAAGACCGCAGTTCTTATTCATTCATTAATTTTGCTTTCATACATCTTCAAATATGCCGTGGAGAATCACAGAAAGTGACCGAATTAGGTTTTATTGTGGACTTTTTTCCCTTTTTTCTTTTCTTTATGGCAAGCAAAAATATGTCGAAATTCCAATATCATTTTTATTTATCGAATAATTAGAGCCGAACGAATATTATAATAATAATATATGTGCACAACCCAAGTGATTTTATTGATTTGTGTGCGCATCTCTGCGCAAAAACTGTTCTGTATGTTTATGTTAATTTAATTATGTTTGACTATTGCTATTTGTTGCTAATAAAAGTTGTTAATATTGTTGTCATAGAATGCAGTTCTTACAGGAGACTGAATAAATGAATCTGCTCCTGCGCTGATTGTAAAGAAGAACGTGATTGGCTACAGCGAGAACATGCTACGATTGGTCAGTGAAGTGTGGCTGTTATCTGATTGGCTTGAGCAGACGGTGGGTGGAGTCACAAATACACAAAGACATTCACTATTGAATGACAGGAAAAGTTGTTTGTAGAATAAAAAGATATTTGTGAATATGGTTTTTATTTTCAAATATCATTTATATTTATTTGCCAATATTTTTATATTTTTTGTTAATCTCTTAACATTAATTTGTGGATCATAATCTTTTAATTTGTAATTATGCAACAATTCTATCTCCATGCACCTAGCCCTAATATCAGTTATTAAAATGATCAATATTCCTCCATCGCTAATATTTATGTTTATATAATATCACTGTACTATAAACACAGTTTCATCTCTCAGAAGCTGCTTGTCTCTGCAGAAGAGTATTTGATGAATCAAGCTGCTAAAGGAGTGTTTTCTGCTTCCTCCTGATCACTTCTGAAGCAGAACAGCAGCGGAGAGCAATGAGGAGACGAGGAGAGAGATCACATGACATCAGTTAATCAAACCAGAGTGCATTTATCACAAACCCAGCGTTTCTGACACAAATATTCATCTTTTCATCATCAGTCACTGTTTGAGCAAAAACACCTCGACATTCTGAAATCAAGATACATTTACTGAAGAAGAAAAAACACTTCAGATAGAAAGACCTGTTTTCTGAAGAAAGAAGTAAAGATTCTGCCAATGGCAAGAAAAATAATCGTTTTCCCTTTGAATTATTAATATTATTTTTCTTACCTCATTGGCAGCTATTTATTTTTCTTACTTTGAGCAAAAAATGCACAAACTCTTTACATTTTTCTGAAAACAAGATTTAAAATCTGAAATAATTTTTCTTCTCAAGTAAATTGATCTTGATTCAGGAATGTTTAGATATTCGTTCTAGAAATCAAGACAAAAATCCTAAGAAAATCATTGTTTGCAGTGAAGTAAACTGAGCACTTCTGAAGTTCTGTGTTTGTTATTCAGAACAAATTCAAGCAGCAGTAAATCTCAAGACTGTGTGCATGTGCTTATGTTTTACTGTACGCTACACAGCACTGCATCAGATTTAGACCGTATTTCACTGTATTCTTGACATAAAATCAAGAAAAGCTGGTTTACTTCACATCAGAGCATTAAAAGTGTCACCTGTTCAGTGCATGGATTTATATTCTGAATGAATTAAGGTGAATCATCAATCAAGGTGTTTCAGAACGGCAGAATTCACACAAATCTCTGCATTAATTCAAGAAATCAACAGATAAATGAGTAAATGAGAAGAAGGAGCAGGTTTGTTGTGGATCTGAAGCCGTGTCTCTGACATTGTTGAGCAGTGCTCGAGCACTAAACTACTGATGAACTTTTCCTGAAACACACAGAAGAATCTTCTCCAGCAGCGTGTTCACGAGAGAGAAGCTCTTCATTCCTCTCCTTCACAATCATAAAGATCATCAGTGGTGTCCTGCACATCATTGTTTTGAGTTGACTGTGAGATCTGATGCTCTAGAGCTGGATTTGTGTTTATTATAGTCTTCAGATCCTGATCTGATATATAGACCGGGTTTTATTTCTGTGTTTGGACACTAATGTTGTGAATCAGAGCTTGTTCTGTAGTCCTTCACAGAAATACTATTTTATGTCATAATGCGGATCTCTTTAAATGTATAATAATGTAAAATAGTGTCTAGTGTTGTACAGTAAGGAGTAAGACACTTCAAGCACAAGTGAAATGTCTGAAGGTCAGCTTTACAGATCAATGTGTGGAGCGTCTCTTTGCTGCAGCTGCTGCTGATTTAATGAACCAGTTTCTCATGTGACGGGGTTGTTTTTACCCGCGCCGCTAACACACGCTTTACTCTAATATCTACTGGATTAAAAACACCTGTCCTGACTCCTTTAAGATTCTGTTATTCAGGAGAAAATCTCTCATTCAGGAACATTGATTGTAAAGGAGTCAGATTCATTATTAAATATGATAGTTTAGTTGATGATGAAACACTCACAGAGCTTTTCTGCAGTTGATCACAGCTGGTATCAGTCTTCTTCTCCCCTCAGCTGATGTGTTGTATTTCTCTAGGTTCAGTTCATCCAGAGGCTCCTCTGACATCTGAATCATGTAGGAGATTGTTGAGCAGTGAGCAGGAGAGAGTTCCTCTGAGTGTTTGTCTGATTTCACAAACTCCTGAATCTCTCTGAACAGAGTCTGATCTTTCACTTCCAGCAGACAGAGGAACAGATTGATGGACTGATCAGCTGAGAGATTACCATCTAGATTTATTTTTTTGTGTCCCTTTTGTTGTTTTTTCTTAAGCAGATCTATTTCATCTACATACAGCTCATCACCACCATAATCATCATCATCACCATCAGGATCATATTTGATCATCTCTTTAATGTACTGTGTGGTTCTGCTGATGGTATCTGAGCTGTTCTCTGTGTGTGTCAGTAGATCCTGTAAGAGTCTCTGATTGGACTCCAGTGAGACGCCCAGCAGGAACCGCAGGAACAGATCCAGACGTCCATTCTTACTCTCAACAGCTTTATCTACTGCTGATGTTAGTAGATCATACAGAGAGACTTTATAAAACCTGTTTAATCTGAATTCATCCAGTGTTTTCTTGTTCTTTGTTAAATAGCAGTAAAGCAGAAAGAAAGCTGCGAGAAACTCCTGAACGCTCAGATGAATGAAGCTGTAGACTTTCCTCTGATGAATCACAGATTCCTGCTTAAAGATCTCAGTGCAAATCCCAGAATACACCGAGGCGTCAGTGACGTCTATGCTGCTCTCAATCAGGTCCTCCTCATAGAACATCACATTGCCCTTCATCAGCTGTTTGAAAGCCACTTCAGCAAGTTTCACAATCACTTCTCTGTTGGACGGCAGGAGTTTCTCTGGATCTCTCTCTTCATACTTCTGGTTCCTCATGTTGATCTGAATCAGCAGGAAGTGGATGTACATTTCAGTCAGAGTTTGAGGGATTTCTGCTCTCAGATCTTCTTCCAGGAGCTTCTGAAGCACAGTAGATGAGATCCAGCAGAAGACGGGGATGTGGCACATGATGTGGAGGCTTCTTGCTCTTCTGATGTGTGAGATGATTCTGCTGGCTTGATGCTCATCACTGATTCTCTTCCTGAAATATTCCTCCTTCTGAGGCTCAGTGAATCCCTGAATCTCTGTCAGACGGTGGATGTATTCGGAGGGGATCTGATTGGCTGCTGCTGGTCTGGAGGTGATCCAGATGAGAGCAGAGGGAAGCAGCTCTCCTTTCATGAGCTTTGACATCAACACAGCCACTGATGAAGTCTCAGTCACATCACAAACTTTCTGAGCGTCTGAAAACATCAGTGTGATTCTGCTTTCATCCAGACCATCAAAGATGAACACAACTTTACACTCCTCATAAATCTGTGAGTCCAGATCTTGAAGTTCAGGATGAAAGTCCAGCAGAAGTCTGTGAAGACTGTACTGATGATCTCGGATCAAGTTCAGCTCTCGAAATGGAAGCACAAACATGAAATCTACATCCTGATTGGCTTTTCCCTCGGCCCAGTCCAGAATGAACTTCTGCACAGAGACGGTTTTTCCGATTCCAGCGATGCCTTTAGTAAGAACAGTCTTGATCTGCTCTTTCTCCTCAGATCCTGCTTCAGCGGAGGCTTTAAAGATGTCATTGCAGTAGATTGGAGCGTCTTGTGAGGGTTGTGTTCTGGCTGTTTTCTCCATCTGTAAAACCTCATGTTCTTCATTCACTCCTTCTCTCTCTCCCTCTATGATGTAGAGCTGTGTGTAGATGCTGTTCAGGAGGCTTTCATTCTCCTGGAGTTTCAGTCCCTCACATAATCTCTCATACTTGTTCTTCATGCTGGTTTTGTGCTGCTCTTTGACTCTCTGTAGTTCATCATTCACTGCTTGATCATGTTTATTCAGAGACGCTGTAACGCTTGTGTTGTTCAGACAGAAGACAGAGGAGACTCCTCCTGAGACGCTTCGCTCTCCATCTGCTCTGCTGAAATATCACAAGAACAACTGATTAAACATGTCTCAAAATAAAGGATGTGTAAATTAACATCTAAACCAATAGAGATGTCAGTCTTGTATTTTCAGTATAATTTCAGTTTGTTGATCAGTTTAACTCTTTGTGTAATGCACATTGTTCCAAAGAGAGTCTCACAATTATCCAGCGAGCAGCTAAAGGTGACTTCAATTAAATTCAATTCAATTCAATGTAGGAGCTTGTGTGCTCATTGTGTCGAGTGTCTGTGTGTGATGAGTGTGTTTCTGACTCCCATAAAGCAGTTCAAACATCACCACACGATTATCCTCACCTGGGGTCAGAGGTCACTGCTTCATCACTGAGTTTAGGAGGAGGACCCATGGATCTGTCACTCTTCAGAGACACACAGCTGTGATCAGGAGATGAAGATCTCTGACTGCAGATCCTGAGAAAACACACAGAAATATCACACTCTTTTGCTGTAAACAGTGATGATGACAGAAAGTGAGAATCTGCAGCATCAGTCAGATGTGACGCCAAAACACATTTACATCATGATCATCTGATCCGGACGCCTTCTCCACATGTGTGAATGGTTTGCCAGCAGAAGACAGTTTGTCTTCCACTAATAAACAAACTCTTAGCAATGCTGTGAGGTTTTCTGACCGCACTCTCAGTCATACAGGGGTCAAGCATCCAAACAAATAGTTCAAACTACATTTATCTTGAGGAAAAACCCAGTGTCTATACGAAAGAAAAGCTCTTCAAGACTATTATAAAGCAGCCAAACAACTATAAACTGATTCTGAGCTGCACTTCTGGGTAAGTGTGTTATTAACTGTTCTTCATGATAAAACACTAGAACTACTGCTACTACTGTCTAGTCTATGAACATGTTTCAGGTTTAAATATCACTATATGTCATAACTGTAGGGCTAATACACTATTTCCTCAAATAATTTGGTTTTCCAGTATTTTTGTGTATTTAAACCCTTTCCAGCAGTGACTGTGTGATTTTGAGTTTCATCTTTTCACACTGAAGACAACTGAGGGACTAAAACACAACTATTACAGAAGGTTCAAACGCTCTCTTCTGGGAAACAAGTAACTTTTTTCTGTAGCATCTGAAGGGCAGTACTAAATTAAATATATACAAAATAGGAAAATGTACACATGTCCATTCTGAGGGACTCAAACACAACTATGACTGAAGGTTCAAACCCTCACTGATGCTCCAGAAGATAAAACCATGCATTAAGCCATGGGTTAGTGGTTAGAGAGTTTGACTCCTAACCCTAGGGTTGTGGGTTGAAATCTCGGGCTGGCAATACCACGACTGAGGTGCCCTTGAGCAAGTCACTGAACCCCCAACTGTTCCCCGGGATGGGTTAAATGCAGAGCACAAATTCTTAGTATGGGTCATCATATTTGGCTGAATGTAACATCACTTAAGAGCCAGGTGTGAAAACTTTGAACAGAAGGGAGATGTGTATATTTTTCTTATTTTGCCTAAATAAATATATATATATATATATATATATATATATATATATATATATATATATATATATATATATATATAAAATGACATACTACCATCAAGAAAATTAATGTGATTTTCCTCACTTCTTTGTCCTCCTCCTCCCCCTCCTGCTTCATCTCTAATAGCTTCCGACTTTGCAATGTTTTTCATTAATAAAATTAAACGCATTAGTGCACAATTTTCCACAGCACAATCAGTCAAGCTCATATCACCAAAAAGATAAAACAATACATTAAAAGCCAGGAGTGAACACTTTTCGAATTTAAAAAATGTAAAGTTCAGGGTAAATCTGACTTATTTTGTCTTCTGGGAAACAAGTAACTATCTTCTGTAGCCTCTGAAGGTCAGTACTAAATGAAAAAAAAATAATAATAATTTTAGAGATGGGTTGTCTTCAGTGTGAAAAGGCTCTCCTCCACTCATCATCATAGACAGCTCTGTAACAACAGTGGAGTCATTCAGGTTCCTGGACACCACTATCTCTCAGCACCTGAAGAGAGACACTCACATCGACTCCATCGTGATAAAGACCCAGCAGAGACTGTACTTCCTTCATCAAACACCATCTCCAGCTTAAACAACTAACACATCAATCATTACCTGTGTTCTGTAATTCATTCTCCATCTCTAATCACTGCCTCTTTCTCAAGAACTCGATAGATACATATGCATATCTCTTTATGTATACAACTGTATATAGAGTAGATAATGCACAAATCTGTACATAAATCATCTGTTCCAGATTCATGCACATTATTATTATTATTATTTATTGTTAAGTTGTCCTATTTAAATGTTTTCTGCTCTCATCCCATATATGTATGTACCAAGAGCATCTTAAAAACCACAACAAATTCCTTGTGTGTCTGTGCACACTTGATAAAGCAGATTCTGATTCAGGATTTTCTCTCGTGGACTATATGTACATCTTTTATGTGAAATATCTTATTGAGATCAATGCGAAATAAACAATAACATGCATTTTGTATGTCCCTTTTTTTTTAGTAAAATAATTCACATTTTGCAGATTTTGAAAGGGGGATGTAAACTTTTGACCTTAACTGTAACTTTGATAGAAAGGTATGCAATGGATTACAATCAACCAAAAATTCAGACGACTGTTAGTATAACAACCCTGCTGAGTCACCTTTAAGTCACCTTAATTTATATAGTGCTTTAAACAAAATACATTGCGTCAAAGCAACTGAACAACATTCATTAGGAAAACAGTGTGTCAATAATGCAAAATGATAGTTGAAGGCAGTTCATCATTGAATTCAGTGATGTCATCTCTGTTCAAAGAGAATAACAAAAACAAAAAAACAATAGAACCATCAGAAAAAAAGTAGTGTGTCATGTGCTTTGGGACATGTTCCATTAGGATTTACTGGTTTTAACAAGTCACCAATAGAAGGTGAACAATTACCAGTAGAGACCATGATGTGACGATGTCTATTTTTTTCAGCAGGGAATATTTACACAACTATCAATACTTTGTTGACCAATTACCAAGCAATGCATAACTTTGTTCAGTCTGTGGTGTAAAAAGGTCACATTAGCAATTACAGAAAAAAACACTTTAAAACATGGTCAGGTCAAAAGTGTCCCAATTTTTCGTCCCAATTTTTTATTAATTTTACTGGTAGTCCACTGTATGAAGAATTTAATGGTAAAATACGTCACAGTTTACTTTATTTTGCTATCATCACTTACACAAATGAAGTATAGTGTTCTGCACCCACTAGCAAAGAAATATCAAATATAATATCTGGTGTCTTAATAATTTTTGGTTTGACTGTATGTTAAATATCAGATAAAGGTAGAAAATAAATCTATTAACAATGTACAAGAATAATTTCTCATATGTTTTAGAAAATATAGACACTGTTTTGATCATATAAAATGACATGCTATAAATAATATTTATGTAAAACTGTACCTGAGATCAGTCTTTGTATCTCCACTCTTAAACAGTACTGGATGATCCATAGACCGATCACTCCTCACAGACACACAGCTGGACTCTGCTTCTGATCTCTTCTCATCAACTGAACTATATCAAAACAGATTTAAGATGATGATGATAATGATGATGATTATGATGATAATCATTTTAAAGGCTTATTTTAACTTTAAAGCCAGACTCAAAAACACCCATCTCCCATCATTGAAGGTGATTTAATACAGTGTTTCTTCAAAGTACCTGCATCCTGGAGAAAACTCTTGATCTGTGGATGTTTGTGTGTCCTCCATGATGAAACAGAATCTGATCTCCAGCACTGACTCTGAATAGAAATGACAAACAAACTCAATAATTCAGCTGAACGGATCCTGAGAGAAACAGATCATGAGATACACATGTTCAGATACACAATGTTAGTCGTTTGTTAACAAATGATCAAATAAACCACACACAACACCAAACACCAATCAAACCACCTTCATCTGCTGGAAAAAGAAAATATTAAACGTAACAAATAAACATAGAGGACATATAAAAATAATCGTCGTTTAAATGAAATCCGAAAGCGGAAGTCACTGTAAAACACTCAGCACTCACCTTATTTACACAGATTCACAAAATCCACCGCCTTTCTATGAAGCAGCTACACGACAATCATACTTTAGTTCCTCTGAAACACTTTGATATTCCGTACAGAATCGATGCTGGCTGTTTAAATGGAAAAACATCAACTCTGAACATTTGTTTCACTTTTGATTTGTGACGCGAAAAACTGACGTCACTTCCTGAGCGCGATCTCTCATCCGGTGCACGTTTGATCCAGTTTTACAGGCTTTCACGTCTAACATACTAATAGAATACATTATATCAAACTTCAAGTGTTATATATATATATATATCGCTTTGCCTGTAGTGTGTAAGCGAGCGTCATTAGTCATCAGTGGGAAAACGTTACATGCCCGTTTTAGCATACAAAATAAAATAAAATAAAATAAAATAAAATAAAATAAAATAAAATAAAATAAAAGCTTTTATACAAAAAGGAGCAGAGTTTATTAAATAATCCTAGTTGCTTGTTTCAGTGCTCAGACTTCATCTGACCAGTGAAAATGAACTGTTCCTTCAATAAAGTCTTCGGAATACAAGGCAGATCACACAGGACAAGATACCTCACAAACAAATGCAGGATTAGGTGTCACAATTACGTAATTATGTAAAATAGGCGCAATTATAGTAGTAGTAGTAGTAATAATAATAATAATATTATAATATATATATATATATATATATATATATATATATATATATATATATATATATATATATATATATATATATATATATATATATATATATATATATATATATATAAAACCAAAGGGGAGGTATATCTTTTTGAGAAGTTAAACTGGGATATGCATGATGAAATTGAACAGCCTACGTCTTTCTCTGACCACATGCCTGTACGTTTTACTGTTCCTCTCATTGGACGCACACTTAAAATCCATCACTGGCACGTTTAACTCGTTGTCTTACCCAACGCTCTAGTGAAGATTTTTCCACAGCCTATCACGATGTACGTAACTGCCTGGAATCTGTCTCTACCCTGCATAACCTGGATGCTGATGCACATCTTAATCTTTTTAATTCCACCTGCGCAGATATCATGAATTCTATTGCACCTTTGAGGTACAAAAATCACAAGCCTGCACCAGTGCCCTGGCACACTGACACTACACGTACCCTTAGACGGGTATGTAGACAGGCGGAGCGCCAATGGAAAAAGGACCGTCTGCAGGTTTCGTATGAAATCATGCAAAATGCCTATAAGGTGTTTCAGAAAGCTGCAAAGTCTGCAAAATGCAAACATTTTTCTGAACTTATTTCTAATAATTGCCATAAACCTCGAGTTCTCTTTGCTACTATTAACTCTGTTTTAAATCCACCTGTGCATCCCACCTTAGAGCCCTCTACTGCTCTCTGTGACAATTTTGCAATGTATTTGTTGATAAGATCACAATTTTAAGATCTCAATTGTCTAACTCAGTGTATACACATGATGTTCCATTATGTTCCTCCATCTGGTCTGAGTGTGAGTCGACTGATCTGGACACATGTAATGAAATTGTTGGTCATTTAAAACCCACTATCTGTCCACAGGATGTTATTCCACCTTCTTTCCTTAGGCAAATTATGGACACAGTTGGACCGGGCCTGTTACTTTTAATTAACAAATTCCTGTCAACTGGTTCCTTCCCTAACAGTCTGAAAGTTGCTGTGGTGACGCCATATCTTAAAAAAACTTATCTCGATCCTTCCACTCTTTCTAACTATCGTCCTATTTCTAATCTACCTTTTATTTCGAAGATCCTTGAGAGAGTTGTACTGGTTCAACTACAATCATACTTATCCGCAAATTCTCTCCATGAAACATTTCAATCTGGTTTTAAAGCTCTACACAGTACTGAATCTGCTCTTTTAAGAGTGTCAAGTGATATTTTCACTGAAACTGACTCTGGGAAATCAATGGCCTTAGTCTTATTAGATTTGAGTTCTGCATTTGACTTAGTTGACCATGAGGTCCTGTTGCGACATCTGGAGACATCCGTGGGTTTTCGAGGCGTTGTCTTGCAGTGGTTCCGCTCTTATCTGAACAATAGATGTTTTAGTGTCCATATTGGTCATCAATCCTCCACTAGTGTAACTCTGAACTGCGGAGTCCCACAGGGATCAATCCTCGGCCCCATATTGTTTATTCTGTATCTGTTACCTCTGGCTTCCAGAAGCAGCTGGGCAGGATTTGTTGTGAAAACCTGGCAACCCTGATCTGAATGCACGTGCTAAATATATACTTCTAATTACAGGATTGTCTTTACTGATGAGATGTGCATGAAAATGGCATTCGATTTTTTGCACAGCCCTACTTTAAACCCCCTAGACCAAAGAAGGGGAACATAACAACTGTCTCACCACTAACTGATCTGCTAAGCACTACAAAGAGGTTTATCTGGACACCCAGATGTGATTATGCTTTTAATGCAGCAAAAGACTTACTCTGTAGTGCTCCGATACTGAAAGCCCCTAAATTTGATTTAAATTAGAAGTTGATGCCTCAACTACAGGAGCGGGTGCAAGACAATTTCGGCATAGAGCATCCGGTTCCATTCTTTTCTAAAAAGTT
This sequence comes from Carassius auratus, assembly GCF_003368295.1. Classification (NCBI taxonomy): domain Eukaryota; kingdom Metazoa; phylum Chordata; class Actinopteri; order Cypriniformes; family Cyprinidae; genus Carassius; species Carassius auratus. The sequence goes on along the minus strand of NC_039251.1, from coordinate 3,482,806 downwards.
CTCAAGGTGTCAGCAGAACTATAGTGTTATTGAGAAACTAAATGATGTATTGGTTTCATTTTCAATAGTATGTGTTCTATTACAGTTCTGTGGCTAAAACCACCATCAAAATGTTCTTCCAGGAACCAGACGTTGTTTCTTTGAAGTCGAGATGGAGTACTGTATGTTTTAAAAATGAGTGTGTTAACAGATCCAAATTTAATTCAATAATATGTATCCTGATTTACATATGATAGTAAAAGATGGCTGTAAATATTGTTCTTTGAACAAGTAACAAGACAAACTGTATGCATTCTAAATTAATTAATTTAAACTTCTGAATGTCAAACTTGGTCAGGACAAGTGTAATATGTTCCTCTAGAAAGCGGTAAACTGCACAATCTTTGTATTGCTTTGCAAGCTTTTTCTCAGTCGGTATATATATAACTTTTGTTTTATGTTTAAACAATATATACCAATTATTACAAATTATATATTTATTTGAAGAGAAATAATGCTTATATATAAGCATCCATGAGAGTAGCACCTGCTTGTGAAAATGACTAACTGGAACTTTACTTAATTCAAAGTTGCATTGCAACAAGAAAGCAACACCAGCCATCTTTTCAAAGATTAGATTAAGAATTAAATACCACATTTTATTTTTGTATTGAAAAGTCATACAACATTTTACATGCTAGTAAACATATTTGTGAATCTTTGGGGGTCTGAAATAGATGTTGCTCAATCATATTAAAAATATACACATAATTTATTCAGAGAAATAACTGATGACATACAGTACGGACTTGAAGTTTTCTTTCAAGATGTTACGTTTTTCATTTCAGTACAAAGCAATATATAGTAACAGAGGCTATTGAGTTATTCTTTGTATATTGAAATCAATTTCAGATACTGATTGGTTCATGTTTAATAATTCCTGAATAATGATGTTCATAAAGAAAAAGATTATATTTTGTGTTTGATCAGTCATCTATGTCAGCGGTGTGCAGCAGACACACAAACACCTAAACGGTTTAAATATATCTCTTATCCTGCTCAAAAACACCATAAACATTCCAGATAACATGAAGTAAAAAACCCGTATTTTCGGGTCGAAGCATGATTTAAACAGTTACAGCACATTCACACGCAATCGCTTTCGCAATAATGCATTCAAACAAATTTAATCTTACAGTGTTACTTCATCTGTATCTGATTTTGAATGAGCAGAAATCTGTAAGAAATGCATTGATCTGTAGATAAAATAAAAATGTACTGTTATTTTCATCAGTAACAAAATTTGCACAGCAGAATACAGTAATTATATTAATGCTGACATCCATGTTATTAGCTTGGCATGTGGTAGGAAAAAAAAGTTTGCACACAATAGCCTAAGCCACTTTGAAACTTATTAAAGGGGGGGTGAAATGCTCGTTTTCACTCAATATCATGTTAATCTTGTGTACCTATAGAGTAGTACTGCATCATTCATAACTCCAAAAAGTCTTTAGTTTTATTATATTCATAAGAGAAAGATAGTCTGTACCGATTTTTCCCGGAAAAACACGAGCGGCTGGAGGCGTGACGTGTGGGCGGAGCTAAAGAATCACGAGCGCCAGTAGGCTTTTGAGTTGAGAGCATGTGGAAGCTGTGACACAGATCCAGAGGCTGAAATTTAACAAGAGCAGCATCAGCAAAGGCTTCTCTATGTGGTATGTACTGAAACTGTATATATTTGCTTAGCGGTTTTGGAAAATGACTAAGTTCCACTTTGTCGTCTTTTTTTTTTTTTTTTTTTTTTTAAGCTGTACATGTGGAAAGTGCAGTTTGATAACAACATCACATGTTGTTTACTTGATGTGCTTACGCGCCGATAGCTAAGTTAACAACACAGAGATATTTGAAGCAGTTTTACTCACCGCCTGCGGATCCAACACACGATCGTGACCCTTTTTCGTTGGGACTGCATTATCCTTAAGAAATAAACGATGTGCAAATCCAGCGTCAACCTGGGCCTTGTTTGTAAAACAAGCATCTTCGAAATGCAGGGAACAAACACAAACACTTGCACAACTCCGTTGATGCTCTGTAAAAATAAACTCCATCCACTGGTCCCTTAATGCTGTTTTTTTTTTTTGGTAATCTGTGCAGGGTTGTCTTGCCCTGGCAACCAAAAACACACTTCTTTTGTGACATTTCGCGACGCTCTCGCTCTGATCAGTGAAGTCTGTTGTGCTCTCAGTGCTCTGCTATACGGGAGCGCGCGCTCTTCCGGCAGAAGTCCCTTAGGACCCATATAAGGAAATTCCGCTCCATCTTACGTCACACAGAGCCATACTCGAAAAAAACTTTCCGAAACTTGTGACAAACCGGAAGGAGTATTTTTGGAACAGAAATACTCCTTCAAACGTACAACTTAATTTTTGAAACTTTGTCCATGTTTAGCATGGGAATCCAACTCTTTAACAGTGTAAAAAACTCAGTATGCATGAAATAGCATTTCACCCCCCCTTTAAAAATTTTTATTTTAATATAGGCTACGTTATGAACATAACATTTCAAACATACTGAAATACTTTAGCCACAGAGCGAAGGCGGAGCGGTGTTTCTGGTATCACTGAGCGCGGAGTGGAGTGGGAGCGGGAAATTGTGAACCCGGAGCGGAGCTGGAGCGGAGTGATAATTAAATGCTCTGAGCGCGGAGGGGAAATTGTTGCCACTACACTCCGCTCCCATACTCTGGTCCCAATAAGGCTGTTGACTCTTGCAGCTCCAGGTGTTTTGAACTTTGGTTCGAGGGGTTCTCTGTGTTCTCCTTTTCCTTGTTGAGGTAAGCAAGGTTAGCCTCCTTGTGCGCGCTTCTCAAATGGACTTTCAAAGTCGTAGGATTTTTCCCTTTCATAAATTGTCCACATATTTTACCACCTTCCACTGCAAGGCACTTGCTTTTATCTGACACACATCATATTCAGAGTAATCCTAAATAGGACTCTGCCACTTTCTTCCAACTCTCGGTAACACCATGATGCATGATATTAAATATGATTCACACCTTAACAAAATATACACATTTAACACCCTATAAAAAATTCACACCCCATTGAAATTCCTTTACCTCTTACAAAACCCACACGCCGAACCAAAACTCTACACATCTTCTTTACAGAATTCACACTCTATACAGACACCACAGCTGTTAGTTAGACTACAACTCTCACACCCTATAACAGTTACTAAATTTACCTGTACAATAACCTCCTCATCTGGACTGAAGCAGCACACATTCAGTGTAAGAGTAAACACATGACATAACATTATTTCATATTTGAATCACAGCTTAAATAGTGTTTTGACATCGACAACCCAAGTGTATTTTACATGGAAGTAAATTAATTCCAAATGTATTTGAATTAAAAAAGCTTATTGAATTACAAGAATTGAAAAAATATGCATTGCAATAGCCGTACCTGCATTTAAATGCTTTGAATTTTTAAGTCTTGCATAATTATGGGCTGAAATTCAACATGGTTGTATATTTAAGACATGAATATTTCAAATAAAAACATTTCAAACTGATTTTCATAATCAAAAATTCAAGAATTCATATTCACCTTTCAGATTTCACTTCCAAAATATTCGATCTGTTTAAAAATACAAGCTATAATATTCAACAGGCAAGTTTCAGTCCATTTTATTTCGCTTTACAAATTCGCTTCCACAAATTCAGTGGTTCAAATTCGACAGTAAATTCTCCGTTTCACATCCGGGAACAACAGGAAAATCAGTAGATTACCGATCACAATCTCATCTGCTGTAAATCGTCTTCACCGGCAGGGGGTGCAAGCGCTACTTTGTCTTAACAAGCATCAACGAAACCGTCACGAGAGGCCTTCATAAAACATCATTTGACGACATGGACCGAGCGGTGAGTACAAGTTATGATTTTATAGGTCAGTATGCTGTATTTATATGCGGAAAATTAAGATTAAGACCCAAATCATTGTTTACTCAAGAGTCTAAGTGATTCCTCTTGTTACCCCGAGTACGCAAGCTGTGTTTTTTTTTTTTTTTTACTACAAAGGTGACATATTGTGATCAATATAAATCCATAATTCTCTTGCCTGTGGTTTTTATATATTTTTTCAAGTAAAACCACTATAATACGCTGAAATTGGGTGTATTGTTTGGTTATGCTATGTTTGGTTAATGACAATATACTAAATAGCACCATTTTTATATATTATATAGGACCGTTAAATACAACCCAACCGCAATTATAAAATAAATCTGCCACTTATTAAGTTACATTTCTACCAGTAGATTAGTTAATCTCCGTCTTTTAATTAAATAGGACTTGTCACTGCTATGTCCAGGTAAGGGCTTAATTTCTCAAAAGCATCGTAGTCATAAGCAGATGATAGAACTAATGTCACAGTGTTTCCAGCAGCCTTACACTCTATTCATATTCTGCCTGCAGGCCCCGCTTTAATCGCGGGAGAGAGAGAGCTCCGGTAACGGCTGCTCTGAGCTCACAAACACTGCCGTATCGAGCATTACATGCTAAATGAAATAAAAATGAAATCGAACATTTTCTAAACGCAGTCATTTTCCTTCTGAAATACAGTGATGAAAAACACCCGCTCTGGTATTTGATTGTGAAACTTGCAGTGGTCATGTTTATTTAATGAAGTCAAAGCCTTTTTGAAAATCAATTTTTGGCGGTCAGTTTTCGATGGTTTTCAGAAAGACAGTTCTGTATCTACATTAATAATTTTATATCTATGTTGACGTAATATTTTTTAAGATACTTTCCATCTTCCATCCATGCCGTGTTTGTTTTTCACAAGGGAGACAATGAAGTGCTGAGATCAGCAAGGCACCTTTTGGCACTTTTGACACAAGAGAGAGCTGATGGGTCTTCTACTAGTCAGGGTATAAACAGGTATTGCTTTTTTATTATTAAATGGCAACACATACATTGTGGTCAAAATGTAGATTTTTGTTGTTGTTTGGTCTGTCAGATCATCTCATGTTAGAGGCCAAACTCCGGGGCCATCTTCTGTCCAAACAGAAATGACCAGGGAAGTAGAAACTGTATATAACAATCCTCGCCTATTATGAATCGTAGGTCTGTTCTGACTTCCATGTTACAGTTTTTAAAACCGGTCCTTTCCTGGATTGTTCTCAAATCGTAGAGGAAAACGACGTTTCACTGGACCATGTCCTGTGCCCATAAAACCCACACCATTTCAGGTCATGTTCCATCTGCTGCCAGCCCAATGTGAGCGGTCCCCTAGTGCAGTGCTTCTCAAACTGGGGGTCGCGACCCCTCGGGGGGTCGCAGAATGATTTCAAGGGGTCGCGAGTTGGTTTGAAAAAATTCTGTATTTTCTGACTACAACAAATATTTTTCAATACTAAAAAATTAAGATTAAAAATAAATATTTTTTTTGATTTCTAAAGACAGAACTGATTAGAGATTTAAAAAAAATATATATATATAATTTCGTGACTCTAAGATAACGTCACCCTGCACCGACTGATCGCTAGTTATCAATACTGCACGCAACTGCACGTGGAAACTGCAACGGCAAGAATGGATAAATTTGTAATTTGCAAGGTTAGAAATGTTGAGAAAATTGTGGACAGCCTGAATCATCTGAACCGTGTACCTCTACAAAACACAAGAGCTAGACCCGTTCTGACCAATGTAGGAAACGTCGGAAATATCAAGAGGAATTCATGAAGTATGGATTCACTTGCTCTTCTGTCAACTATTTGGACCATTCTCAGTGTGTAATCTGTTCAGAAGTGCTTGCCCATGAAAGTATGAAGCCTGGAAAAACGCAGAGACATTTGGAGACGAGAAACCCTGCTTGTGTTGAAAAACCTATAGACGTTTTTCGCAGAAAAGAGAAGGAATTATACAGATTCATATTTGTGTGAGCAGACTTTTTCAGCTGTTACGTACATGAAAAAAAAATACAGATCACGTCTTGATGTTGAGGATGATCTGCGAGTAGCCGTATCCAACATCAGGCCACAGATTACACTTTTGTGCACCGAAAAACAAGTGCACCCATCCCACTGTAAGGTAAACCTAAATACAGTAAATATTATGAAAGTTTGTTTCCGCCACGTCAGAAAATATTTGAAAAGATAATTTTTTTAAACCTAAAAATTGCGAGTTTAAATCTTGCTATTCTGACTTGGTTTTTCATAATTGTGAAATACAAACTTGCAGTGTGAGTTATTAAGTTATAAATGGTATAAAATCGCAATTACCTTTTTTATTTTGTTATTCTGCAAACAAGCTTCCATAGGAAGTGGATGTGGATTTAAAACAACTTTTTTTTTCTGTTTATTGTTTGTGTATTCTGTGGTAGTGGGTCGCGAGTTCTCGTCAATGTTTGTTTAGGGGTCGTTGGCTAAAAAGTTTGAGAACCACTGCCCTAGTGGTCCAGATCAACTGCTCCATACACAGCAGGACTGGGACCAGAACTGCACTCTAGATGAGAGTATGACTCATCAGGAGGTAATGTGCCATTACACTTCCCCTCAAAAAGAACCTGTTCACTTATTTATTTTTGTGAATTGTCATATAGATTAGCGATAGAATCTAGATTAATTAATCCTGTTATCTTTAATAGTTGTGTTTCTTTTCTGTTTCAAAACTTGGTGAGGTAACTGGTGGTTGGCTTCTTTATAAGGCAGCAGGTAATATTTACTGCCTTCAGTAATTGGTAGGCCTAGCTGTCTAAATAATTAGTTATTAATTACGCACACATACATACATGCATACACACAAAGAGAACAGTACTGTGCTGAAGCGTTATGCACATTTGATGCTTTATAAGAGAAGTCTGTTTTAGTGTGTTAATAGGAAATGTAAGATCTATCTATTTATCCATATATATATATATATAAGGGGTGTAATGGTACACTAACATGACTGTTCAGTATTAACCTGGTTATCGAAGTCATGAAGTTACAGTCAGCTGTGCAGTAAAGTATACAAAGAGAGCACTCTCCTGCACATTACTATAATATTAAAGGGATCGTTCACCCAAAAATGAAAATTCCTTCTTCATTTACTCGCCCTCAAGTTGTTCCAAAACTGTATGAACTTTCATTTTTGGGTGAACTATCCCTTTAACAGAACCCAGACTATTAAACTCAGTTGCCTTTTTTTATTTTTAGATTTAATAATCAACACTCAAATAAATACTATAAAGAGAAACATGTAAATTGCACTTAAGGCAGGTTTTGATACATTTATAGTCAGAATACTAATCATTGTTATATAGCTCAACACGTTTAGTCCTTTTGTTTTAATTCAAATTCTCTTAAATTTTTTGCAAGTATCATGCCTTTATTGATATTTTTCCATGGTTGAAGCACTGGCTGCAAGATTACATGTAAACAAAGATTGTCTGTTATTTTTCTTCTGCTATTTGTTCTGTTGTAAACAGCGCTGCATTATCATGTGCTGTGCCTTCTGAATTAGAGTGTGGATCGCCTATGACAGACTTTATTCATTATCTGACTATGCACTGAACCGTGTCGTCCATACCGTGATGGTTCAGGCCAATTAAATGTACTGTTACACCCCTACATAGTGCTTAACACATTTATTAGACCACCTGCCACAGAGAAAACAAATATTTTAGAATCTGTCAAAACTTGTTTAAAACTATTTGACAATAATACTGTCATTTATTAGGCAAATAACAAACTGAAAATGTAATATTTGGTATGCAGTCCAAATGCCAAGCTGGCTTTCATTGTTTTATGTACAGTACTTTTCCACAGTCTCTGATGACTTCCAAATGATTTCTAGTTGTTCCTAAAGACTTGCTTTTGATTAAACTTTTGTCCAATCTACTGTATCTTTCTGTAATAATATGAAATCCCCATATTCATCGGGAAGAAGGAGGCGGGAACCGGCGCACAATCAAATTACATTATAATAATACCAAAACAAACAAAACAGCGCACCAGCCCCTCACGGACGACTGATGCGCACAAATAAAAAGCAAAACATAAAATAATGTCCCAGGCCTGGTCCTCTCTCGTCCTTCACGGTCGTCGCTCCAGTTTTATATCCTTCCATCTCCTCCGTGGGACTCGAGACCGGTGGTGGAGCGCAGGTGTAGCTCATCTTCAATCACTACACCTGGCCTCACTCCTCGTTCCCACGCCTCTCGGCCCCGCCACACTCGCCACACTTTCAATCCATTAAATCCCTAATTTGTTCAATAGAATGCAGTCTATACTTTGACTTGGCCAACTGTGACTAAATAGCTCAGTTTACACAAGCTGATGTATTAACATTACAAAACATAAATTATTTTTAGTTAGTTTTGGGCAGCTGTGGCACTAACCTTACATTGTGTGGTGGTCTAGTAAGCATTGTCGTAGGCTATATATATCCTTATAATATTATTATATAGAACATTTATATTAAACATGTTGTATTAAAGCCGATAAGTGATTGATTATTTCCCTCAGCAGAGACACTTCAGATGTGCACTGTTCACAATGATGGTTTTGAATGTCTTGATCTATTATTTGAAATCACTTCAAAAAAGTAAAATACCATTAATGCAACATGTGCAGCGCAAGTCTGGCAAATAGGCTACATTTAATTAATGGTGAGACATTTGTTTGGCTCTCAAAAATTATATAAAGATTTAGATTTTATGGCCAATGCATTGGTTATTGGCTTTCAGATACAAAGAATTATCGGTATCGACCAGAATTTTCATATTGGTGCATGCCATATATATATATATATATACATAACTGTTGTTGTGTTTATACTTTTAGGGGGTTGGGGAAGCCGGAAGCCTTCACTTGTGGCACCTGCAGACTGTGGGTACACAGGCAGGCTTATCAAAACCCCCAAAATAGGGGAGAATTCTGTCATCTATATAGCTCCAGTACAAGATGAGCTCGATGTCACTCCCTTGCCACCATCATCAGAAGCAGTCCGAGATATGCCTAAAGCAATGTGCAAAAAATACTGTACCCACTTCAGATCCTCACAAATCACAGTAAGACTTGTTCTGATGTTGTTGTGGTCGAAGATGGAGATGAAAGTCAGGATGAAACTCTGCATGATCCACAAGATGTGGAAAGTGAAAAAAAGAGCAATGAACAGGTAAATTCTCTCGGTATTCTTGCATTTCTTGCTAAATGTAGTTGGTCAAATCCTGTAGTTGAGGCAAAAAAGTTATTAAGAAATGGTTGGTTATTCTATATTATAGGCTTGCTGTCCTATTTGTCAAGAAGAAATGCCCCTTGACATCTTGGAAGTTCATGCCAGTGAATGTGGGGAAAGGTGTGCATGCCAAAGAGTATTACTTTTGGCATAAATAGAAAAATATTTATAAAAGTACAGTACTCTTTACCTCATATTAGAAGCAGAATTTTAATTGTTGTTTTTTCCCCACTTTCCTCAATTTTAGATCTATGGATGATGAAAATAACAACACAACTGAGTTGTCATGTATGGATAATGAAGTGAACGACACTGCTGAGTTTTTATACGTGGATAATGGTACCGGTAATTGAATTTTTTTTTTTTGTACACAGAGGATGATGTGACTGTTTTTGACATTGTTCTGTTGCTGACATTATAAATAAGTCTTTATTTTTATAGTCTATCTTGAATTTATGGTAAACAAGTAGAGATGGAAAAAATATCTACACTTCTATTGATGTGCAACAAAGCTCTTTTGATTTTGCATGATTGTTTATTGTTTTACCAGATTGGAAAACCCATCCGGATCCAGAAGTAGCTATGGCTTTGTACAGAAGGGAAATTCTCAGACTGCATGAGACAGGGAAACCTCTTTAAATGTGTATGGACTTGAGAACGTGTGCTGAAGAACAGGAAAGGCAACTGATCAACTTCTACAAGCAAAGAAATGTAGAGTGGGCCTGTCCTGTCAAATGTCAACTTGAAGGTACAGCCTAGAGAAAATGAAACTGTGTATGCTATAAAATATGCAGCTTATAGTGTATCCATGATGTCAGCTTTAATAACTGTATTTTCATTGATTTTAGGGGATGCTGCAGTTGGTGATGGAGTCACCAGACACTTTTTTCTACAATTCTTGAAAAACTGAAGTATGGTTTCAGATTGAACTTGGGTATGCAGTTAATTAGTTGCACTGAAAAATGTAAATGTTTTTTGAATTAGTTATTTTGATGGGATTTACTAAAGCTGATTTGCAATTGAATTAACAGGAAACACAGGAGTTACTTGCCTCTTTGAGGGACAGCTGTGGAAGATTTTTATTAGTAAAGTTTCAATTAATCAAGTATATAATCAATGTGAATCTAGCCATTTTTGTTTTAAAGTTATTATTCTATTAAACTCTTACAGGCCTAAAATCTAATAGACAAGTTGCCTATGCCCTGGAATGCACAGAGAGAAGCATATGGTCAGACATACCTTAAAGGCCTCCCCTCCCCTTGTGATTTATGATGGTCTAAAAGGAGACATGTCTATGTGGGACCGCCCAATGTATGATGTATATAAGGAAAAACCAAATAACGCACGGGAGAGTTCCTTGCAACGTCCTCTCGACTTTGTTTTGTTTAAAATAAAGTCTTTTCTTCGGTGAGAAACCCCTGACTGAGTGTGATTCTTCTGAGAACCGGCGAAATACACCACAGATTTGGCACCCCAGATGGGACTGGACAAGAGTGGCAGAGTGGACAGCCGCTTTTGAGCTGACCAATGATCAACACAACCGGGTGGCCACCATAAAACAAGGTAAGCATTTTTGCTTATAAAATTCGTTTGTGTTGGTTGAGGTCAGTTCTGAGTGGTAAGGACACTTAAAATCTACTCTTCCAAATTTAGAAAAAATAGGATATCCAAATTGAAAAAGGGGTTTCACTCCAGAAGAAATAACCGCATGCACATATTTGGTTTATTGAAAGGAAAGCCTTGTAAGGTAACCTAGATTTAAAACAAAAAGGGTGTAGGCAAAAAGACATTGTATGCAATGGTCTGTGTTTATCGGATAGCTGTGACCTAGGAAAGGGCAGTGATAAACGGATAAGCAGACAGAATAAGTGGGCCCTTAAGGACGCTCTAGGTAGAGCGAGCTCTAGAAAGAGCTGTGTTTTGTTGTGTGGATGAAACTGTGTCCGGACGAATGACCGTATGAACGATGATGAATGTATGAACAAATAAATTCCGTATTGGGTGGGTAAGGGTCGAGCACCGTTCCTGGACCTTCACTTAGGTGTGAACCGGCAGAATTGGACTCGTCCCAGATCCACTTGAGAGGGATGAATGTATGATGAGCCTTGACAATAAAAGGACAATTAATGAATGATTATCCCTTAGATAAAGGGAAAAAGTATGCAAGCATAAGCACTCTGGCTCAATAAAGAGTGTAGCAAGTGTGAATGGGCTTAGGGAAATAGTATCAATAAAGTTTGAACCGAGATCTATAATAGAGTTTTGAAATTTGGATGTCTGTGTGAAAGGGGAGAACATTTTCTGAGCCCAGTACAGTGGGAGTGAGAGCAAGGGAGGAAGTTCCCACATTAAAGATTTAATACATGGGTGGACAAAAAAGGAAAGAGAAGTAAAAATAAAAATAAAGAATTATTGTTAGAAATAGTTATCTAAAAAGTGATAATAAAATAGGATAAATAAAATAGACAGTTAAATAATAATATAAATTTAAAAAAGTGTAAACGCATGAGACAATAAAAAACTAAATTCAAAAGGGTATGACACATAAAAAAGAATAGAAAGTAGGGTGAAAGGGGTAAAAAATAGTTAAATTCAGTGAAAGGAAAGGAAGAGATTGTAACCAAGTTACTATATAAAACTAAAAAGTTGATTGTTGGTGGTAATAATATAAATAAAGATATGGCAGCCACACCAGTGGAAATCCTTGGATTAAAAAATCCACTGTGTAAAGAGCAAATAGACAAAATCTCGAAGAAATGGCAGAAGAGAACAAAAAATATGATGACAAAATGGCCAAAGGAAGGGACATTTGATGTGGCATTGTGTGAGGAAATGGAAACTCTGATAAAAAACTATAAAACTAAAAGCATCAATATGAAAAAAGAAAAAAGAGAAACAAAACGGGAAAAAGAGAAAGAAGTACTTGCGCTGTTTAAAAAAGAAGGTGAAGATATGTTGAAGAGTATAAAACAGGCTAGGAAAGTCCTGAAGGAGGCAGAGAAAGATAACATGAGAAAAGAAAAGTTATTTTCAGAGCCTCCCCCCTATCTGCCTTTAGCAAAAGAATTCCCATTACTCAAGGGAACCATGGAGGTAACAGGAGAACTAGAGTTAGAAGGGCAGTTAGAGACGGAAGATAGAGAGGAACCAGCTGTAAAAACACAGAAGCAAACTAGACAGGAGAATGCAGAAGGTCTGCAACTCGACTGTTATAGACAAGCACGTACAGCGTTAGAAAAAATGAAAGCATGTCAGGAAGACAAAACCTGGTTTGAGGAAGGATTAGAAAGAAAACGGAGGAAAGATAGAGATATTGTAGCACAAGCACAAGCTTTGGAAGAAGAAATGGAAGAGAAAATTAGAGAATCAGGGAAAAAGATCAGAGAGGTAAATAAATTGGAAAGAGGAAAGAGTAAGTTGTTCTATGGTAGTGAGGATGAGAATCAGGCAGAGGAGTTATTTGAGAACGGTAAATGGGAACAGGGCAGAGATAAAGGGACACTTAGACCACTGGCCGCACAGCTCCCAATTTTAATCAAGGGTGAGCAGGGACAGTATGTCCCCTGGGCTTCACAGGACCTCGAGGGGCTTGTCACTCGCCTTCCTGATATTCATGAGGGTGCAGGGAAATTCATTAAAGTGTTTGAAGAGGAAACAATGGGAAAGCTATTGGCAGTGGGAGATGTCAAAGCTCTGCTGGCTAAAATTCTTGGAGGGACAAAGATGGATGAAATTCTTCTTACCACGACTCTAAACAGAGCAGTGAACTCTCACAATATGGATGGGATTGTTTTTGATGCATTCCGCCCAGCAGTATGGCAGGCATTGCGTGCAGAGTATATGCAACAGCCGAACAAATGACTCTAATGCCTCCAGTAATTGCTCCACAACCTACTACTCAGTCAAGCCTACTTACAGCAGTCCCTCCAAATGAACACTTGAACTCTGTGCCCATAATAAATGTTTATACTCAACAGCCAGGACAAATGGGATGGAGAAAAAAACCCATACAGCAAAGAGGCAGAGGCAGAGGCAGAGACAGGCCTCCCCCCTTGTGCTGGGGCTGTGGACAGCCCGGACACATCAAAGCTGACTGTCCAACTCAACAATGGCCACAGCAACCTCAGGGTAGAAGGGAGATGAGCTGGCAACAGCCTACTCAGGGCCCAGTGCAGGGCCCAGTAAACCCTTGGGGAGGTCCCAATCCAGGCTATTAGGGGTGCCCAGAGAATCCTAAAGGGGAGAGTCAGCTTCCAATTTTATCAACAAAAGCTGATCAAGAGCCTATTATGCAGATTAAAATAGAGGGAGAACCATTTCCATTTATGGTAGATACGGGGGCAAATTTAACATGCATTAATTTGAAATATGCTTCACATCTCCCCTTGTCTGGAAAATTTGCAAAGACAATAGGATTCTCGGGAAAAATGCAATTGATTCCCATAACAGCTCCAGTGTGTCTACAAACAAAAGATCAAAGTATAACAATGCCCATTCTGGTATCAAATCAAACTCCTATTAATTTGTTAGGAAGAGATGCATTATGTAAATTAGGACTACAAATTTGGTGTTCTCCAGAAGGTATATATATTGATTCAATAGGAACAGAAAAACAAATGATGGTTGCAGAGCCAAAAGCAAATGTTTTTTGGATAGGACAGATAGAACAAGATGTGAGACAGACAGTCAATAAATGGGGAAAGTTTATTGAAGCACAGATACCTGAAGCACAACTATCAAAGTCTGAATTTCATTGCACAATGATGTATGATCAAGAAAGGGATGAAGATATAGAACAGAAATGGCAAAAAGAAACAAAAGGACAGCAGATTGAAATAGTCTCCCAGTACATCATCATAGGTAAGGAGGGAGCAGCTTTAAACATACCAGAAAGTGAGTTTGTCAAAAAATGGTTCAATGTAAATAACTCTGTCCCGCATATTGCAGTATATGTAGGAAGAAATTGGAAAGCAAAAGATTTAGGACCAATGATGAAAAGGGCAGAACAAAGCAAATGGGAATCAACAGAAAACCCATTGATTTTTCATTCAGCTGACAAAAATTACATCAAAATTCTGTGTGCAACCAGTTTGCTGGGAATTCCACAGGAAGTAGTTATCAGCCAAAATAAAATGACACAGATGACTACAGCATCTGATTTAATAAACACAAATGAGACTGAATTATTTAAGGAAATGGAGTGTCAGGTACCAACTGAGCTATGGTCTCAACATGACACAGATATTGGATTAATAAAATCAGCAAATCCAGTAAGAGTTCAACTAAAGCCAAATGCACGTCTGCCTAGAAAAGCACAATATCCCTTACGGGCAGATGCGGAAGCAGGAATAAAGGAGACAATTGAAGGCTTAGTGAAGGCAGGGGTATTGATAGAAACTACTAGTTACTGTAACACTCCAATTATGCCTGTAATCAAATCAGACAAAAATAGATGGCGACTTGTTCATGATTTACGAACAATAAATGAAATAACGGAAGATATGCCAGCTGAGGTACCAAACCCGCACACTTTACTGACAAATGTCCCTCCTGATGCCAAATACTTTACTGTAATTGATCTTTGCTCTGCCTACTTTAGTGTACCGCTTGCAGAAGAGAGTAAATATTTATTTGCATTTACACTTGCAAATAAGCAATATACATATACCAGGCTTCCTCAGGGATATAAACATTCACCACATATATTCAACAAGATTTTGAAGGATGATTTAGAAGACCTTGTAATAGACGGTACACTATTACAATACATGGATGATTTAATTATCTGTTCTACCTCACTAGAACAATGTCACAAAGACTCAATTAAGGTATTGACAAAATTAGCAGAAGGAGGACACAAGGTGTCTAAAAACAAATTGCAGTATTGCCAGCCTCAAGTGGAATACTTGGGAAGATTAATTGCATTTGGTACACGAGCTATAGCTCCAAATCAGTTAGAAGGTATAAGTAAAACACCGTTACCTCAGACAGTAGGACAAATGATGACGTTTCTAGGAATGACAGGCTTTAGTGCCGATTGGATAGAAGACTATGCAGTGAAGACAGGGCCTTTGAGAGAAATTATGAAACAAGCAGGATTACAACATTTAAAAAATCCATTAAAATGGAACACAGATGCCTTACTAGCATTTGAAGCAATAAAAAAAGAATTACAACAGGCCCCTGCCCTGGGAATGGCAGAATATGATAAAATGTTTCATCTATACGTGGCAAATAGAGTTGATGGTTATGCATCAGCTGTATTAATGCAAGAGACCTGTAGTGGGAGGAAAAAACAGCCTATAGCATACTACAGCACAAAATTAGACAATGTAGCCCAGGGATACCCACCATGTTACCAACAGGGTTTAGCTGCAGTGTATTATGCTTATGAAAAAGCATCCACAATAACTATGGGGTATCCAGTAACAATATATACCCATCACAAAGTTGTGGAATTAATAGAACAAGGGAAATTTGTTCTGACACAAGCTCGAATTCTAGCCTATTCCTCATTACTCACATATCCAGATATTACTATTAAAAGATGCCATACAGTTAATCCAGCTGAATTAATTCCTTTGGCTTTTGAAGGAGAACCTCATGAGTGTGTGAATGAGTCCTTGGCATTTACTAGATTACGACCAGATCTAGAATCAACACCTATTACTGAAGCAGAAGTAACTTACTTTGTAGATGGTTCTAGCTTTAGGGATCACGAAGGAAATCATACAGGATATTCAGTAGTGAAGAAAAACAAAAAAGAATTTGAATCTGTGATATCACAACATTGTGTACAGCCCTGCTCTGCTCAATTAGCAGAATTAAAAGCTCTCACAACTGCATGTCAGTTAGCAAAAGGACAAACTGCTAACATTTTTACAGATTCAGCGTATGCTCATGGTGTATGTCATCTATTCGGAGCAGTGTGGAAACAAAGAGGTTTCAAAAAGAGTGATGGGACTCCCATCCAACATAGTGAACAAATAGGGCAATTGATTTCTGCTATGATGCTACCAAAACGACTAGCAATAATCAAATGTCAAGCACACAAGAAGGGAAATGACTATGTCATCAAAGGAAATAATGCAGCAGATCTAGAAGCTAAAAAAGCCTCAGGGTGTCAGGTAGCAGTATTAGCACCTGTTGTACTTATCGAGCCTCATCCTCAATTGGATGACATTATTCGAATACAACAACAAGCAGGCCCCTATGAACAATCAATGTGGCAACAAAGGGGAGCTAAAAAAGACTCACAGGAAATTTGGCGTACACATGAAGGACACATTGTTGCACCTACTTCACTGTTGAATATTCTTATTACAGATGCACATGGTTTTGACCATTGTGCAAGGGGAGAAGTAGTAAGAAAAATTAAACAGCAAGGATATTGGTCTCCTTATTTATATGCAATGGTGGATGAATTTTTGTCCACATGTGAAGTATGTGCTAAATACAATGTAAGAAAAGGCATGGTGACACCAATAGGCCATATTCCAACACCTGAAGGCCCCTTTAAACATCTTGTATGTGATTATGTGGATATGATAAAGCGTGTACAAGGCAAAAGATACATGCTTGTTATCATAGACAGGTTTAGCAGATGGGTGGAAGCAGTACCATCCGCGGATCTAGGAGCAGGAACTGTAATTAAATTCCTAACAAGAGAGGTAATTCCTAGATTTGGAATTCCATCAGAAATAAGTTCAGATAATGGGTCGGCATTCATACAAAAAACTGTGAAACAAGTGTTGCAACAATTAAGAATAAAACAGAGACTAGGATGCGTTTATAGACCTCAGTCACAAGGGATAGTGGAGAGGGTTAATGGAGTTATCAAGGCTAAAATAAACAAAATATGTGAAAGTACTAAACTTAATTGGATTGATGCATTACCGCTCGCACTAATGAGCTATCGCATGCAAACTAACAGGAGCACACACTTAACACCGCATGAAATGCTTACGGGTCGACCCATGCCTGTGCCATATTGTAGAGGTCCCTATAAAGGACCTCCTCTAGAACAATTACAAATGGAACTTCGCTCTTATATGAAGAAACTAACTGCCATACATAAAGCTATCTATTTACAGGAAAAAAGAAAAGAGCCCAGTGAGGAATCGGAGACGGTCTGTCCAGTTGTTCCAGGGGACCAAGTTTATCTGAGGGTATTCCGGAGAAAATGGAATGAGCCCAGGAGAGAAGGACCCTACACAGTGGTGAGAGCTACTCCAACAGCAGTCCAAGTGGAGGGAAGCACAACCTGGTATCATCTAAACCACTGTACTAGAGTTCCCACAGGAAAGGCAGAAAGAAAGGAAAGCAGACAACCAGACAATACAGGAGAGAGCGATGAGGAAGAATCAGAGACACATGATGAAGTGCAAACTGACGAGAGCTCTTTCCTTCTGTCAGACAAACTGGAGAGGACAGAGAATAAGTCTGACAACATGTCTGAAGACCATTCTATGCCTAATGAATCTCATAATGCAGACTCAAACTCAATCGATAGAAAGCAACCTGACTTCCCTTCAATTGACTTTACAACCTTTGAACAAAAGTGATAATGTGATCAACCCAACAGAACCAACGATAATCAAAAATCGTAGAGACATTGATTATGATGTTCAAGGTGATGAAGACGTTAGTCAAATTGATGCATTATGGGATACAGCCCAAAATAATGAATGGTATAAATGGGCAGCCTTTACAGCTAAAGAAACAGGAAAAGAAAATTGCTTGCTGTGCTCCAAATCTCCGTTAAACAAAGTAATAGCCATACCAAATCCATATGACTACCGAAAATGTGCCCAATTTGGAAGAAACTTTTGTCATTTAACAGATTTTACCAGGCCATATTGTATTGCCGAATGCCTCGGATTTTTAGGAAATCCTAAATTAACAGATTATTTCTTTAGACCACTCTGGGGATCCTGGTGTCAGTATTCAGATATCGGTCAAAATATAAAAATTGAAAAACAAAAAGTAGAGATTCCAAAATGGTATAGCATAGATTATAAACAAGAATATGAGTGTTTCCATAAACCAAAAGGAACCCAAGATGTGGGTAAATTCAAAGGAAGATGTGCTATTATTTGGTATATACATAAGAAAAATTCTTGGAAATCAGGAGTTCCTTCTAGAGCTCCAGATCTTTTAGCATTTGGAACAACTAAAGGAAGTAAGATAGCACCTAAAAAATGTGAAAATCAAACTATAGCCTTACCTCCAATAGAAATTTATGAAGATCAATCATTAATAATAGCAGATTTCTTTTGGATCTGTGGAGGTGAAATATTATTGCCGTCTTTACCAGTTGGATGGAAAGGTATATGTGTAAGAGTAAGGTTACTTCAA
The DNA here is from genome assembly GCF_003368295.1 of Carassius auratus. Taxonomy (NCBI): domain Eukaryota; kingdom Metazoa; phylum Chordata; class Actinopteri; order Cypriniformes; family Cyprinidae; genus Carassius; species Carassius auratus. The sequence goes on along the minus strand of NC_039251.1, from coordinate 3,464,244 downwards.
GAAGTTAGCATGGCACAATGGGGAACAGAACAGAGCACGAAAAAGGAAGACAATAGAACTAAAAGAGGATACGAGCCAGACCCTGATGTATATTTAGACTCAATTGGACAGCCAAGAGGAATTCCTAATAAATTCAAGGCAAGAAGTGAAATAAAAGGAGGTTTTGAGTCAATCCTGGTTTGGATCACACCAAACAAAAATACAGAGTGGATTAATTATATCTATTATAATCAACAAAGATTCATTAATTATACTGATGAGGCTTTAACTTTACTAGGCGACCAAGTGCATGCAACAAGCAGAATGACATGGCAAAATAGACAGGCTCTTAATTGGCTCTTGGCAGACAAGGGAGGAGTTTGTGTTATGTTTGGAGATCAATGTTGTACATTTATCCCAAATAACACCGCCCCTGGAGGAGCTTTCAGTGAAGTTATGACAAAAATAAAAAAATTAAGAAATGAAATTACAACAAATGCCGGAAGAGACCAACACATTTGGGATTGGATTGATGTGAAATTTGGAGCATGGGGAGCATGGTTTGTTAAACTAGGAATGTTTTTAGGAGTTGCCATATTAATAGGAGGATTATTATTTTGCTGTGTATTACCTTTATTAAGATCATTAATCATCAATGCTACTGTTAAGCAAATGGGAGTGATAAAAGTCCCAATTAATCAACAAAGGATCATTGAAAAGAGTCTGGAGGAATATTATGAAGGATGGCTAAACAAACTGAACTTGAATGAGCAAACTTTGGACGATAGTTCTATCAACTCTGAGGATGATGAAGATGTCTAAGGGTTAACCATACCCTGGATATAAGTGCCAGTTGAACTTTGGCCCAGGGAGGCTCTCTACGATACATAAAGTATCTGAGCCGAAGATCAACTTTTATAATCTTGTGATATTCAATTATTGATGTAATGTATGTATTTTATGTATTTTATACATAACTGTGATAACCACAGGCAAGTGCTGAACCAATTACACGCTCACGCTTTTAACATTGTGTACTATTAAAGAAGGAATTTGGGAGACTGGATCTTTTACTCCCTCCTCGTCAAATAAGGAGAGAGATGTTTGGTCCAGTAATCCCTCAGAGTGGAATTCCATAATCTAGTCACTGGTGATAATACAATGTGACTTATTTAGTCACTAGGTAGTGTAACTAATATGACTGGATTATGGAGTAGCACTCTGGATAAGAATAATCAAATGTGAGACTTATTAAGTCTCAAAGGGGAGAATATGTGGAAGATTTTTATTAGTAAAGTTTCAATTAATCAAGTATATAATCAATGTGAATCTAGCCATTTTTGTTTTAAAGTTATTATTCTATTAAACTCTTACAGGCCTAAAATCTAATAGACAAGTTGCCTATGCCCTGGAATGCACAGAGAGAAGCATATGGTCAGACATACCTTAAAGGCCTCCCCTCCCCTTGTGATTTATGATGGTCTAAAAGGAGACATGTCTATGTGGGACCGCCCAATGTATGATGTATATAAGGAAAAACCAAATAACGCACGGGAGAGTTCCTTGCAACGTCCTCTCGACTTTGTTTTGTTTAAAATAAAGTCTTTTCTTCGGTGAGAAACCCCTGACTGAGTGTGATTCTTCTGAGAACCGGCGAAATACACCACACAGCCAGACCACTTGGTGCCCTCATCCTCACAATTCCTCATTGAAAGTGACCTCTTCCTAGTAGCGGGGAGAATGCTAGGTCATTCTTTTCTGCACGGCGGCCCATGTCTCGCAGGGCTCAGCAGAGCTTTTGTTCATGTTCTACTTCAAGGTTCTCAAGATACTGCCACTTTGCAACTGGAGGACTGCCCAGATGTTGACATACGGGAGACCATCAACTTGGTGTGTGTGTGTGTGTGTGTTTATTTATTTATTTGAAAATGGTTTGGAAAATGGTTTGACCTATTTGGAGTGTAATGTTGTTGCTGGTATGTATGTGTGTTACAAATATTTGTATTTTTAGCTCAGTGGACAGTCTCCATTGAATGAGGACCAGTCTAGTAAAGTCCTGGATCTTTGTTTGTCTTGGGATCTTCCTGGTCCAACAGAAGAAAACAGAAGGTGGCTTTACGAACGTCTGCTGTCACATGCGGTAACTAACATTTGTGGATCGTATCCACTACCCTCATTTCTATACATTTCAATTATATTTTGCAACTAATTTTAATTGAATACATGGTAATGCATTTTGTATTATGCTTCTAATGGCACTGTTACACAGGTTTAATAATAGCTTTTTACTAATTTAATGTTTAGATTGTGTGTGTGTGTGTGTATATATATACATATGATCTTTTAATTTTTATCAAAAACCTTGTTAGTATGTTCTGTCTGTGTTGAAATTTTAATCATCTAATACATTTTTTACCATTTCTAGGTATTTTGTAGGTTCTCGAGAGAAGAGTACGCCAAATCAAGCAACTGAAACGAGGACTGAAAGACACTTGTGTTTGGCCTCGTCTAACTGAGAGGAAGGATGTGGTATTCTTTCCCAAGGAATCGGAGGACTCATGCACTCCTGAGGTAAGGCTTTCTTCTCCAGAAGAGGACTACAAATAGTTTTTCCCTTAAACATGATATCAATAGCCATTTTTTGGCAAACATGAATACATGACTGATTATAGACTCTCGTTCTGTTTCTTGTTTAGATGCTGCTTTCACACATCTCCTGTCCTAGAGAGAGTGATGACGAAGATGATGAAGAATACTCAGCTGATATAAAGGAACGGATCACAGGGTATTTAAAGCAGTTCATTGAGACAGGTATGTGCATTGTCAACATTCTTACACAGTTTTTTTTTTAAACAGCAGTTGAAGTACAAGTGTAAAAAGCCTAATGTAAGAAGCTAGTCTTCCATGTCTCATTTTTTCTCAATGCTAATAATGGCTAGCAGGTGAGCGGAGGCAAGGCTTTTTTTATCCTCAAACAGAAACATTACACGCTAACTAAAGTTGAAAAAGTGGAAAAGCATAATAGGACCCCTTTAATATACTGTACAGTAAATCCACATAGCTATGTGAGATAATGTGCTTGTTAATGATTGCTTATGAACTAGTTACATAAAGATTAACAGATTATTTACTGTAAATCAAAGTGCTTACAAATGTCATTAAACTTGGAATTTATATGATTATGCAATTTAAATAACATATTAATTCATAATCACAGCCTATAAGGTCATTAATTTAATATGTTTGCTCATCTTTTGTTGTGGTGTGTATTTTTTATTTTTTTTACCAATCATTAAATTATTGTTTTTGCTGTGCCCGATATGAAGTTGAAAATATTCATAATTTGTAAATGTTTATTATTAATCATTTACTACCTTTGTGTGTGTTGGACTTAACGCTAATGTAACAATACTTGTGTAAAGGGTGGTTAGTTAAGATTAGACTCCTTTACCAACCCTTAAAGCCACCCATACCAGCAAACCTGTCCCTAACCCGTATCCCACCTCAATAGCAGCTCGTGTGTTTGCAATAGAAGATGAACATAATAAGTACATTGTACATAATATTTTTTGACGCAAGTAGTTTAAGACACCTAATATAAAGTGTGACTTGTTCATTCTTATATTCTTACATTTTTCTCTTAAACATCCAGATCACTCATAGCTACATTTCCTTTTTGCATTTGTACATTTGTAAATGTAAAAAAGTGCATTACTGAATATATGAACTGGAGTTTGATGACATTTGTAGATTTTCAAGAATTTTTGTGTAAAATTGTGTCATTACTCACCCTCGTTCCACACCCATAAAACTGCAGTTCATATTCGAAACACAAATGAAGATCTTTTTGATGACATCTGAAAGATTTCTGTGCCTCTGTTGACATCTATACAACTATCAATTAGATGCTTCAAAAAGTTTCTAGCGATCGTAAAACCAATCCAAGGAATAAAGCAGTTTAGTTCAAGGGCTTATAAAACCAGTTTGAATTCAGGGGTGAACGATCCTTTTAACAAGCACATCTCATATTTATAGCTATGTATGTTCTCATGATTTGATCATTATATAATGCTTATTAAGGATTTATTAAAGTTATTATAAAATGCTACCCCATCTTTAAACCCTCTGAAATTCCATTATATGAATCTAATCACAAATATCACAAGGGAAAGACTAGAGTTTGATTTTCTGAAGGAGTAAACAATAAGACAATTATAATTTTAGGGTGAAATTCTTTAATTTCTGTTATTTCAGCATCCAGCAAGGACTTAAAAACCTTCTGTAGTTCTGGGTCGGATGGGAGCAGATGGAGGAAAATATGGCTGTGGAAATTGTGAAAAGTGATCTCCCAAAATCCTCTAGCTGCTTCTGTGTTCTCCGGCTCCCAGGGCACTACAACAGTTTCCAGTCCTTCAACAAGGACTTGATGATGTGCATGGGCACTTGCAAGTATGGTTTTGGCCATGTGTAGTTTTTAGACACATGTACATGTTACATTTGTTACACAGTGATACACACTTTTATTAAATGCTGTTACTGCACTTAGGACCAATGCTTTGTTCAAACCCAGCTTACAGGTTTTTTTCTTTTTCATTTTTGGGATTGCTTTGTACATGATGCTTGTTGATCATGTTGCTATTTTTTGATACTATGCTATAAGATATAGTACATTAAGTAATTGGTTAATGTTCTGTACACGCAGTCACTTATACGGTCAACTTGTATCGTTCCACAATGGTTTTTTTCATGCATGGGCTCATGCAGTGGTAAAGACATTGTTGTTCCATAGCTTGTCGGAATTTGCTAAATACCATTAAATACTTTATTCTTTTAAAGTATTAGAATTTATGCAAAATGTATATTTAAACATGTTCAATGGAAGTACAAATATTCAAAATAAGTCTATTCTTGAATAAAAAAAATCCATAATCCACTGTGCTTATGACTAACTGATGGAATGGTCAAATGAAACAAGTACAAATTAAACAAAAACAACATTCTTACATACAGGTTTTTTTTATTCAGATACTTTAACGTATTGAGTACAAATATTAATTCTTTCTTAATTGCTTCTGCTAGAAGTCTGCCTCTTTAAGGCTAAAGATGACAATCACATTTATTCCATAATCGATTGGCAAAAATGAAGTGCAGCTAGATAGATGTCCCAGCCAAAAGTCTGTGAAGGTCCTTTGGGGTCAACATTTTCTCTGAGTGCTTCTATTTGCTCATCAGTCAGGGGACATTGGGTTTGAGGCACAACAATGCTGGAATGTGCATCAACATCAGTCCACTACTCTCCCAGTCTATCTGTGGTGTGCTGAATCCCTTCAAACAATAACACAGCATTTCATGTCACAAATGAGATACCAATTACAGTTCTGAACACAGAATAAAGTTTCATCAATACAGTATAAAGTTGTAATATCGTGTATTGAATACAGTGTGATTACTCAAAAATTTTTACTGTCAAAATCCACAAACATAGCTCTATGTCAGGCTCAGGTACAGCATTGCGGACACTTCCCATCACCCACAGCTGGTTAGGAGACATATTACCCTCTGTGCGTATTGGGTGATTGTCCCAGGTGTTTCGGAATAGGTTGAGATCATCTTGAAGCCGTGGGAGAAATACACAGTGGCAACAGAACAGATGAGTAAGGTCAGAAATATCAAGGTGGCCACCTTCTTCCAAAGCATGCAGAACATCGTAGTAGACATTTGTCACTGATGACCAGACGTCTCTCCACAACCTCTCTATACTGAAAAGAAAAGTAATATGTCAGTTAAATCTAACATTTTTAGGCAGATGTTATGTACTGGTTGATAAATCATAAAAGTGGGTAATAATAATAAAATTGATTTTCAACAAAACTATTTAACTCACCGCTGATTGTGGACGCTCTTTCCTGAAATAAAGCTTCCTCTTTCTGTCTCACGAACTGTGAACATCAGGCGAGCCACGTCCACATTTTCGACACCCTGATCTCCTCGTACCCTAAGAACATGGATGTTTAAGCACTGAGATTGAAACGCATTTCTCAGAAATGTTAAATTACTCAATGCAAAATTCATAGACATAAGCTCCTGTTTTACAGCTTAAGCTAGTGCTAGACTAAAATACATTTTGAGCTGTTAAAACTGAAAGCAACTTTTACTAGAATATCATAACATATGTCAGCGCCACTGTGTGGTCTTAAGAGTGTCGATCATTTCATTTATTGAACTTGAACTGAACTGAATATTATGAGGAGATCTTACTCTAGATCAGGTCTACCTGAGAGGGAAGCCAAATGTCTCCGCTGCTTCTTGAAAAAAATCCAAGGTGGTTTTAGCAAGGTTATTAGATGCAGCTCCAAGGTACATTATCTATTAAACCGAGGAAATTATTTGCCGGATGATTACTGAATAGAATATAGAGAAGTCAAAAAATAGTTAATAGTGGGCACTACCTTGCGTGAAAAGCCATCCACACCCCGAAGATGACTATATTGTAGCTGTAACAAAAATATCATGCAAATGTTTTAAAAATGCACTCAGAGCTCTGGAAAGGACTGCAACATGCAATAATGGAGTAAACAAGCCTGACAAACTTACCGAATCCGTTTATAGTTGGTGTCAATGTGCATTATTGACCTAGGACCTGACACTGAATGGGTCCTTCGTACCACGCAGCCCAACTGTGCCCTTCGGGACATGACTCCCACTGTATCTGCCCTGACCCGGTCGAACTGCACTTGGTGTCCTTTACAGCTGCTCTCATCATTCTGTATCCACACTGAGGCATGTGTTGCTTTACATCTGTCACACAATCATCTAACTCTTCGTCCGTGAGAGTGCTATATCGCGCCCGAATGGAGAGGTTACATTCAGCCATTCGTCTGAAAACTGTGAGTGTACTTACTCCAAGCATGCGAGCAATGGTTGGAACAGAAAAGTTCATGTCCAGGAGATTGGTGATGTAGTCTGGTGAGATTAGAAGACGTGGTCGTCCCATCGACCCTGACTCCTGCAGAATAGTCGAAGTGCGCGTCTCCCCGTCTGACGGGTTTAGTCGAACTAGTCCGACAGTTCTGTGATGCCCTCGAAAATATCAGCTGGGATGGTAACTAAATTGGTCACAGCACTTAAAAAGACTAATTCTTGAGAGCAGATGAACTCCAGGTAGTCCATGTCAAGGGGTTGGCGTCCAACAGCATTTTCCAAGCGTGAACGGAGTCTTTCCAAAACATAATCCAAAAGCAAATGCTAAAGGGAAATTATAATAGCATGTTAAATACCTCAGTATTGCTGGCCAGATAAATTAAATAAAAAAATTACATCCTTACAATGAACAAACACTTCACTAAAACACACTTTAAAAAATTATTACTTTAAACACTTAATGTAGGCCTAATCAACTCACCGCTCGGTCCATTTCGTCAAATGATGTTTTATGAAGGCCTCTCGTGACGGTTTCGTTGATGCTTGTTAAGACAAAGTAGCGCTTGCACCTCCTGCCGGTGAAGACGATTTACAGCAGATGAGATTGTGATCGGTAATCTACTGATTTTCCTGTTGTTCCCGGATGTGAAACGGTGAATTTACTGTCGAATTTGAACCACTGAATTTGTGGAAGCGAATTTGTAAAGCGAAATAAAATGGACTGAAACTTGCCTGTTGAATATTATAGGTTGTATTTTTAAATAGATCGAATATTTTGGAAGTGAAATCTGAAAGGTGAATATGAATTCTTGAATTTTTGATTATGAAAATCAGTTTGAAATGTTTTTAATTGAAATATTCATGTCTTAAATATACAACCATGTTGAATTTCAGCCCATAATTATGCAAGACTTGTATAATTGTACATCTTGAAATATACAAGAGAGCGTTGTCCACAAGACCATCGAATCGGACGAGAGGGTAGCTGTGGTCATGTACTAGGGCAGGAATATCAGCAAACGTGGATGGAAGATCTTCTCCTCATATCTGACAGGTTTGAAGAGGTGTTGAGGACAGATGGTAGGGACTCATCCTGCGCCGTCACATTGCCTCTGTTTAACATCAGCTTCCTAAAGATCTACTTTAACTCGCTGGCATTAGGGTTGTTATTCCAGCCACCTTAAAAAACAAAAAAAACAAGATATACGAGTATAGTACTCAGATATTAAATCCATGCTTTAAAATGTTTTATGCTTTTAAAAAAAAGACAAATTAGAACTAGGCACCCCTGAATGATCTTTCTACATAAGTTAAGTTGAATGACATTATCACACAATTCAGACTGTACCAGTGGTGATCAATTCTGAACAGATTCGGTCAAGACGTTTGGAGTGTCTTAAATATGATGTAATAAACAACACATTATATAACTTTCAGAAACTAAAACTAAAGTGACATTTAATCACATATTGATATATCAATCTTATACACCTTGAATTATTGTTGGTCAGTGATACACAGACCCTTTGAAGATGAGCTGGAAAGTTAAAAATGTTTGGCACAACAGCATCTTTAATCCGGACATTCTGCCCCGTTCTGTCAAAGTCCTCGCTCCTGAAGAAAAGAAACTTTCTGTGATTGTGGAAACAAACTTGTGAAAAGCTTTGGGTCAACAACAATCTTGTAATACTATTATGTTATAGCCTCGCTGTTCCTGAACTTAAAACAGTGACAGGGACATCAGATATTTCATTTTTTCTCATGACAATGGAAAACCTGTAAAAAGCTGCAGATGAGAGTCTACGAATGAGTATAATGTCCCAAAAACATCTAACCCTGATGTGTGGATTGAAGAGAAAGGAGGAGAGTCAGATGGACAGAATCACAGATACTACACCTGACAATGTCTTCCTTTCATCACATGTTAGGATCCTGTGTACCACATGCTACGATTCTTTCAGAAAGCTCAAGCAAGGCTGTAGTGTCTGCAGTCTCAATCTAAAGAAATAAAAACCAGGAGTAACACACACATACACTACACAGATGTATATACAAATCTGAATTGAGTTGAATTAGAAAACCTTGTCAATCAGATCTAGCAGGTCTGCATCTGTTATGTCAGCTCATCTTTATTAATCTCCCGGAAGAAATGAAATTGTAAATCCACTCCATGAAAAAGGTCCATCCTGAGTAATGCTCACTGCCATTATTTCACCAACTATCCTAAAGTACAACAACAATATTGATTAAACATTACAATGAATGTAATATGGTGTATTTATTTACCAAAATGCTCCTCTCCAGAAGAGAGAGTGCTCCAATTGTGCCGTCACAACATGCGTCTCGTTTCTGTGTCTCTCTAAAGTAACAGCATGATGCAGACCAGTGAAGTCTTCCCATCTGTCCACAGGAATGATGACCTGGAGGATACAGCACTCAGGAAAACCAGCTCCTGAACACAGATCAATTGTAAGAAGTCCACATCCACAGACATCTGTGAAAGAGCGTGCTCCAAACGTGACTGAAGTCTCCCTCATATCTGCTCTAGAAGTATCTGTACCTGTACAAATAAAGACAGAAGCTCGCTCGGGAAAAGGAGCAGAAATGACACGACTAAAATAGTTCATACTCATGAGCTACTTCTTCTGCAAAGCTGACACTTGGTCCCTCATTGTTGTAATTTATTACAAATATGCACATTTATTCACACACAACAAAATAATAAAACATTAAAGAGTTATACTTTTATGTGCTGTTTGCTTAAACTTCATTCACAAACGATTTTGACAGTTAAGCTTAACATACTCTTAAAAAATAACTATGGTTTTAAAAGTTAAAAAGTAAAAAACAAGAAACTACATACTTAAACTCTGGTAACCACAAATTAACTATCTATTTTTATGACTTTGTATTTAACATGAATTAGTCAAAACATTGTAAGTTACCAATTATAAGCGTTTCACTGAACAGAAAGAGAGCAAAGAATCAATCCTCAAAGTCAAGAACATTATCATTGACTTCAGTCTAGCAAGAGTTCAAGCTCTCTCAAAAACTCTGATTATAATCACTGAAGCTGTTTACACTGTCAAATTAATCTCTTACTTACATTGTGTGCACAGCTCTACATTGTTGTTCATGAAGAGAGAATTCACCAGAGAACAGCAAGCGTGCGTTCTGCCTCATATTTCCTTTTCTTTGGTAAATCTCATTCAAGCTCCACTTGTCTCAGAAATCTGAGGTGTCTGTCTGAAATCTGGTTCCGGGAGCAGCAGTATTTCGGCGGGGTCCCTCTGGTCTAGTTCTCCGAGTACGTGTCCAGTAGAGCCGTGTGTTCATCCGTCCCTGGAGTTATGACGCTCACACCTCGTCCAGACTGAAGACAGAAGAACCTGTGGATTATAATCAGTGATAGTGTCTACACTGAATGTGAAATCTCCAACAGCAAACGGATTCCTGTTCTATTTCTGACAGAGTCCGAGCTCTTTACAGGACGCTTTGTCTCTTCAAGCTGTTGCGGTCCCGTATAGACACGGTGATGCTACTTTTACACCAAATATACTTTAAAACAAACACCAGAGACCGCTTAGAGTTACATGCGATATTGGTATACACTTTTCTAAAGTCAGTAGCATTTGAGGAGAATGACTTAAAGTCATAAAACAATTGTAATGTGTTCATCTAGGGTGTCAGCTACAATGCACACCTAATACATTTTTATTATATATTAAAATAAATGATCAATAATTTAGGTAAAAACGAGGCCCGTTTATCACTTTCAGAAACATTCCTGTGAATTTTTTTTTTTTCACGTTCCCTTATGAAAATTACCCATGGTTTTAACAATAACACCACAAATCATCCTTCTTTTAGCCATGGTAACTGCAAATTAACCATGGTTTTGTTATTTTCAAATAATAATTTAAGTATTAATATACTGTAATATTTTTTTATTTTTATTTTGTTGTTGGTATAAAAACAGACCAAAGCCATCAATAGCCTTTAAAATGACTTAAAATGCATTATATATGAAAAAAATGAGGCAATAATGATAAACCATGGTTCTATAATAGTAAAACTGCTTAATTTCATTTTGCATGATTTCTGAATGCTTGAGACTATAAATAAATTAGATTCATAATAAAGTTATAGCCATAGGTTAATGTCGCGAGCTACAATTGTAATTTGTAAATAATACAATTTATTCATTTACTTTTTCTTTGATTAAAGTTCTGTGTTTACCCCTATAGTAGGTGTTTTTTCCATCATCATATTTGAGGAAGGGGGGCACAACAATACAATCCTGCTTAGGGCACACATTTGGCCAGCAGCGGACCTGAAAATACATGTCTATAAAACTTTGCCTTAAAAAAATCCATTGTGTTAAATTTCAAATGTAAAATATTCAGTAAAAAAAAAAAAAAAAAAAAAATCTATATCAATATCCAATTCAAAACTCTTATCCCATATAATATAATTTTTTCTTAAATTACACTTGTTTATAATTAAAATTGACACAATTCAAATTCAATCAGTTTTATCAAAATTTGCTCAATACAATCCAACTGTTTGCATTTAGGGATGTCAATTTTTGATGATTGATCGTCTTTAAAATTAAAGATCAATTAATAGATAACCTTAATGCTGTGAAATGCATCTGCAGCAGTATTATTATATGTGCAAAAGTCACTCAAAAAAAAAAAAACCTTTCTCACCCGAATTAAAGGGGTTTTAGTCTGAATAAAATGCTAGTAGCAGGACTGTAAAATGAATAGATGTGATTATGATAATTTGATAAAATGAAGATAGCACGCCGTTTGCACAAAAGTGTTACAATAAGCCACATTAATAGAAACTCTCTTTGAAACTCCTTCTGCTCTCTCGGACAAATAAGGATTTCTCACACTCTGCTGCTCTGTGTTTCACAGAAACCTAGCTGAATGACGTCATACCGGACAGCGCACTCCATCTGCCGGACTTTCAGCTGTTTAGAGCGGATCGGGACGCAGAATCAACGGAGAAATCGTGCGACGTCGGGACATGCTTTTACATCAATGAACGCTGGTGTACAGATGTAACTGTGTTAAAGAAGATGTGCTGTCCTGATCTAGAAATGCTGTTTGTCAACTGAAAGCTGTTCTATTCGCCGCGGGAGTTTCACTCGTTCATTCTGGTCAGTGTTTACATTCCTCCGCAAGCGCACGTGAGCTCAGCTTTACAGAAACTCGCTGATCAGATCACAGAGACAGAACAACAACACCCGGACTCTGTTTTAATAATTCTCTGGGACTTTAATAAAGCCAATCTCTCCCGCAAGAGAGAGATTGGCTAGGGGGGCCACCCCGATCGTAATCGAGATCTATTATAAATAATAATAATAGTTTCTTCGATTTTGATCAAAATGACCTCGATCGATCATGGCGAAACGATTACATTCGGACTGCGAAACTATCACTTGTCACTTACAGGCAAATGCGCTATCGCGAGAGTTTCCGTAGCGCAAGTTTCTTTCCAGCATTTGTAAAAAGTCGAGGACTGAGAGAGCCGATGAGTGATGGTTCAACTCGTGTTTGAGCACACAAACACATCTTTTCAGGCGAGTTATTAAAGTCAGATAAATTATTATTTTAGTTCCGTTCAACTATTTTGGGTCTGAAGTTTTATCATTGTCCTGTGTAACAAACAGGTAACGTAGGGAGCAGTTAACTTAGCTAGCTTCATATTAGCCGACTCAGATGCTCAAAACTATGTTTATTTCATCTCTGAATATATAAATGTATGTTTTAATCATGAAACATTTAATATGATTCAACATACCAATATAATTACTGGCTTCTAAGTCGATTTTATATACAGTAACGTTACTTTTCTATGTAAACACACTAACGTTAGATGGATGTGAATAACTGTTGCGCTCTCATCATATTTGCGTCGTCACGCGCATGACACAGAGTTCTAGATCTAGATAAAGTCAAGATAAAATTAGGTTTTTGTGCCGTTTTTCAAACATGTTAATGTTGATGTGTTTTGATTATGTTTTGATTTGTATTTATGTCAGTCAGTCAGTGAAATGTGTGGAAAATGAAGAGAAAGGCAGCAGATATAGCATCCTTCTTCAGGAAGAGTAGCAAGAAGCAGCCAAATGACTCTAAGACACAGGTGAATAATAGGCAGGATGAAAGAGAGAAAGAACAGACTGACACAGAGAGTGAAGGAGAAGAATTTACAGAGAGCATAAGCCCAAGAGAAATGTTAGGTATCATGACGATATCAAGTGGAAGTCCCTCTTCTCTAGATTATACAGTATTGTTCAAAATAATAGCAGTACAATGTGACTAACCAGAATAATCAAGGTTTTTCGTATATTTTTTTATTGCTACGTGGCAAACAAGTTACCAGTAGGTTCAGTAGATTCTCAGAAAACAAATGAGACCCAGCATTCATGATATGCACGCTCTTAAGGCTGTGCAATTGGGCAATTAGTTGAATTAGTTGAAAGGGGTGTGTTCAAAAAAATAGCAGTGTGGCATTCAATCACTGAGGTCATCAATTTTGTGAAGAAACAGGTGTGAATCAGGTGGCCCCTATTTAAGGATGAAGCCAACACTTGTTGAACATGCATTTGAAAGCTGAGGAAAATGGGTCGTTCAAGACATTGTTCAGAAGAACAGCGTACTTTGATTAAAAAGTTGATTAGAGAGGGGAAAACCTATAAAGAGGTGCAAAAAATGATAGGCTGTTCAGCTAAAATGATCTCCAATGCCTTAAAATGGAGAGCAAAACTAGAGAGACGTGGAAGAAAACGGAAGACAACCATCAAAATGGATAGAAGAATAACCAGAATGGCAAAGGCTCAGCCAATGATCACCTCCAGGATGATCAAAGACAGTCTGGAGTTACCTGTAAGTACTGTGACAGTTAGAAGACGTCTGTGTGAAGCTAATCTATTTTCAAGAATCCCCCGCAAAGTCCCTCTGTTAAAAAAAAGGCATGTGCAGAAGAGGTTACAATTTGCCAAAGAACACATCAACTGGCCTAAAGAGAAATGGAGGAACATTTTGTGGACTGATGAGAGTAAAATTGTTCTTTTTGGGTCCAAGGGCCACAGGCAGTTTGTGAGATGACCCCCAAACTCTGAATTCAAGCCACAGTACACAGTGAAGACAGTGAAGCATGGAGGTGCAAGCATCATGATATGGGCATGTTTCTCCTACTATGGTGTTGGGCCTATTTATCGCATACCAGGGATCATGGAACAGTTTGCATATGTTAAAATACTTGAAGAGGTCATGTTGCCCTATGCTGAAGAGGACATGCCCTTGAAATGGTTGTTTCAACAAGACAATGACCCAAAACACACTAGTAAACGGGCAAAGTCTTGGTTCCAAACCAACAAAATTAATGTTATGGAGTGGCCAGCCCAATCTCCAGACCTTAATCCAATTGAGAACTTGTGGGGTGATATCAAAAATGCTGTTTCTGAAGCAAAACCAAGAAATGTGAATGAATTGTGGAATGTTGTTAAAGAATCATGGAGTGGAATAACAGCTGAGAGGTGCCACAAGTTGGTTGACTCCATGCCACACAGATGTCAAGCAGTTTTAAAAAACTGTGGTCATACAACTAAATATTAGTTTAGTGATTCACAGGATTGCTAAATCCCAGAAAAAAAAAATGTTTGTACAAAATAGTTTTGAGTTTGTACAGTCAAAGGTAGACACTGCTATTTTTTTGAACACATGCCTTTCAACTAATTGCCCAATTGCACAGCCTTAAGAGCGTGCATATCATGAATGCTGGGTCTTGTTTGTTTTCTGACAATCTACTGAACCTACTGGTAACTTGTTTGCCACGTAGCAATAAAAAATATACTAAAAACCTTGATTATTCTGGTTAGTCACATTGTACTGCTATTATTTTGAACAAAACTGTATATATTTTAATACAAATAAACAAATACATACAAAGGTTACACACTCAAATGTTAGACTGGATTAAAATATAAGAAAATGTAGTAATAAGTTGTCTATTTCTTAATTTCAGGATACACAGTTATGATGATCTATATTAAATCTGGACAGCTCAGGATATAAGCCCATCACTGAAAATATCACATTGATTTTCTTGGTTTTCAGTGCTGTATAAACAGATCAACTATTTTCTTAATGTCCTTTGGATAAAAACATCTTTTGCTGAATTAGTTTAGTTTCCTTGAAGCTTGTTTCTTCTGTTCATCAACACTGCTCCACACATTACACTTCCATGCATTCATTTAACTTCACATCACTGATTCCTGTAGCGGCTCTTATTCACCATCAGCTGATCCTGAGGAAACTGAACTGACGTCTAAATACTGAGAGTCCTACAATAAAACACACAGACAGTCAGATATGAGTATGAGACATTACTGCTGTCACATCACATCAGCAGATCCAGCTCAGAAACACACAGTATATTCATATTACAGTCAGAGATATGAATCAGAGTATGTGAGCGGAGCGCGGAGTGGAGCGTGTGATTTTGACTGGAGCGAGGAGCAGATCTTTTAAAAGTCGGAGCGTCGTGGTTTTCACTCGCTCCAAGATCGCTCCAGCACCGCTCCGTCACGAGTACAATTCATGCCAACAGCCCGTAATATAACTGGATATTTAACAAGAAATCACATGTTAAACATATTTAGCTAGCTTGATAGATAAGGATCACTCAAATCAGAAAGAATGTGAAGGCTATGACGGCGATATGGACATGAGCGGGAAGTTACAGTTCTCAAGGATGTTTGATTCTTCTAAATACTGAATATTTTCAGCTGAAAGCATGATTTAAACACGTAGACTACTACAACACTTAATTATTCACACGCAATCGCTTTCTCAATAATGCATTCAAACAAATGTAATCTTACAGAGCTACTTCATCTGTCTCTGATTGTTAAAGAAGAAATGCATCGATCCGTAGTAAAATAACTGGAGAAACATTTCATCAAAAACTAAATTTGCACTGCAAAAAGCAGCAATTATACCTTTACACTGGAGGAGATGAACATATTCATATATTCATAGATCATCACAGAATTAAACAGTTTAAAGTACAGAAACTAAAGTGGAGCTGAATTATTGTCTTATATTCTCCAAATATGTCTGTTACTAAACTTTGGCCATTTTAAAAGATTTAAATAATAATATACTCACAGTAGTATAATGTCTTCAGTTTATAACGTGGATCATCTTTCAGATCAGAGAGTAACTTCACTCCTGATTGTCGTAGTTTATTCCCAGACAGATCCAGGTATCTCAGGTGTGAGGGGTTTAATCTCAGAGCTGAAGTCAGAGCAAAACAACCTTCATCTGTGACGCCACAATCTCTCAACCTGTAGAGAACAATGACACAGTGTTAATTGTAGTTGAAGTGTGTGTAGTTTGTTATTGACTCTGGTCTCAGAGCAGGAGAGGAGATATAATGACAAGCATTGCCACAAACTGCTGCTGATAGAATGAGATTTCTGCATGTTGATGCTCAATGCTGCTGTTTGAAACTGTCATGTGCTTCAGGACTGAACAGACACGCAGAGCTGAATGTGAGATATTGTTTCATAGTGATATAAGCACAGATCTGTCTGGAGAAACACTCACTTGCTCCTCTAATTATGATTTACAGTTTACCTAAAAATGAAGATTAAAAATCATCAAAACCCCACAGACTTACATTGAGGAAATGTTCAGATGAGCCAAGACTATTCAAACTCCAACTGTCAAAATTCAAATGTAAACAAACTGAAGGTCTTTAGACTCCATTTAACTGCCATTCTATGTTCTATTTCTAGACCATTCAAACTCATTTAACCTTCCATTCTGTCTAATATTTCTAATCTATCAATCATCTATATGGCATGGCTGCCAACTTTTGAGTTCAGCTTAGAGTGTGATTTTGGGGGCAGGGATTTGATATGGGGAGGGGCTTATAGATGGGCGTGGCTTGGTGTGGAGAAAAATACAAACAAAAAAATCCTTGCATTAGCAGAAGTGTATTAAGTATATATTGACTGTTTTAAGGTCCAGGCACTCGGCCCAAGGAAGGTATCCAGTGCTGGATGAAGGTTTCCTGCGTGTTCGGTCTTTCAGCGCATAGAGTTAATTCAATTTAGGTTAAACTCAAATCTGACTCCATTATTCATTTAATCTGACTCCATTTTAGTATGACCTCGAATTTAGGTTGAAAGGCAAATTGGTTGAATGCCTTTTTAATTAGTATTCTTCTGACATTTGATTATTCTAGTTAACTCTTACTCTTATATTAACTTGTTCATTCAGGTGCTCATGTTGCTAACAGGGATACAACGTAATCTACTAGAGTCAATAATCACAGAGTAAAACAGAATAAAATCAAATGTAACAATTTATTATCAGTCAGGTAAATATGTGTTCTGCCAATTACATATCCAATTGAACCATATCAAATCATAGCATTATAAAACATCAAATTCTCAAAGATTAATCTTAAAGTAAAATAAGCATACCTGACCTTAGAAAATACATAGTATGAAGTGAAGAGACACACAACACACTACGGGTTTTCTGGCTACAGAATCGCGCTGATCCTTTTGCTGCAATCCTTTAAATACCCCAGACCAAGACAAACATCCCCCGAGATGAAGACAGGAACTAACAATTGGAATTTGCATTAACTCAGGTCCCAAGCCTGGGTGGTTTTACACCTCAATGGGAACAGGGGGCAATTTACATGGAGGACCCTAAGAAAGGACACTCCCATCACAGTAATCAAGATATCTCTTGACTCTTCGGATCTGTATTATCTTCTAATCTACTTTTGTAAGATTGAGACCATTGTACCAGTTGCACTGAGACATTTCAAATGATACCAGACATTGACATTTTCATGAAATCATTTTGAGCAGACTGAGTAGAAGGAAGAATGGGTGAAGGGATTTATAATGAAACAAATGGCCAGAAGGGGAGGAGGTCTCCTGCTCCTCCAGTCCATGGGGTGTCTCGAAGATGCCCGTGTATGTTTGTATTGTCTGTTTCTCAGGAGATCAAAGTATCTCAGGTTCTTTCATCTCTACACTGTCAAAGTATTTAGTATCTGTACAGAATTTCTTGGGAGATTTACATTTCATTTAATTTTCACAAACATTTATTAACATTAACAATATTAATATTATTATTAACAATAATTAAAATTACCTACTAGACATGTCCACATATTTGTCATCTGGAAATGCTTTTGTACTGTTTTTTTATGATAAAAATATGTAAAATAATTGCTCAGTGCTGCAACACAAACAACTCTGCTAATGCTAACTTAATTCTATATAAACTATATAACAGCATAGGTCTATTAGTTACTAGCCTAAACTGGACGGAGACACGGAGCGCGCTGTAACTCACTGACCTGCCTGCGTTCACCATTCACACGGTGCAGATGGGAGCAGTGGAGCCCCAGAAAATTATAATAGGGGTGGCCAGATGAGGCCACAGTAAATAAATAAAGGGTTTCCAATATTGACAATATGATATCTCTGTGATTTCTGGGAATGTATCGATAACAATAATTACACAACATTTTGCTGAGTGTGTTATTGTGCTGAGATCTTATTTCTAATTGTGCTGACAGCTGACTCCTAAAGGTTTTATTTTTACATTTATGCCATTTTTTTTTTAAAGTGATCACCATCTTTTAGGTCAAATATTTGCATTTGGGCTGTTAACAAGCAAATGCAATCAGTATCAACAAAATTGATCTTTGCAATGCAGAGAAAACTGAAGCTGCATCTGAAGAGCCATTGAGATGTTTTTACACACTGTTTAATCCAGCTCTGAGGGACATGGAATACTTTAACCTGAAGTTACAAATGAATAAATAATGTCTTGATATTTTAAACAAAACATTGAAAACTGATGTTTAAAATAGTTTAAATAATGAAAAGGTACCTTAAATGTGAAATTAAAACCGCCAGTAGCTGGCAGCGAGTCACTGTTAATAAGTGAGTCATTGTGATTGAACAGATTCATTTAAACTGTTGATTCATTCAGGAACGAATCACTGTCATGCTGCTCAGAGACACAAAACAGTGCTGTGTTTGGAATGATTTTTGTTTTTTAGAAATAGAGCAAAAACAGGGAATATGTTGTCTTAAACATAAGTCTCTTGATATTAACTTCTTGTTTATTGAACTGTTGTATAAAATCAATATCACAATTGTAATTATTTGCTGACTTTTGGAGAAAAATGTCACTCTTCGTGCGATAGCAACCATTTGAACTTATATAAATTATATAGATCTATAAATGTTCTGCCCCATATCTTGAACATTTCTATAATTCTAAATTTCCAGTGAAAGAGCACATTATAAATGCGTATGCGCACTAGTGTAGACCATCACGTGATGTATGCGCACACTCTGTGTTTTGATTGGACGGGGGAAAAGGGCAGCTACTCTGGTGGAGCAAATATCTACAAATCTTTCTTGGTGGCTTTTTTTTTTCACTTAAACTATTGTGAATTTACATTCTGTATTTAAATGAATAGTGCCCACCGCAAACCATCCTAGGGCTGGCCAGAGTTTATACAGTGGTGGTCCGTGGATGGGAGGGAGAACGGCTGACTTACGGGAATAAATTGTGTATTTCCCTCACAATTGTCACAAAACACTCACTTCACTGTCTGTCTGGTCTCTCTGCGCATTGCTTTGTGAGATCATGAGGCACAATATTTTCCCCTCACTGCTGCACGAGTCTGCGTGAGAATATGGGGGTGTGAGAGCGTGAGAATTGGGTCAATTGTGTGAGTCTCACCCTGAATGTGTGAGAGTTGGCAGCTTTGTATATGGGGCAGTCGTGGTCTAATGGTCAGAGAGTCTGACTTGTGACCCACAGACAGGGATGTACTGGTCATCAGGAGTAAAGTGATCAACAACACAAGTGTCTTGATCCATTCAGATGTGACACAGAATTGTGTTTTACAGTTGTGTGATATGAGAACATTAAAGCTTCTGTAGTGATGCTGGCTGAAAACACACACCACAATCTAAACTTCATGACGAGGTCAATTGGAAAATGACAAAACATAGACTTGTAAATTCATCACCATAGTAATTTAACTTGCAGTTATTAACACTGTACAATAGAGATGTATTTATTATAAATGTTACTGTTATTAGCCTGCTTAAATATTAAATATTACCAGTAAATAAGTTCTTAAAGGACAGTTCATCCAAAAATGAAAATTGTCATTTTCTCAAAATTGTGTCATTTCAAACCTGTATGAATTTCTTTCTTCTGTGGAACATAAAAGAAGATAATTTCAGGAATTCAAGAAATTTTTGTCCATACAGAAATCAAGGGTAAGCAAAATGGTTTGGTCACGTTCTACAAAATATCTGTTGTGTTCTACAGAAGAAACTGAGTCACACAGGTTTGGATCGACATGAGGGTGAGGAAATGATGACAGAATTTATTTATCAATAGATTTCCTGCATTCTAGCTCAAAATCAATGCTTTACTGTCAAGTGCATTTCTATGTGACACAAATACAATATTAAGTTTGTTATATTTGTCATGAATTCAGTAATATCTATTATTATTTACTCCAATTAAAGGCCCTGTCACCCAGCAATATATAATCTTTATAATCTTACCACAGTTTCTCCAGTTTACAGCGAGGATCCTCCAGTCCAGCACAGATACGCTTCACTCCTGAATCTCTTATTTTATTCTCAGACAGATCCAGTTCTCTCAGGTGTGAGGGGTTTGATCTCAGAGCTGAAGTCAGAGCAGAACAACCTTCATCTGTGACGTCACAATCTCTCAACCTGTAGAGAACAATGACACACTCTTCACTCTCTCAGATCAGATCAGTTTAGCTGTGAATCCATTAGTAAAGAGAAAGAACAAATCAATGTGTGATGAATCACTGGACTGACATTTAAAACATTAAAAAAAACATGATCATAAATAATTTAAAGCATCATTCAAAAATAAAAATTATTTATTTTACTGTCAGGATTTTTAACCAAATACAGGCATGTGATTGGAAACATTAGGTAAGGCAGGTTTATATATATAGCACATTTCGTACACAATAGTAATTCAAAGTGCTTTATATAAAAGAAAGTAAAATAATAATGAAGAAAAATAATAACAAGAGTAAAACAAGCAATTTTAAAACTTTTAAAATGATTAAAAAATTTAATTATTTAAAATGAATTTAAAACAGTTTGAAAATGAATTTACATAAAATAAAATAAAATAAAAACAGTGAAAATATAGTGCAATCAGTTCGGACATTGCACAGTGCTCATTCAATAAATGCACAGCTAAACAGATGAGTTTTAAGTCTAGATTTAAATGTGACTAGTGTTTTAGCACATCTGATCTCTTCTGGAAGCTGATTCAAGCTGCAGGCAGCATAGTAACTAAAGGAGGACTCCCCTTGTTTTGTGTGAACCCTTGGTATTTCTAACTGACTCGATCCTAGTGATCTGAGTGCTCTGCTAGGTTTATATTCAGTGAACATATGTGCAACATATTTCGGTCCTAGGTCATTTAGTGACTTATATACGAGTAAAAGTACTTTAAAATCAATCCTAAATGTAACTGGAAGCCAGTGTAAGGACCTGAGGACTGGTGTGATATGCTCAGATTTTCTGCTTCTAGTCAGAACATTACAATTATTAATAAAATAATAATTAACTAATAATAATTATTATTATTATATTATATATTATTATAATATATAATAATAATATTATATTATATATTACAATTATTAATTAAAATAATAATTCTGAAATGACTTGTAACCAGTGTTTCATTACTAATCAATTTTCAGTAATATTTTACTCCGTACTTGTTCAGTAACGCTTTACAACACACTTTAAGCCCTTTTATAAAAGAATAAAACAGCAAGAGCGCGAGACATGAACGAATCAAAGATGCAGTAAATTAGTTCCATTTCCTGTTTGTGATCAGTCAATAGCTGCGTGTGGTGTCCACGTTTGGAAATAAAGACTAAACGTCAGCTTCTGATATATTTGTTTAGCGATGTTTTTTCATTCATCTCTCTCTCGCTGGTGTAACTCTGTATTGTGTGACGTAGTCCAGTGAAGGTGTGTTTAGGACGGGGTTTACAGGAGTGTGTGAGGATACTGTCATGACACAGAATGATCTCGTCCTCTGTGCTCGAGGTCCGAGGCTATTAGCTCCGTCCGGCTCGCTGTTAGCCTCGGCTCACACTGGACAGTGGAAAAGAGGCTAATGAGTGAAGACAGCAGAAGACTGTACATTCACGAGATGGATGTGTGCGCATCTTGTCATTTTACAATTGTATATGGCATTAGAGTTTACATATAGTCCTGTTGTGTCTAATATGAATAGACCCAAGCAATTCACAGATATTGGCAGATAATCTCTTTACCTCTACCATACTTGTAACAGACTTGGATCGTTTGTGATTCTGGCTGTCATCCTGTCTTGTGTTGTCTTGATCCTTCACTTTGTCGATTATAAGCTCTATTGTTAGTAGTCTGGATCGCCCACAGTCATTATGTTACTCCTCTACTGGAGCTAAAATACTCTGCAGTACATTTTGACATTTCAGAACGTTAACTTCTATTTCTGTAGTTATTTTGGTCAAAGTAACTCAAAAGTAATACTGGAGTCATGTAACGCATTACAATTCTGAGACAGTAATATTGTAATGGAAGGAATTACTTTTAAATGACAGTAACAAGTCATCTATAATGTTTTACAGTTTGGAAGTAATTTGCACAACACTGCTTGTAACGCTCGGCCTGAAATAAGCTGACTACACAAATAAACTTTTCAGTTACCTCTTAATAGTGGGGTTTGAAGGAATGAAGGAACTATAAATAACCACCGCAATAAAGAATGAAAGACAACCCAGCGTGTATTATACAAGAAGACAGAAGAGAAAAAAGTACTAGATATACACAATATATACAATAAATATATGAGGGTGAGTGAGTAATGTCCTTGGAAGTCCAATGGGGCTTCTCGGGTCGACATTAACACACTGACAAAATTATATTCAGAATGAAAAATGTTTTTATACCACTTTTTAATGTGTGATTGTGTAAAGGTGATCACCAGATACCAACCTTTCGTGAACTTGCTTACACTCGTTCTCATGGAGGGTCTCTCTCTCTGTGTGTGTGTGTGTGTGTGTGTGTTCGGTTCGGTCTCACCGGTGCAATATTATTTGGAGTCCGGGAGCAGGTTGAGAACAGCGCTGTCCTGTGACGAAGTCCTCAGTAAAAGAATCCAATGGCGTCAGGTTATTTCCACGAGGAAGCAACTCAAAGTCACAGGTAAATACAGCAGGTAATAATGATCAGGCGATCGATCGCTAAATCCTAAAGTGAGCACATTGACGTCACAGGGATTCCCGCATCACGAGCGAACTCTCGCGAGAAGAAACAGAGTCCACAGTTCTCAACGGGGCAATACAAACACAGAAACGTTAACCCTTAAGGCGCCAGGGTTTTTTGGAAAAAAAATGTTGTATTTTGGCATCAAGATTTCAAAAGCTTGTGACTTGAAAGGGCTTAAAGATAGAGATCTACTGTCAATTAGAAAAATGTTTGGCATGATCGAAAGTTTACGTGGGGTGTAAATATACGAATCTAGGGGGAATTTGGGGAAGTCGTGGCCTAATGGTTAGAGCGTCGGACTCCCAATCGAAGGGTTGTGAGTTCGAGTCTCGAGCCGACAGGAATTGTGGGTGGGGGTAGTGCATGTACAGTTCTCTCTCCACCTTCAATACCACGACTTAGGTGCCCTTGAGCAAGGCATTGAACCCCCAACTGCTCCCCGGGCGCCGCAGCATAAATGGCTGCCCACTGCTCCGGGTGTGTGTTCACAGTGTGTGTGTGTGTGTGTGTTCACTGCTCTGTGTGTGTGCATTTCGGATGGGTTAAATCCAGAGCACAAATTCTGAGTATGGGTTACCATACTTGGCTGAATGTCACTTTCACTTTCACTTCACTTTCATTAGTTGGCATATTATGACGTCACCATGGGCGGCTATCTCGAATTTCATAATATTCAGGAAATATTAGATATTGAATTGATGTTTGAACATATTCGCATGTTTTTGTGTGTGTATATGTCTTTTTTATCCTCATTCCTAATGATCAGAACAGAGGAAGCCAACAATAAAACAGGAGAAAGTACTAAATTATTACTATATCACTACACTATATAGTAGTAAAACACATGTGAACAGTAGCTTACTTTTTGATCAGTTCATCAGTAATATTCAGGAAATAATAGATATTGAATGGATGTTTGAACTTATTTGCAAGGTTTTTTTTTTTTTGTATTTGATTGCTGTTGTTGTTGTTTTTTGTCTTTTTATTCTCATTCCAAATGATCAGGGGAAAAAAACGAGAAAACTAGTAGATTATTACTATATTACTGTGCCATAGTAAAATACATGTGCCTATTTTTTGATCAGTTGAGCATCTATCTGCCCAATCAGGCATCTATGTGACACAGTTGGTAGTTGTTGAGAGCATGGTTCCTCTCATTCATTGCATGACACAGCGCACCTTCTCCACACAGACTGCACCTGTACTGTCTGCCGGCCGAGTATTAGAGCGTGCGCGATCAGCAACAGCTCTCCTATGGACACTATGACCACGTTCACCTCTGTCACCCGCTTCCCCGTTGAGCAAAGGCTCGAAACGATCGCTTGTTTGTGCTTCGTGAACACTCTCGCCTTGCACGGTGGCACCATTTCGCTGCAAAGATGTACCGCGAGACGCGCGATCATTAGACGGCTGATCGTCATTTCCAAAAGGCAAATATTCCCCTTCAGAATCAGAATCGGTGAACAACATTTGCAACACATCCTCTTTGTATTAGCCATCTGGCGATTTTCTCTCATAAATCTCACGATTTACACTCACGCTATGAAATGAATTGCTCCCGCATCAATAACATGAGAGCTCGACACTTTGAACATAAACAATGCATAATATTGGTCTAGAATCAAAGTACTACGTGTCTGCCATCTAGTGGAAGGGAATACAAATGAGATATTACACCATATAAGGAACTACAGTCTATTTTATTAAGGGTGACGTCTTGTCGCAATGTTGCGACTTTGGCGCTTAGAGGGTTAATAACAGCTGTGCCACATCAACAATCAGATTAACATTTAATCAACAGCTTTATAAACGTATACCTCTTATGTGGCCGAGCTACAAACTATCTTCTGCTCATCAAGGCTGAATTTATTTGATCAAAATAAAGTAAAATAAATATTGTGAAATATTACTACAAATACAAAAAAAAGTTTAAAATTTTAATATAAAATGTAATGTTATTCCTGTGATGCAAATCAGAATATTCTTCATCATTATTCCAGTTTTCAGTGTCACGTGATCTTTTAGAAATCATTACAATTTATTTTAATCTCAAGAAACATTTCTGATTATTAATGAACAGCATTTATTTGCATTTATCAACATATTAATTAAATTGGTAAATGCATTTATTAAATAGAAATCATTTTAAATTCCTTCACACAGTTTTTGTCGCTTTCATGAATGATGAATAAAATTATTAATTTCTCTCTTTTTTTTAAATCCTATACAAATGTTTGAGTCGTATCATAGTTTCCACAAAAATATTAATCAGCAAAACTGTTTTTAACATTGATAATAATCAGACATGTTTTTTGAGCAGAAAATCAGAATGATTTCTGAAGGATTGTGTGACACTAAACTTCTTTGTAAACAACAACAGATTTATAAATGTTTCTAATGACGAATGTTGTGTTCCCAAATGTAAATTAAAGCGTCTCAAACCAAGTGCAGCACTAACAGTGAATCAGAACCAGAAACAGTACAGTAACAGCAGACATGGAGCGTCACACTACAGTCTTTATAAACTCATCCCTGCAAATAGTCTCTTATGTTAAATCACACTATTCATTACACAGCTGAGCTTTATATTGATCTGTATTAATATGTACAGAGTAGTGGTGTGTGTGTGTGTGTGTGTGTGTGTGTGTGTGTGTTTCTCCATCACTCAAGGATATCAGATCCTGAGATCTCCTTCACTGTGAGATATTATTCATACTTGCAGATAGTACTCACACCTCAATGTACTGCAGTGCTTTACTAAACAGTAGGTAATAACATATTCTTTCTCTGATTCTGTAGATTATAAACAGATGGTGTCTTCTAGTGTCCTTCCTTGTGTCTCTTCCTAAAGTCCCCTACACCTGCTCCTAATCACACTGAAGCTGCTGATCAGTAAAGCTGTTCTTGAAGCTGCAGGAAGAGACTCACGCTTCTGAGTTTGGGAACAATATGAGCTGCATGTGATTGATTCTCCAGAACATCTGATCAACACGAGGACAACACATATATATTTAATTATACACATGTTAGATGTTTTATTTCAGTGTTTTGAATATTTTCTTATGTTTTCTTTAATATAAACACCTCTCTGAGCTCATATACACTGGAGTAAATGAGAAGAAATGCAGATTTGTACTCGAGTCGGTCTCCTCAAAAGCCCACTGTTCTTACTCTCTCACTTATCTGACTGCTTTCCAGTGTTGGGTATAGTTACTTTGGAAAGTAGTTAGTTAGGTTACAACGTTACCATCAATTAAAAGTAATCAGTTATGATACAGTGTTACCTATTCATAAAAGTAACGCATTAGAGTACTCATGCGTTACCAAAAATTAAAAGCCGTTTGCAGCGGCTCACACACGACAGACACAGCCCCCGGCCCCTTTAAATGCACCTAGAAGTCGTGACTCCTGACAATGAATAATGTCAGTCATCCGACTTAATTAACACTGCAGGATAACAATAACAGGAAAGACAGTCAGCAATCGGCTATTCCACATGGCGTTTTATTTATTTATTATCACAGAACATATTATTAATCAAAATTCGCACCTACCCAGCCCGGGTAGCCTAGGCTACTGTATATTATGAGCACCACAAGATAACTCCTGATTTTTCTTTGACTTTAAATAATGCAGTTATCAAAGTACAAGTATGCTTACTTGTAAACACAACCTTAAACAGGCTTGCAGATTTAAATCCATTTAGAAATGATGAACAACCAGCCAGCCAACGATCTAACAGAAATTAACAGCTGCCTGTCAGACAAAAATGATAACAAACCGAATTAAATCCTTCACTGCCACACAGGCAAATGACAAATCGCTTAATAGCCGAACTAATTATTATTAAAGTGTCACTCACAGTCACAAGCCTAAATTCGCTTTAACACAGTCCTCTTACATTTACTCTTCAAAGTAGCCTAGTGATTAAAACGTAGCGTTAAATTTGAGGTAGAATTTTCGGCGGTCGACAGAAGCTTTTCACCAAAGCAGAGTGTGCATTTTACCGTTATGTTCTTTTCTTTTTCGTTGACAAATTGAAAATAATGTGCGTACTTCCATAAACCAAACGCTGTCCTCTCTGCTATCTTGCCGGGAGTTTGAAAAAAAAAAAAACCCCACACACACACACAGGGTCAGGCGCAGGGCACAGACGCATCACAGCCATTGACTTTACGATCACAGAGCTTCGGCTCCGCTGATACATCCGCAGGTGGCACAGTAGACCTAGGCCTACTGTTTGACAAAAATTAGGCTGCAGTCGGGATTTTCCTTTCCTTAAAATAACAGATTACTTTTTTTTTTTTTAAATAACGAAGTTACTGATTACTTACGCACGGAACTAACGCGTTAAGTTACAAATTTCAGGAAAAAAGTAATTAGAGTACTCTGCGTTACTTTGTAACGCGTTACCCACAACACTGCTGCTTTCTTTAGTAATTTTGTCTGCTAACAGTCAAGCCTTTGCTAACAAGAGGAGTTATTAGCACTTAGTGTAACAGAATCCATTTAAAGGTGATGCTAATGCAGAAACAGCTTTAACATGAACACAGAAGTCCACATATGAACAAGAAACAAAGACACACAATGTTTTACTTTCTGTATCTCTATCTCTTGATACAACTATTGTGTTTTCTGGCTTTCTGGGTGATTTGTTTTTCACTTCACAAATATTTTACAGTGTGTCATATATAATCTTACCCCAGTTTCTCCAGTTTACAGCGAGGATCCTCCAGTACAGCACAGAGACACTTCACTCCCAAATCTCTTATTATATTCCCAGACAGATTCAGTTCTCTCAGGTGTGAGGGGTTTGATCTCAGAGCTGAAGTCAGAGCAGAACAACCTTCATCTGTGACCCCACAATATCTCAACCTGTAGAGAACAATGACACACTCTTCACTCTCTCAGATCA
Organism: Carassius auratus; assembly: GCF_003368295.1. Taxonomy (NCBI): domain Eukaryota; kingdom Metazoa; phylum Chordata; class Actinopteri; order Cypriniformes; family Cyprinidae; genus Carassius; species Carassius auratus. The sequence continues at coordinate 3,436,024 of NC_039251.1, read as the reverse complement.
GATCAGTTTAGCTGTGAATCCATTAGTAAAGAGAAAGAACAAATCAATGTGTGATGAATCACTGGACTGAGATTTAAAATGTCAAAGAAAAAAAAACATGATCATAAATAATTTAAAGCATCATTCAAAAATAAAATAAAAATTATTTATTACTCTGTCAGGATTTTTAACCAAATAAAGGCATGTGATTGGAAACATTACAATTATTAATGATTTTGAAATAACTTGTAACCAGTCTTGGGAGTAACACATTACAGTAACATATTACTTTTGGCTGTAACGCAGTAGTGTAACACATTACTAATCAATTTTCAGTAATATTTTACTCCGTATTTGTTCACTAACGCTTGCGTTACAACACAGTTTTAGCCCAAAATTGAATTGTTCAAAGAAAAGAGAAAAGAATAAAACAGCAAGACATGAACGAATCAAAGATGCAGCAAATTAGTTCCATTTCCTGTTTGTGGTCAGTCAATAGCTGCGTGTGGTGTCCACGTTTGGAAATAAAGACTAAACGTCAGCTTCTGATATATTTGTTTAGTGATGTTTTTTCATTCATCTCTCTCTCGCTGGTGTAACTCTGTATTGTGTGACGTAGTCCAGTGAAGGTGTGTTTAGGACGGGGTTTACAGGAGTGTGTGAGGATACTGTCATGACACAGAATGATCTCGTCCTCTGTGCTCGAGGTCCGAGGCTATTAGCTCCGTCCGGCTCGCTGTTAGCCTCGGCTCACACTGGACAGTGGAAAAGAGGCTAATGAGTGAAGATAGCAGAAGACTGTACATTCACCAGATGGATGTGTGCGCATCTTGACATTTTACAATTGTATATGGCATTAGAGTTTACATATAGTCCTGTTGTGTCTAATATGAATAGACCCAAGCAATTCACAGATATTGGCAGATAATCTCTTTACCTCTACCATACTTGTACCAGACTTGGATCGTGTGTGATTCTGGCTGTCATCCTGTCTTGTGTTGTCTTGATCCTTCACTTTGTCGATTATAAGCTCTATTGTTAGTAGTCTGGATCGCCCACAGTCATTATGCTACTCCTCTACTGGAGCTAAAATACTCTGCAGTACATTTTGACATTTCAGATTGTTAACTTCTATTTCTGTAGTTATTTTGGTGAAAGTAACTCAAAAGTAATACTGGAGTAATGTAACGCATTACAATTCTGAGACAGTAGTATTGTAATGGAAGGAATTACTTTTAAATGACAGTAACAAGTCATCTATAATGTTTTACAGTTTGGAAGTAATCTGCACAACACTGCTTGTAACGCTCGGCATAAAATAAGCTGACTACACAAATAAACTTTTCAGTTACCTCTTAATAGTGGGGTTTGAAGGAATGAAGGAACTATAAATAACCACCGCAATAAAGAATGAAAGACAACCCAGCGTGTATTATACAAGAAGACAGAAGAGAACAAAGTACAAGATATACACAATATATACAATAAATATATGAGGGTGAGTGAGTAATGTCCTTGGAAGTCCAATGGGGCTTCTCGGGTCGACATTAACACACTGACAAAATTATATTCAGAATTAAAAATGTTTTTATACCACTTTTTAATGTGTGATTGTGTAAAGGTGATCACCAGATACCAACCTTTCGTGAACTTGCTTACACTCGTTCTCATGGAGGGTCTGTGCGTGCGTGCGTGTGTGTGTGTTTGCGCGTGTGAGTGAGTTTTTTTTTTTTTTAACTGTTAAATTTTCAAACAATTTAAACCACAATTTTCAAATAACAAAAATAGAGACAGAGAACATTACAACAACATAATACAAAAAAAAGTGTTTAAAATAAATTAATAACATTACCAAAAACAAAGAAGGATACAGAAAGAGGGCATTACTCGCATGAAAGAAAATCTAAACATTTAATAAGGCAAAGAGTCCATAAGTTGTGCAAATTTTACAAGTTCTGATCACTTTTGGTTTAAGAGATGACGAGATTGTATTTAAATAATGTTTTATCTCATGCAAAAATACCAAATGAATTGGTTTACAGTTTGAGAATTTATGAATATAAATCTTCACAGGAAAATAATTAGATTTATTATAAAGCAGGCATTAGAATCCGCTTCAAAATATCCAAATATAACAATTTGGGGATTCATAGAAATATTTAGCAAGATATTTCTTGAGATAAACATCTTTCCAAAGTTTCTGAGGGTAACTGCACGACCAAAACAAGTGAAGAAGAGTTTCAGTGTCATCCTGACAGAAAGAGCAATTAGTTTCAAAATCAGATCTGAATTTTTTCTGAAGGAAATTTTTGACTGGGTAAATATTATGAACTAATTTAAAAGATATTTCTTTTACTTTGTTTGTCAGGAAAAATTTATGCTGTATGGACCATATATTTTTCCAATTTAAATGATCAAAAAGCCTATTCCAATATGAGATTGCGGGAGGGGCAGAAATGATGTTTTCAAGGAATAAAACTCTCACTTTATAATTTCTTCCTTTTTTTTCAGTGAAACACAACAAATATCATAATTACACATTAAAGCAAATTTTGCACCACCAAGTTGCGAGAAAGCATGCTGAGGGAAAACATTCCAAATAGAGGTGGGATTTTTAAGAAAACGATTAAGCCAATTTATTTTTATTATGTTATTTAGTGAACTAAAATCAATGAAGTTTAAGCCGCCCTTTTGTTGAGTATTTAGTATCACTGACTTTTTCAAATAGTGTGGTTTATTTTTCCATAAAAATGTAACTAAGATTCCATCGATTAGTTTACAAGTGTTCTTATCAATGAACAGTGACTGAGCAGCATAAGTAAGGCGAGACAGACCCTCCGCTTTAACAAGCAAACCTCTGCCTTTCAAAGAAAGGTCTCTCTGCAGCCAGCAGTTAAACCGTTTCATTGTATTTATAACAACTGGGTCCAAATTAGCAGAACATCTAGAATTATCTTTGGTTATTTTTATACCCAAGTATGTAACACAGTTTTTAATTGCAATACCATCAATTGAAGAGATCATACTGTCTTTTAACTGAAGTAATTCACATTTATTAATATTGAGACGTAGGCCAGAGACTTTAGAGAAGAGATGAAGAGTACATATGGCTGCAGGTATTTGCATAGATTCTTCTAAGAACAGAACAGTATCATCCGCTAATTGATTAATAATTAACTCTGTATTGCCAATACTGATGCCTTTTAGATGGCTTGCTTTGATGTGCGAACTAAGAAATTGTGTAGCAATTAAAAAAAGATAGGGAGATACTGGACATCCTTGTGTAACTCCACGGTTCAAGAAGAATCTGGGAGAGGTACTGTTACTCAACTTAATGGAGCTGCTACTGTTCATATACAGCATTTTGACCATATTACAGAAGGAGTCACCGAAACCAATTCTATTTAGTGCTTGAAACAAAAATCCATGCTCTAATGTGTCAAATGCTTTGTAGTAGTCTAAAAATAAAATAAAACTTTCTTTTGGGAGTAAACATGAATAGTCCAACAGATCTAATATTAAGCGTATGTAAATATGTCTGTTTGGCAGAAATCCTGACTGTGTTTCATCAATAATAGAATTTAAGACACATTTTAATCTTTTGGCCATAACTAAAGCTATTATTTTGTAGTCGTTATTTAATAAAGTAATTGGGCGCCAATTATCAATAAAAAGGGGATCTTTATTTGGCTTCGGAATTAGAGTTATTATTCCTTGACTTAGGGTTGGAGGAAGAAATGTTTTCTCTATGCTTTCTCTAAAAACCTGTAATAGAAATGGTGTTATATTTGTACTAAATAATCTATAGAATTCTGAGGTGAGTCCATCAGTGCCAGGAGATTTTCAATTTTTAATTAATTAATTGCTTCTGCAATCTCATTTGTGGTAATAGGAGCATCACAAAAATCTTTATCTACCATATTTAATTGTTGTATATTCAGAAGAGACTCGAAGAAATCAGTTGCATCTTGGTGGCAAAATTTAGATGTATATAAAATTTAGAACAGAATTTTCCAATTACTTTTTGATCTTCATTTAATACTCCATCAGTCATGAGTTTCCTTATTGTATTTGTTTTAGCTTGTTGTTTTTCTAAACAAAAAAAAATAAGCAGAGCTTTGCTCTCCTTCCTCTAGCCACTTTCTGCGTGATCGGACGTAACTCCTTCAGCTTAATATTTGTATATTTTATCTAATTGTTGTTGCTGTTCAGCAAGTTCAGCTTTATCAAAATCAGTCATATCTTCCACATTTTTGGCCAAAAGACTAGCAATTTTACAGATAACACCACTCTCATTAGACTTCCTCTTTTTAGCCAAGTCACTACTGAATTTTCGAAAATATTTACCAATTTCATATTTAGCGAACTCCCAATTACTGCAGTAGTTATCTTCTAAATTTGCTTTGTTCCAAAAATGTGTAATAATGTCATCGATTTTAATTCTAACTTCATTATAGGTAAGAATTGAGTTATTGAGCTTCCAATAAGAGGGAGTACTATATGAATTAACATTAGATGAAATGGGGATGCGAATAGAAATGCTTTTATGGTCAGATAAAGGTGAAGGAATAATATCAGTTGAAATATTATTCAGCTCTTTAGAAGCAAGCCATAGATCAATGCGAGATTGGCACGAAAAAGATTTATTATTCCATGTGAATACTTTTAAAGATGGATGAGTTTCCCTCCAGCTATCAACCAAAGAAAATCTTTGCATGAACATCTTTAAGTAGGAATTAGAATTATTAGATCTTGGGGGCCATCTATCAATATTATTATCCAGAACCACATTAAAGTCTCCTCCAAAAACCAAATAAGAGTTGGGGTAATTATTTAACAATGAAAGTATACGTTCTTCCATTCTATAAAGGAAATCTTCATTTTCTTTTTGTTGATTAGGTCCATAAAGATTGTTAATAATAAACATTATGTCTGAGACTTCAAGTAGGAGGCAAATATACCGACCACCTGGATCACAGTCAGAAAACAGAATTTTCCCCTTAAAGCGATGAAGTAAGATACAGACCCCAGCTGAACTTGATGTTCCATGGGACATCCACAGGTCCAATCCCCATTGTGATCTCCAAAATTTAAAGTCATCTTTGACTGAATGACATTCTTGTAAAAAATAAAAATCTGAATTAAACTGTTTAAGGTATAGAAATATAGCTTTACGTTTAGTAGAATCTCTTAGCCCTCTAACATTAAGTGAGTGAATAGAAAGAACCATAAAGGAAAAAAGGAAATAAAAAAATTTAAATAATAAGCTAATACAAATAACTCGTTGAGATCGGACTAAAGAAATGTGCATAAAAACGAGCACAGCAAACAACAGTAAAAACAATATACTGATGTAGTGCAGTAGCCTGCAAAATAGGTGTAAAGAGTATTATCTTTAAGACGGTAATAACCCATAACAAACGTGTATCAAATAAACAAACAGCATTCAAGCGCCTGGTTTTCTATTAAGCTAAACTCAGTGCCACTTTAATAAAGTGCAACGTTAAACATTATTATCAGGGTTAGAGCTTAAAAGTAACAAAGTATTTGACTTGAGAACATTCACGTGGATATGCAATCTAGCTTATTAACCTAGAACTCCAGAATCGGCAAAAGTGCATCTCGACAGAGTGACGCAAATAAGCAATCAGAGGGGACACTCAGGTTGGTGGAAAAATTTCAGTGCCATCCACAAACGCTCTTCCTCCAAAGTATGCCCGCTTGTTGTCCCGACGTGCTTTGTCCACAAGAGGCCACAGTTTGTTCCTCTTTTCTCTATCTGTTGGGGAAAGATCCTCAGACAACTTTAAGTTGTTATTCCTGAGAAAAGGAGTCTTTCGCTGCCCGCCAAATGGCATCACGGTAAAAGCGCGAGGTAAACTGAAAGATGATCCCTCTAGGTTTGTCGCTGCTCGTTTGCTTACGCCCAAGTCGATGTACAGTGTCAACGGTACAAGGAAGTTTATCCTTTGCTTCTGGTAAGAGCTGCTGACAGACCTGGATAACCCTCTCCCGAACATCCTCCCTCTCCTTTTCAGGGATCCCGTAGATTCTCAGATTCCAACGCCGTGTGTATCCTTCGAGATGGGATAAACGTTGTTCATGCTCCGATGATTTCGCCTCGACTTTCTTCACTTTTGTTTCCATCAGACTGAGCTGGCTTTTGACATTAACTTCGGCACATGCAAACTCAACAGCTGTCTTTACGTCGGCTATCTGTTTGGTGTTTTCGTTTACAGTCTCTTTCATACTCGCGATCGCTCGAGCATTCTCCGCCACCATACGTTCCAGGCCATCAGATCGATTGTTAATTAGCATCGAGAGATCTTTGAGTTGTGAAAGGATATTAGCAGCATCAATGCTCTCTATCATTCGCTGTTTAATAACAGGAGACTTACATGGCGTTTCGGGGAGAGGAGGGATAGCTACCTCATTAGGCATAATATCTGCACAATCCATTTCTGACTCGAGGTAATCATGCAGATTGTCACTCAAAAGTTTGTTCGAAACTTGCTGTTTTGTTGACACAGCTTTAGCAGAATTGGCATTGGCTTGACACACGTTCTTTTTTCTTTTTTTCAGATTTACCCATTTTCGATCATTATAGTCGTAATGGAAGCCTTTTATGCTTCAAAAGAAAGATTAATCGTTTTTCTTACCGCACTACAAATCAAGTTATTCGTTTGAGTTTGCGGAGCTCTTTTAAGTGTGTATGGTCAGAGCGCCATCTTGGCAGCGAGTGTGTGTGTGTGTGTGTTCGGTTCGGTCTCACCGGTGCAATATTTGGAGTGCGGGAGCAGGTTGAGAACAGCGCTGTCCTGTGACGAAGTCCTCAGTAAAAGAATCCAATGGCGTCAGGTTATTTCCACGAGGAAGCAACTCAAAGTCACAGGTAAATACAGCAGGTAATAATGATCAGGCGATCGATCGCTAAATCCTAAAGTGAGCACATTGACGTCACAGGGATTCCCGCATCACGAGCGAACTCTCGCGAGAAGAAACAGAGTCCACAGTTCTCAACGGGGCAATACAAACACAGAAACGTTAACCCTTAAGGCGCCAGGGTTTTTTGGAAAAAAATGTTGTATTTTGGCATCAAGATTTCAAAAGCTTGTGACTTGAAAGGGTTTAAAGATAGAGATCTACTGTCAATTAGAAAAATGTTTGGCATGATCGAAAGTTTACGTGGGGTGTAAATATACTAATCTAATTTGCATATTATGACGTCACCATGGGCGGCTATCTCGAATTTCATAATATTCAGGAAATATTAGATATTGAATTGATGTTTGAACATATTTGCATGTTTTTGTGTGTGTATATGTCTTTTTTATCCTTATTCCAAATGATCAGAACAGAGGAAGCCAACAATAAAACAGGAGAAAGTACTAAATTATTACTATATCACTACACTATATAGTAGTAAAACACATGTGAACAGTAGCTTACTTTTTGATCAGTTCATCAGTAATATTCAGGAAATAATAGATATTGAATGGATGTTTGAACTTATTTGCAAGGTTGTTTTTTTATTTATTTGATTGCTGTTGTTTTTTGTCTTTTTATTCTCATTCCAAATGATCAGGGGGAAAAAAAACGAGAAAAGTAGTAGATTATTACTATATTACTGTGCCATAGTAAAATACATGTGCCTATTTTTTGATCAGTTGAGCATCTATCTGCCCAATCAGGCGTCTATGTGACACAGTTGGTAGTTGTTGAGAGCATGGTTCCTCTCATTCATTGCATGACACAGCTAGAGGTCTTCACGGGTCCAAAAATTTGTGCCCGAACCCGACAGAGACCCGTAATGTACTACACCGAACCGACCCGGACCAGTCTAATATTTCAAAAGCTGGACCCGGACCCGTGTAGATCAGAGAAATGTCTACCCGGACCCGACCCGGACCCGTATATTATTTGAAATCTATACCCGAACCCGCCGGGAAGACACAGACCCGACTGGACCCGACGTTCACATATTCCACCTTAAATTGCTATTACAAGTAAATAAACCTGTTGCGAAGAATACAGCTTTTTGTCTTACCTAATTTAAAGAGCCGTAGTCTCTCTTCCTTGAACCCGACTGCTTGTGATGCATTACAATCCTCCGACAAAAAGTTATTCATGTTATTCCTCTCGTTATTCCAAGTCCAAGCTGAATCCACTCATTATTTCAGCTTCAGAAGTCCACTTAATGTCACGGTGACGGATGACAAATGCTACTGTGCACATGTACATTCTGACTCGAGATAATTCGCTTAATAACTTAGACTGTTTGCCCTTTTGAACTACAATAACGATCGCTCGTGCAATGCCATGGCCGCTGACATTATTTATTTACTATCATCTGATCTCTGTCTGTGCTCTCTGCTCTGCATCGAGTCTGAATCTGAACCACTAAAACTTTCAGATTAAACGGTTCATTTATAATATTATAAAAATGGGAGAAAATGTAAAACGCGGTTTGGCAGTCCAAGTGTCCCTCAATGGTTGCCATAGAAACATGAAATGCGCTTGAGACTGCACATGCGTGCTAGCTGTATCAACCTAAAATGCTTTAACGCAATTTGAGCGTAATAGAAAACATTCATGTGACAGTTCACCTCAGATTGTGTTGCTGATTTGAAATATATTAATTATGAGTGTGTCAAGTCTGCAAGCATTAATACCGTGCGTGCACTTGTATATTAACTCTGAGTGTGCGAGCAAGAGACAGAGAGAGAGAGAGATCACTTTTTTTTTTTTTTTTTTCTAATTTTACAAGTTGCAAGTTACAAAAAACACAAGCAGTCTTTGATCACGGCCGGATATTCTTCGAGTCAGATGACTCCGATCGCACGGGTATTACACACAATGTTAAACAGACCCGGGACCCGAGGTAATAGATTCGGACCCGACCCGGACCCGGCTGATGATTTAAAATATAGACCCGAACCCGTACGGGTCCCGGGTCGGGTCCGGGGTCGACAGGTCTCGGGTGCACTGTGAAGACCTCTATGACACAGCGCACCTTCTCCACACAGACTGCACCTGTACTGTCTGCCGGTGTCCTGACGTTTTATCCTACCCTGTCAGATTTTCCTACCGAGGTTTACTGCGCACGCGCACATCAATATCGCGTCCTTTGTCTCATGCTAAACAACGATATTTAATGTATCTGCATTACTGTAAGGGTAGGTTTAGGGTTGGGGTAGGTGTAGACTTTAATAAAAACGCAATTTAATTGGTAGAAACTAATATTTATTGTTGGTTTCCTGTAACTGTATCCCTTCTAGCTACAACCGCGAATATAACACATAATTACTGTATTTGTAGTACTGTAAGGGTATGATTAGGGTTGTGGTAGGTGTAGACATTAATAAATCATAACTTTACAGTAGAATTTTTTGTTGTACCCACTGTTTTAGTGGGAGGTAGGAAAATCTGACAGCGTAGGACAAATCGACAGAACACCGGCCGAGTATTAGAGCGTGCGCGATCAGCAACAGCTCTCCTATGGACACTATGACCACGTTCACCTCTGTTACCCGCTTCCCCGTTGAGCAAAGGCTCGAAACGATCGCTTGTTTGTGCTTCGTGAACACTCTCGCCTTGCACGGCTGCACCATTGCGCTGCAAAGATGTACCGCGAGACACACGATCATTAGACGGCTGATCGTCATTTCCAAAAGGCAAATATTCCTCTTCAGAGTCAGAATCGGTGAACAACATTTGCAACACATCCTCTTTGTATTAGCCATCTGGCGATTTTCTCTCATAAATCTCACGATTTACACTCTATGAAATGAACTTTTTACACTTAACGCTATGAAATGAATTGCTTCTGCATCAATAACATGAGAGCTCGACACTTTGAACAGAAACAATGCATAATGTTGGTCTAGAATCAAAGTACTACGTGTCTGCCATCTAGTGGAAGGGAATACAAATGAGATATTACACCATATAAGGAACTACAGTCTATTTTATTAAGGATGACGTCTTGTCGCAATTTTGCGACTTTGGCGCTTAGAGGGTTAATAACAGCTGTGCCACATCAACAATCAGATTAACATTTAATCAACAGCTTTATAAACGTATACCTCTTATGTGGCCAAGCTACAAACTATCTTCTGCTCATCAAGGCTGAATTTATTTGGTCAAAATAAAGTAAAATAAATATTGTGAAATATTATTACAAATACAAGAAAAGTTAACAATTTTAATACAAATTGTAATGTTATTCCTGTGATGCAAATCAGAATATTCTTCATAATTATTCCAGTTTTCAGTGTCACGTGATCTTTTAGAAGTCATTACAATTTATTTTAATCTCAAGAAACATTTCTGATTATTATCAATGTTGAACATTTTGCTGCTTCATATTTTGTGTTGAAATTATGCACTTTATTTTTTGATAAATATAAAGTTTAATGAACAGCATTTATTTGCATTTATCAATATATTAATTAAATTGGTAAATGCATTTATTAAATAAAAATCATGTTAAATTCATTCACACAGTTTTTGTCACTTTCATGAATGATGAATAAAATTATTAATTTCTCTCTTTTTTAAATCTTATACAAATGTTTGAGTCGTATCATAGTTTCCACAAAAATATTAAGCAGCAAAACTGTTTCTAACATTGATAATAATCTGAAATGTTTCTTGAGCAGAAAATCAGAATGATTTCTGAAGGATTGTGTGACACTAAACTTCTTTGTAAACAACAACAGATTTATAAATGTTTCTAATGATGAATGTTGTGTTCCCAAATGTAAATTAAAGCGTCTCAAACCAAGCGCAGCACTAACAGTGAATCAGAACCAGAAACAGTACAGTAACAGCAGACATGGAGCGTCACACTACAGTCTTTATAAACTCATCCCTGCAAATAGTCTCTTATGTTAAATCACACTATTCATTACACAGCTGAGCTTTATATTGATCTGTATTTATATGTACAGAGTAGTGGTGTGTGTGCGTGTGTGTGTGTGTGTGTGAGAGAGAGAGAGAGAGAGAGAGAGAGAGAGAGAGAGAGAGAGAGAGAGAGAGAGAGAGAGAGAGAGTGTGTGTGTGTGTGTGTGTGTGTGTGAGCGAGAGAGAGAGAGAGTGTGTGTGTGTGTGTGTGTGTGTGTGTTTCTCCATCACTCAAGGATATCAGAACCTGAAATCTCCTACACTGTGAGATATTATTCATACTTGCAGATAGTACTCACACCTCAATGTACTGCAGTGCTTTACTAAACAGTAGGTAATAACATATTCTTTCTCTGATTCTGTTGATTATAAACAGATGGTGTCTTCTAGTGTCCTTCCTTGTGTCTCTTCCTAAAGCCCCCTACACCTGCTCCTAATCACACTGAAGCTGCTGATCAGTAAAGCTGTTCTTGAAGCTGCAGGAAGAGACTCACGCTTCTGAGTTTGGGAACAATATGAGCTGCATGTGATTGATTCACCAGAACATCTGATCAACACGAGGACACCACATATATATTTAATTATACACAAGTTAGACGTTTTATTTCAGTGTTTTGAAAATCTTATGTTTTCTTTAATATAAACACCTCTCTGAGCTCATATACACTGGAGTAAATGAGAAGAAATGCAGATTTGTACTCGGGTCGGTCTCCTCAAAAGCCCACTGTTCTTACTCTCTCACTTATCTGACTGCTTTCTTTAGTAATTTTGTCTGCTAACAGTCAAGCCTTTGCTAACAAGACGAGCTATTAGCACTTAGCGTAACAGAATCCATTTAAAGGTGATGCTAATGCAGAAACAGCTTTAACATGAACACAGAAGTCCACATATGAACAAGAAACAAAGACACACAATGTTTTACTTTCTGTATCTCTGTCTCTTGATACAACTATTGTGTTTTCTGGCTTTCTGGGTGATTTGTTTTTCACTTCACAAATATTTTACAGTGTGTCATATATAATCTTACCCCAGTTTCTCCAGTTTACAGCGAGGATCCTCCAGTCCAGCACAGAGACGCTTCACTCCTGAATCTCTTATTTTATTCCAAGACAGATCCAGTTCTCTCAGGTGTGAGGGGTTTGATCTCAGAGCTGAAGCCAGAGCAGAACAACCTTTATCTGTGACGTCACAATATCTCAACCTGTAGAGAACAATGACACACTCTTCACTCTCTCAGATCAGATCAGTTTAGCTGTGAATCCATTAGTAAAGAGAAAGAACAAATCAATGTGTGATGAATCACTGGACTGAGATTTAAAATGTCATAAATCATTTAAAACCTCATTCAAAAAGAAAAAAAAACTCCTTTACACTCTCAGGATTTTTAATGTCTTATGTAGACATTAATGCAAATATATTTAATCACACTATTCATTACACAGCTGAGCTTTAGTTTTATTTTTCAATCTGTATTAATGTATGTATAATGTATGTATGGAGTAGTGGAGAGTGTGTGTGTGTGTGTGTGTGTGTGTGTGTGTGTGTGTGTGTGTGTGTGTGTGTGTGTGTGTTTCTCCATCACTCAAGATATAAAATCCTGAGATCTCCTACACTGTGAGATATTATTCATATTTAGTGTAAATTGTGTCAGATAGTACTTACACCTCAATGTACTGCAGTGCTTTACAGAACAGTAGGTAATAACATACTCTTCACATTCACATTCAGTATTATAAATACAAGTAGTTTGTGTCCGTGCTGTCCGTGTACGTGTCTGGATTGCTCACACAGAAAGTATAACACAGTCTTTACACTCCAACAGTCTTTTGGAAACAGGGTTTTTAATCACACAAACAGCACTTCAGCTCGACTGAACAAAGTGTTCATAGAATGCAGTTCTTACAGGAGACTGAATAAATGAATCTGCTCCTGCGCTGATTGTAAAGAAGAACGTGATTGGATACAGCGAGAACATGCTACGATTGGTCAGTGAAGTGTGGCTTTTATCTGATTGGCTTGAGCAGACGGTGGGTGGAGTCACAAATACACAGAAAGACTTTCACTAATGAATGACAGGAAAAGTTGTTTGTAGAATAAAAAGATATTTGTGAATATTGTTTTTATTTTCAAATATCATTATATTTATTTGACAATATTTTTATATCATTTTTAATATATTTTTTTGTTAATCTCAACATTCATCTGTGGATCATAATCTTTTAATTTGTAATTATGCAACAATTCTATCTCCATGCACCTAGCCCTGATATCAGTTATTAAAATAATTAATATTCCCCCATCACTAATATTTATGTATATATAATATCACTGTACTATAAACACAGTTTCATCTCTCAGAAGCTGTTTGTCACTGCAGAAGAGTATTTGATGAATCAAGCTGCTAAAGGAGTGTTTTCTGCTCCTCCTGATCACTTCTGAAGCAGAACAGCAGAAAGTCGTTTTGAGCTGACTGTGAGATCTGATGCTCTAGAGCTGGATTTGTGTTTATTATAGTCTTCAGATCCTGATCTGATATATAGACTGTCTTTTATTTCTGTGTTTGGACACTAATGTTGTGAATCAGAGCTTGTTCTGTAGTCCTTCACAGAAATGTGTCACATCTGAGTTTGGAAAAGTCATTTTCACTAAAGGCTGACATGTAACTGGATATTTAACACAGATCTCATTAAATGACAAACTCTCAGATTGTTTTGTGTGAATAATTCATGAACGTGTGTGAGCTGCTGAAATGTAAGTTTTAATCTTTTATTTGTGACATTAATGTGGTCACAATGCTGACAGAGTAAATATGTGTTAGAAAACTAGACTTATATCACTCATAATACTAACATTCACAGGAATACACCTTTTCTATGGTTTGATTTATTTTATGGCATGATGCAGATCTCTTTAAATGTATAATAATGTAAAATAGTGTCTAGTGTTGTCCAGTAAAGAGTAAGACACTTCAAGCACAAGTGAAATGTCTGAAGGTCAGCTTTACTGATCAATGTGTGGAGCGTCTCTTTGCTGCAGCTGCTGCTGATTTAATGAACCAGTTTCTCATGTGACGGGGTTGTTTTTACCCGCGCCGCTAACACACGCTTTACTCTAATATCTACTGGATTAAAAACACCTGTCCTGACTCCTTTAAGATTCTGTTATTCAGGAGAAATCTCTCATTCAGGAACATTGATTTTAAAGGAGTCAGATTCATTATTAAATATGATAGTTTAGTTGATGATGAAACACTCACACAGCTTTTCTGCAGTTGATCACAGCTGGTATCAGTCTTCTTCTCCCCTCAGCTGATGTCTTGTATTTCTTGGGGTCCAGTTCATCCAGAGGCTTCTCTGACATCTGAATCATGTAGGAGATTGTTGAGCAGTGAGCAGGAGAGAGTCTCTCTGAGTGTTTGTCTGATTTCACAAACTCCTGAATCTCTCTGAACAGAGTCTGATCTTTCACTTCCAGCAGACAGAGGAACAGATTGATGGACTGATCAGCTGAGAGATGATAAAGATCATCTGGATCTTTAATCTTGCGTTTAATATACTGTGTGGTTCTGCTGATGGTCTCTGAGCTGTTCTCTGTGTGTGTCAGTAGATCCTGTGAGAGTCTCTGATTGGACTCCAGTGAGACGCCCAGCAGGAACCGCAGGAACAGATCCAGACGTCCATTCTTACTCTCAACAGCTTTATCTACTGCTGATGTTAGTAGACCATACAGAGAGACTTTATCACATGTGTATGAACTGAATTCATGCAGTGTTTTCTTGTTCTTTGTTAAATAGCAGTAAAGCAGATAGAAAGCAGCGAGAAACTCCTGAACGCTCAGATGAATGAAGCTGTAGACTTTCCTCTGATGAATCACAGATTCCTGCTTAAAGATCTCAGTGCAAATCCCAGAATACACCGAGGCGTCAGTGACGTCTACACCGCTCTCAATCAGGTCCTCCTCATAGAACATCACATTGCCCTTCATCAGCTGTTTGAAAGCCACTTCAGCAAGTTTCACAATCACTTCTCTGTCGGACGGCAGGAGTTTCTCTGGATCTCTCTCTTCATACTTCTGCTTCCTCATGTTGATCTGAATCAGCAGGAAGTGGATGTACATTTCAGTCAGAGTTTGAGGGATTTCTGCTCTCAGATCTTCTTCCAGGAGCTTCTGAAGCACAGTGGATGAGATCCAGCAGAAGACGGGGATGTGGCACATGATGTGGAGGCTTCTTGCTCTTCTGATGTGTGAGATGATTCTGCTGGCTTGATGCTCATCACTGATTCTCTTCCTGAAATATTCCTCCTTCTGAGGCTCAGTGAATCCCTGAATCTCTGTCAGACGGTGGATGTATTTGGAGGGGATCTGATTGGCTGCTGCTGGTCTGGAGGTGATCCAGATGAGAGCAGAGGGAAGCAGCTCTCCTTTCATCAGCTTTGACATCAACACAGCCACTGATGAAGTCTCAGTCACATCACAAACTTTCTGAGCGTCTGAAAACATCAGTGTGATTCTGCTTTCATCCAGACCATCAAAGATGAACACAACTTTACACGCCTCATAAATCTGTGAGTCCAGATCTCGAAGTTCAGGATGAAAGTCCAGCAGAAGTCTGTGAAGACTGTACTGATGATCTCGGATCAAGTTCAGCTCTCGAAATGGAAGCACAAACATGAAATCTACATCCTGATTGGCTTTTCCCTCGGCCCAGTCCAGAATGAACTTCTGCACAGAGACGGTTTTTCCGATTCCAGCGATGCCTTTAGTAAGAACAGTCTTGATCTGCTCTTTCTCCTCAGATCCTGCTTCAGCGGAGGCTTTAAAGATGTCATTGCAGTAGATTGGAGCGTCTTGTGAGTGTTGTGTTCTGGCTGTTTTCTCCATCTGTAAAACCTCATGTTCTTCATTCACTCCTTCTCTCTCTCCCTCTATGATGTAGAGCTGTGTGTAGATGCTGTTCAGGAGGCTTTCATTCTCCTGGAGTTTCAGTCCCTCACATAATCTCTCATACTTGTTCTTCATGCTGGTTTTGTGCTGCTCTTTGACTCTCTGTAGTTCATCATTCACTGCTTGATCATGTTTATTCAGAGACGCTGTAACGCTCGTGTTGTTCAGACAGAAGACAGAGGAGACTCCTCCAGAGATGCTTCGCTCTCCATCTGCTCTGCTGAAATATCACAAGAACAACTGATTAAACATATCTCAAAATAAAGGATGTGTAAATTAACATCTAAACCGATAGAGATTTCAGTCTTGTATTTTCAGTATAATTTCAGTTTGTTGATCTGTTTAACTCTTTGTGTAATGCACATTGTTCCAAAGAGAGTCTCACAATTATCCAGCGAGCAGCTAAAGGTGACTTCAATTAAATTCAATTCAATTCAATGTAGGAGCTCGTGTGCTCATTGTGTCGAGTGTCTGTGTGTATTGAGTGTGTTTCTGACTCCTATAAAGCAGTTCAATCCTCACCACACGATTATCCTCACCTGGGGTCAGAGGTCACTGCTCCATCACTGAGGTCAGGAGGATGACCCATGGATCCGTCACTCTTCAGAGACACACAGCTGTGATCAGGAGATGAAGATCTCTGACTGCAGATCCTGAGAAAACACACAGAAATATCACACTCTTTTGCTGTAAACAGTGATGATGACAGAAAGTGAGAATCTGCAGCATCAGTCAGATGTGACGCCAAAACACATTTACATCATGATCATCTGATCCGGACACCTTCTCCACATGTGTGAATGGTTTGCAGCAGAAGACAGTTTGTCTTCCACTAATAAACAAACTATAAAATAAATAGTTGAAGTTATAAAAATAACCCAGTTCAAAAGTTTTCATCCCCTCGACTCACTCAATACTGTGTTGTTAGCTGAATGATCCTCAGCTGTGTGTTTGTGTTTAGTGATAGTTGTTCATGAGTCTCTTGTTTGTCCTGAACAGTTAAACTGAGCTCTGTTCTTCAGAAAAATCCTTCAGCTCCAGCTGTATGATATCTTCTGGGAAACTAGTAACCATCTTCTGGAGCATCTGAAGGGAGTACTAAAATATATATATATATGATTATTCAGGCAAAATAGGAAAATGTACACATCTCCATTCTGTTCAAAAGTTTTCACGCCCCGGATGGTTTTATCTTCAGGAGCATAAGTGAGTATCACTCTCCTCCACTCATCATCATAGACAGCTCTGTAAAAACAGTGGAGTCATTCAGGTTCCTGGACACCACTATCTCTCAGCTCCTGAAGAGAGACACTCACATCGACTCCATCGTGATAAAGACCCAGCAGAGACTGTACTTCCTTCATCAAACACCATCTCCAGCTTAAACAACTAACACATCAATCATTACCTGTGTTCTGTAATTCATACTCCATCTCTAATCACTGCCTCTTTCTCAAGAACTCGATAGATACATATGCATATCTCTTTATGTATACAACTGTATATAGAGTAGATAATGCACAAATCTGTACATAAATCTTCTGTTCCAGATTCATACACATTATTATTATTATTTATTGTTAAGTTGTCCTAAATGTTTTCTGCTCTCATCCCATATATGTATATATGTTGGTAAGTCTGTATGTATGTATGTATGTACCAAGAGCATCTTAAAAACCACAACAAATTCCTTGTGTGTCTGTGCACACTTGATAAAACAGATTCTGATTCTGATTTTCTCTCGTGGACTATATGTACATCTTTTATGTGAAATATCTTATTCAGATCAATGCGAAATAAACAATAACATGCATTTTGTATGGTCCCTCTTTTTTTAGTAAAATAATTCACATTTTGCAGATTTTGAAAGAGGGATGTAAACTTTTGACCTTAACTGTAACTTTGATAGAAAGGTATGAAATGGATTACAATCAACCAAAAATTCAGACGACTGTTAGTATAACAACCCTGCTGAGAAAAACAACAACAAAAAAATCAATAGAACTATCAGAACAAAATTATAATGGTTTCCATACAAATACCATTACAAACTATCAATTGTTAACCATTAAAATCATTTTTTTTTTATTATTATTTTTTTTTTTTTTTCTGTAGTGTGCTTTGGGACATATTCCATTAGGATTTACTGGTTTTAACAAGTCACCGACAGAAGATGAACAATTACCAGTAGAGACCAACAGGGTACATTACAGCTTCCATTAAAACCAATACAATTCCCATTATAACCAGTAAAACCATTACAAATGATGTGATGGTGTCTATAGTTTTTTCAGCAGGGAATATTTACACAACTATCAATACTTTGTTGACCAATTACCAAACAATGCATAACTTTGTTCAGTCTGTGGTGTAAAAAGGTTGCATTAGCAATTACAGAAAAAAACTCTTTAAAACATGGTCAGGTCAAAAGTGTCCCAAGTTTTGGTCCCAATTTGTTATTAATTTTACTGGTAGTCCACTGTATGAAGAATTTAATGGTAAAATACGTCACAGTTTACTTTATTTTGCTATCAACACTTACACAAATGAAGTATAGTGTTCTGCACCCACTAGCAAAGAAAAATCAAATATTATATCTGGTGTCTAAATAATTTTTGGTTTGACTGTATGCTAAATATCAGATAAAGGTAGAAAATAAATCTATTAACAATGTACAAGAAGAATTTCTCATATGTTTTAGAAAATATAGACACTGTTTTGATCATATAAAATGGCGTACTATAATAATATTTATATAAAACTGTACCTGAGATCAGTGTTTGTATCTCCACTCTTAAACTGTCCTGGAGGATCCATAGACGCATCACTCCTCACAGACACACAGCTGGACTCTGCTTCTGATCTCTTCTGATCAACTGAACTATAACAAAACAGATTTAATTCTTTATGATGGTAATCATTTTAAAGGCTTATTTTAACTTTAAATCCAGACTCAAAAACACCCATCTCTCATCATTGAAGGTGATTTAATACAGTGTTTCTTCAAAGTACCTGCATCCTGGAGAAAACTCTTGATCTGTGGATGTTTGTGTGTCCTCCATGATGAAACAGAATCTGATCTCCAGCACTGACTCTGAATAGAAATGACAAACAAACTCAATAATTCAGCTGAACGGATCCTGAGAGAAACAGATCATGAGATACACATGTTCAGATACACAATGTTAGTCGTTTGTTAACAAATGATCAAATAAACCACACACAACACCAAACACCAATCAAACCACCTTCATCTGCTGGAAAAAGAAAATATTAAACGTAACAAATAAACATAGAGGACATATAAAAATAATCGTCGTTTAAATGAAATCTGAAAGCGGAAGTCACTGTAAAGCACTCAGCACTCACCTTATTTACACAGATTCACAAAATCCACCGTCTTTCTATGAAGCAGCTACACGACAATCATACTTTAGTTCCTCTGAAACACTTTGAAATTCCGTACAGAATCGATGCTGGCTGTTTAAATGGAAAAACATCAACTCTGAACATTTGTTTCACTTTTGATTTGTGACGCGAAAAACTGACGTCACTTCCTGAGCGCGATCTCTCATCCTGTTCACGTTTGATCCAGTTTTACAGGCTTTCACGTCTAACATACTAATAGAATACATTATATCAAACTTCAAGTTTTATATATATATATATATCGCTTTGCCTGTAGTGTGTAAGGGAGCGTCATTAGTCATCAGTGGGAAAACGTTACATGCCCGTTTTAGCATATAAAATAAAATAAAATAAAATAAAATAAAATAAAATAAAATAAAATAAAATAAAATAAAATAAAATAAAATAAAATAAAAGCTTTTATACAAAAAGGAGCAGAGTTTATTAAATAATCCTAGTTGCTTGTTTCAGTGCTCAGACTTCATCTGACCAGTGAAAATGAACTGTTCCTTCAATAAAGTCTTCTGAATACAAGGCAGAACACACAGGACAAGATACCTCACAAACAAATGCAGGATTAGGTGTCACAATTACGTAATTATGTAAAATAGGCGCAATTATAGTAGTAGTAGTAGTAATAATAATAATAATAATATAATATATATATATATATATATATATATATATATATATATATATATATATATATATATATATATATATATATATATATATATATATATATATATATATATATATATATAAAACCAAAGGGGAGGTATATCTTTTTGAGAAGTTAAACTGGGATATGCATGATGAAATTGAACATCCTACGTCTTTCTCTGACCACATGCCTGTACGTTTTACTGTTCCTCTCATTGGACGCACACTTAAAAATCCATCACTGGCACATTTAACTCGTTGTCTTACCCAACGCTCTAGTGAAGATTTTTCCACAGCCTATCACGATGTACGTAACTGCCTGGAATCTGTCTCTACCCTGCATAACCTGGATGCTGATGCACATCTTAATCTTTTTTATTCCACCTGCGCAGATATCATGAATTCTATTGCACCTTTGAGGTACAAAAATCACAAGCCTGCACCAGTGCCCTGGCACACTGGCACTACACGTACCCTTAGACGGGTATGTAGACAGGCGGAGCGCCAATGGAAAAAGGACCGTCTGCAGGTTTCGTATGAAATCATGCAAAATGCCTATAAGGTGTTTCAGAAAGCTGCAAAGTCTGCAAAATGCAAACATTTTTCTGAACTTATTTCTAATAATTGCCATAAACCTCGAGTTCTCTTTGCTACTATTAACTCTGTTTTAAATCCACCTGTGCATCCCTCCTTAGAGCCCTCTACTGCTCTCTGTGACAATTTTGCAATGTATTTGTTGATAAGATCACAATTTTAAGATCTCAGTTGTCTAACTCAGTGTATACACATGATGTTCCATTATGTTCCTCCATCTGGTCTGAGTGTGAGTCGACTGATCTGGACACATGTAATGAAATTGTTGGTCATTTAAAACCCACTATCTGTCCACAGGATGTTATTCCACCTTCTTTCCTTAGGCAAATTATGGACACAGTTGGACCTTTTAATTAACAAATGCCTGTCAACTGGTTCCTTCCCTAACAGTCTGAAAGTTGCTGTGGTGACGCCATATCTTAAAAAAACTTATCTCGATCCTTCCACTCTTTCTAACTATCGTCCTATTTCTAATCTACCTTTTATTTCGAAGATCCTTGAGAGAGTTGTACTGGTTCAACTACAATCATACTTATCCGTAAATTCTCTCCATGAAACATTTCAATCTGGTTTTAAAGCTCTACACAGTACTGAATCTGCTCTTTTAAGAGTGTCAAGTGATATTTTCACTGAAACTGACTCTGGGAAATCAATGGCCTTAGTCTTATTAGATTTGAGTTCTGCATTTGACTTAGTTGACCATGAGGTCCTGTTGCGACGTCTGGAGACATCCGTGGGTTTTCGAGGCGTTGTCTTGCAGTGGTTCCGCTCTTATCTGAACAACAGATGTTTTAGTGTCTATATTGGTCATCAATCCTCCACTAGTGTACCTCTGAACTGCAGAGTCCCACAGGGATCAATCCTCGGCCCCATATTGTTTATTCTGTATCTGTTACCTCTGGCTTCCAGAAGCAGCTGGGCAGGATTTGTTGTGAAAACCTGGCAACCCTGATCTGAATGCACGTGCTAAATATATACTTCTAATTACAGGATTGTCTTTACTGATGAGATGTGCCTGAAAATGGCATTCGATTTTTTGCACAGCCCTACTTTAAACCCCCTAGAACAAAGAAGGGGAACGTAACAACTGTCTCACCACTAACTGATCTGCTAAGCACTACAAAGAGGTTTATCTGGACACCCAGATGTGAGTATGCTTTTAATGCAGCAAAAGACTTACTCTGTAGTGCTCCGATACTCAAAGCCCCTAAATTTGATTTAAATAAGAAGTTGATGCCTCAACTACAGGAGCGGGTGCAAGACAATTTCGGCATAGAGCATCCGGTTTCATTCTTTTCTAAAAAGTTCTCAAGGTGTCAGCAGAACTATAGTGTTATTGAGAAACTAAATGATGTATTGGTTTCATTTTCAATAGTATGTGTTCTATTACAGTTCTGTGGCTAAAACCACCTTCAAAATGTTCTTCCAGGAACCAGTAACAAGACGTTGTTTCTTTGAAGTCGAGATGGAGTACTGTATGTTTTAAAAATGAGTGTGTTAACAGATACAAATTTAATTCAATAGTATGCATCCTGATTTACATACGATAGTAAAAGATGGCTGTAAATATTGTTCTTTGAACAAGTAACAAGACAAACTGTATGCATTCTAAATTAATTAATTTAAACTTCTGAATGTCAAACTTGGTCAGGACAAGTGTAATATGTTCCTCTAGAAAGCGGTAAACTGCACAATCTTTGTATTGCTTTGCAAGCTTTTTCTCAGTCGGTATATTTTCAACAACTTTTGTTTTATGTTTAAACAATATATACCAATTATTACAAATTATATATTTATTTGAAGAGAAATAATGCTTATATATAAGCATCCATGAGAGTAGCACCTGCTTGTGAAAATGACTAACTGGAACTTTACTTAATTCAAAGTTGCATTGCAACAAGAAAGCAACACCAGCCATCTTTTCAAAGATTAGATGAAGAATTAAATACCACATTTTATTTTTGTATTGAAAAGTCATACAACATTTTACATGCTAGTAAACATATTTGTGAATCTTTGGGGGTATGAAATAGATGTTGCTCAATCATATTAAAAATATACACATCATTTCTTCAGAGAAATAACTGATGACATACAGTACGGACTTGAAGCTTTCTTTCAAGATGTTAAGTTTTTCATTTCAGTACAGAGCAATATATAGTAACAGAGGCTATTGAGTTATTCTTTGTATATTGAAATCAATTTCAGATACTGACTGGTTCATGTTTAATAATTCCTGAATAATGATGTTCATAAAGAAAAAGATTATATTTTGTGTTTGATCAGTCATCTGTGTCAGTGGTGTGCAGCAGACACACAAACACCTAAACGGTTTAAATATATCTCTTATCCTGCTCAAAAAGACCAAAAACATTCCAGATAACATGAAGTAAAAATTAATTTCACATTATTTTCGGGTCGAAGCATGATTTAAACAGTTACAGCACATTCACACGCAATCGCTTTCTCAATAATGCATTCAAACAAATGTAATCTTACAGTGTTACTTCATTTGTATCTGATTTTGAATGAGCAGAAATCTGTAAGAAATGCATTGATCTGTAGATAAAATAAAAATGTACTGTTATTTTCATCACAAACAAAATTTGCACAGCAGAATACAGTAATTATATTAATGCTGACATCCATGTTATTAGTTTGGCATGTGGTAGAAAAAAAAAAAAAAAAAGTTTGCACACAATAGCCTAAGCCACTTTGAAACTTATTAAAAAAAATTTTTTTTAATATAGGCTACGTTATGAACATAACATTTCAACAGAGCGAAGGCGGAGCAGTGTTTCTGGTATCACTGAGGGCGGAGTGGAGTGGGAGCGGGAAATTGTGAACCCGGAGCAGAGCTGGAGCGGAGTGATTATTAAATGCTCTGAGCGCGGAGGGGAAATTGTTGCCACTCCACTCCGCTCCCATACTCTGGTCCCAATACGGCTGTTGACTCTTGCAGCTCCAGGTGTTTGAACTTTGGTTCGAGGGGATCTCTGTGTTCTCCTTTTCCTTGTCGAGGTAAGCAAGGCTAGCCTCCTTGTGTGCGCTTCTCAAATGTACTTTCAAAGTCGTAGGATTTTTCCCTTTCATAAATTGTCCTCATATTTTACCACCTTCCACTGCAAGACACTTGCTCTTATCTGACACACATCATATTCAGAGTAATCCCAAATATGACTCTGCCACTTTCTTCCAACTTTCGGTAACACCATGATGCATGATATTAAATATGATTCACACCTTAACAAAATATACACATTTAACACCCAATAAAAAATTCACACCCCATTGAAATTCCTTTACCTCTTACAGAACCCACACGCCGAACCTTAACTCTACACATCTTCTTTACAGCATTCACACTCTATACAGACACCACAGCTGTAAGTTAGACTACAACATTCACACCCTATAACAGTTACTAAATTTACCTGTACAATAACCTCCTCATCTGGACTGAAGCAGCACACATTCAGTGTAAGAGTAAACACATGACATAACATTATTTCATATTTGAATCACAGCTTAAATAGTGTTTTGACATCGACAACCCAAGTGTATTTTACATGGAAGTAAATTAATGCCAAATGTATTTTAATTAAAAAAGCTTATTGAATTACAAGAATTGAAAAAATATGCATTGCAATAGCCGTACCTGCATTTAAATGCTTTGAATTTTTAAGTCTTGCATAATTATGGGCTGAAATTCAACATGGTTGTATATTTAAGACATGAATATTTCAATTAAAAACATTTAAAACTGATTTTCATAATCAAAAATTCAAGAATTCATATTCACCTTTCAGATTTCACTTCCAAAATATTCGATCTATTTAAAAATACAACCTATAATATTCAACAGGCAAGTTTCAGTCCATTTTATTTCGCTTTACAAATTCGCTTCCACAAATTCAGTGGTTCAAATTCGACAGTAAATTCACCGTTTCACATCCGGGAACAACAGGAAAATCAGTAGATTACCGATCACAATCTCATCTGCTGTAAATCGTCTTCACCGGCAGGGGGTGCAAGCGCTACTTTGTCTTAACAAGCATCAACGAAACCGTCACGAGAGGCCTTCATAAAACATCATTTGACGAAATGGACCGAGAGGTGGGTACAAGTTATGATTTTATAGGTCAGTATGCTGTATTTATATGCGGAAAATTAAGATTAAGACCCAATTCATTGTTTACTCAAGAGTCTAACTGATTCCTCTTGTTACCCCGAGTACGCAAGCTGTGTTTTTTTTTTTTTTTTTTTACTACAAAGGTGACATATTGTGATCAATATAAATCCATAATTCTCTTGCCTGTGGTTTTTATATATTTTTTCAAGTAAAACCACTATAATACGCTGAAATTGAGTGTATTGTTTGGTTATGTTTGGTTAATGACAATATACTAAATAGCACCATTTTTATATATTATATAGGACCATTAAATACAACCCAACCGCAATTATAAAATAAATCTGCCACTTTTAAATTAAGTTACATTTCTACCAGTATATTAGTTAATCTCCGTCTTTTAATTAAATAGGACTTGTCACTGCTATGTCCAGGTAAGGGCTTAATTTCTCAAAAGCATCGTAGTCATAAGCAGATGATAGAACTAATGTCACAGTGTTTCCAGCAGCCTTACACTTTATTCATATTCTGCCTGCAGGCCCCGCTTTAATCGCGGGAGAGAGAGAGCTCCGGTAACGGCTGCTCTGAGCTCACAAACACTGCCGTATCGAGCATTACATGCTAAATGAAATAAAAATGAAATCGAACATTTTCTAAACGCAGTCAGTTTCCTTCTGAAATACAGTGATGAAAAACGCCCACTCTGGTATTTGATTTTGAAACTTGCAGTGGTCATGTTTATTTAATGAAGTCAAAGCCTTTTTGAAAATCAATTTTTGGCGGTCAGTTTTCGATGGTTTTCAGAAAGACAGTTCTGTATCTACATTAATAATTTTATATCTATGTTGACGTAATATTTTTTAAGATACTTTCCATCTTCCATCCATGCCGTGTTTGTTTTTCACAAGGGAGACAATGAAGTGCTGAGATCAGCAAGGCACCTTTTGGCACTTTTGACACAAGAGAGAGCTGATGGGTCTTCTACTAGTCAGGGTATAAACAGGTATTGCTTTTTTTATTATTAAATGGCAACACATACATTGTGGTCAAAATGTAGATTTTTGTTGTTGTTTGGTCTGTCAGATCATCTCATGTTAGAGGCCAAACTCCGGGGCCATCTTCTGTCCAAACAGAAATGACCAGGTAAGTAGAAACTGTATATAACAATCCTCGCCTATTATGAATCGTAGGTCTGTTCTGACTTCCAAGTTACAGTTTTTAAAACAGGTCCTTTCCTGGATTGTTCTCAAATCGTAGAGGAAAACGACGTTTCACTGGACCATGTCCTGTGCCCATAAAACCCAAACCATTTCAGGTCATGTTCCATCTGCTGCCAGCCCAATGTGAGCGGTCCCCTAGTGCAGTGCTTCTCAAACTGGGGGTCGCGACCCCTCGGGGGGTCGCAGGATGATTTCAAGGGGTCGCGAGTTGGTTTGAAAAAATTCTGTATTTTCTGACTACAAAAAATATTTTTCAATACTAAAAAATTAAGATTACAAATAAATATTTTTTTTGATTTCTAAAGACAGAACTGATTAGAGATTTAAAAAAAATATATATAATGTCGTGACTCTAAGATAACGTCACCCTGCACCGACTGATCGCGAGTTATCAATACTGCACGCAACTGCTCGTGGAAACTGCAACGGCAAGAATGGATAAATTTGTAATTTGCAAGGTTAGAAATGTTGAGAAAATTGTGGACAGCCTGAATCATCTGAACCGTGTACCTCTACAAAACACAAGAGCTAGACCCGTTCTGACCAATGTAGGAAACGTCGGAAATATCAAGAGGAATTCATAAAGTATGGATTCACTTGCTCTTCTGTCAACGATTTGGACCATTCTCAGTGTGTAATCTGTTCAGAAGTGCTTGCCCATGAAAGTATGAAGCCTGGAAAAACGCAGAGACATTTGGAGACGAGAAACCCTGCTTGTGTTGAAAAACCTATAGACGTTTTTCGCAGAAAAGAGAAGGAATTATACAGATTCATATTTGTGTGAGCAGACTTTTTCAGCTGTTACGTACATGAAAAAAAAATACAGATCACGTCTTGATGTTGAGGATGATCTGCGAGTAGCCGTATCCAACATCAGGCCACAGATTACACTTTTGTGCACCGAAAAACAAGTGCACCCATCCCACTGTAAGGTAAACCTAAATACAGTAAATATTATGAAAGTTTGTTTCCGCCACGTCAGAAAATATTTGAAAAGATAATTTTTTAAATCTAAAAAGTGCGAGTTTAAATCTTGCTATTCTGACTTGGTTTTTCATAATTGTGAAATACAAACTTGCAGTGTGAGTTATTAAGTTATAAATGGTATAAAATCGCAATTACCTTTTTTATTTTGTTATTCTGCAAACAAGCTTCAAAGATGTTTTATAAGAGAAGTCTGCTTTAGTGTGTTAATAGGAAATGTAAGATCTATCTATTTATCCATATATACTGTATATATATAAGGGGTGTAATGGTACACTAACATGACTGTTCAGTATTAACCTCGTTATTGAAGTCATGAAGTTACAGTCAGCTGTGCAGTAAAGTATACAAAGAGAGCACTCTCCTGCACATTACTATAATATTAAAGGGATCGTTCACCCAAAAATGAAAATTCCTTCTTCATTTACTCGCCCTCAAGTTGTTCCAAACCTGTATGAACTTTCATTTTTGGGTGAACTATCCCTTTAACAGAACCCAGAATATTAAACTCAGTTGCCTTTTTTTATTTTTAGATTTAATAATCAACACTCAAATAAATACTATAAAGAGAAACATGTAAATTGCACTTAAGGCAGGTTTTGATACATTTATAGTCAGAATACTAATCATTGTTATATAGCTCAACACGTTTAGTTTTAATTCAAATTTTCTTAAATTTTTTGCAAGTATCATGCCTTTATTGATATTTTTCCATGGTTGAAGCACTGGCTGCAAGATTACATGTAAACAAAGATTGTCTGTTATTTTTCTTCTGCTATTTGTTCTGTTGTAAACAGCGTTGCATTATCATGTGCTGTGCCTTCTGAATCAGAGTGTGGATCTATGACAGACTTTATTCATTATCTGACTATGCACTGAACCGTGTCGTCCATACCGTGATGGTTCAGGCCAATTAAATGTACCGTTACACCCCTACATAGTGCTTAACAAATTTATTAGACCACCTGCCACAGAGAAAACAGATATTTTAGAATCTGTCAAAACTTGTTTAAAACTATTTGACAATAATACTGTCATTTATTAGGCAAATAACAAACTGAAAATGTAATATTTGGTATGCAGTCCAAATGCCAAGCTGGCTTTCATTGTTTTATGTGCAGTACTTTTCCACAGTCTCTGATGACTTCCAAATGATTTCTAGTTGTTCCTAAAGACTTGCTTTTGATTAAACTTTTGTCCAATCTACTGTATCTTTATGAAATAATATGAAATCCCCACATTCATCGGGAAGAAGGAGGCGGGAACCGGCGCACAATCAAATTACATTTTAATAATACCAAAACAAACAAAACAGCGCACCAGCCCCTCATGGACGACTGATGCGCACAAATAAAAAGCAAAACATAAAATAATGTCCCAGGCCTGGTCCTCTCTCGTCCTTCACGGTCGTCGCTCCAGTTTTATATCCTTCCATCTCCTCCGTGGGACTCGAGACCGGTGGTGGAGCGCAGGTGTAGCTCATCTTCAATCACTACACCTGGCCTCACTCCTCGTTCCCACGCCTCTCGGCCCCGCCACACTCGCCACACTTTCAATCCATTAAATCCCTAATTTGTTCAATAGAATGCAGTCTATACTTTGACTTGGCCAACTGTGACTAAATAGCTCAGTTTACACAAGCTGATGTATTAACATTACAATAACATAAATTATTTTTAGTTAGTTTTGGGCAGCTGTGGCACTAACCTTACATTGTGTGGTGGTCTAGTAAGCGTTGTCGTAGGCTATATATATCCTTATATTATTATTATATAGAACATTTGTATTAAACATGTTGTATTAAAGCCGATAAGTGATTGATTATTTCCCTCAGCAGAGACACTTCAGATGTGCACTGTTCACAATGATGGTTTTGAATGTCTTGATCTATTATTTGAAATCACTTCAAAAAAGTAAAATACCATTAATGCAACATGTGCAGCGCAAGTCTGGCAAATAGGCTACATTTAATTAATGGTGAGACATTTGTTTGGCTCTCAAAAATTATATAAAGATTTAGATTTTATGGCCAATGCATTGGTTATTGGCTTTCAGATACAAAGAATTATCGGTATCGACCAGAATTTTCATATTGGTGCATGCCATATATATATATACATAACTGTTGTTGGTGTTTATACTTTTAGGGGGTTGGGGAAGCCGGAAGCTTTCACTTGTGGCACCTGCAGACTGTGGGTACACAGGCAGGCTTATCAAAACCTCCAAAATAGGGGAGAATTCTGTCCTCTATATAGCTCCAGTACAAGATGAGCTCGATGTCACTCCCTTGCCACCATCATCAGAAGCAGTCCGAGATATGCCTAAAGCAATGTGCAAAAAATACTGCACCCACTTCAGATCCTCACAAATCACATTAAGACTTGTTCTGATGTTGTTGTGGTCGAAGATGGAGATGAAAGTCAGGATGAAACTCTGCATGATGCACAACATGTGGAAAGTGAAAAAAAGAGCAATGAACAGGTAAACTCTCTCAGTATTCTTGCATTTCTTGCTAAATGTAGTTGGTCAAATCCTGTCGTTGAGGCAAAAAAGTTATTAAGAAATGGTTGGTTATTCTATATTATAGGCTTGCTGTCCTATTTGTCAAGAAGAAATGCCCCTTGACATCTTGGAAGTTCATGCCAGTGAATGTGGGGAAAGGTGTGCATGCCAAAGAGTATTACTTTTGGCATAAATAGAAAAATATTTATAAAAGTACAGTACTCTTTACCTCATATTAGAAGCAGAATTTTAATTGTTGTTTTTTTTCCCACTTTCCTAAATTTTAGATCTATGGATGATGAAAATAACAACACAACTGAGTTGTCATGTATGGATAATGAAGTGAACGACACTGCTGAGTTTTTATACGTGGATAATGGTACCGGTAATTGAATTTTTTTTTTTTTTTTGTACAGTGCAAAAGAGGATGATGTGACTGTTTTTGACATTGTTCTGTTGCTGACATTATAAATAAGTCTTTATTTTTATAGTCTATCTTGAATTTATGGTAAACAAGTAGAGATGGAAAAAATATATACACTTCTATTGATGTGCAACAAAGCTCTTTTGATTTTGCATGATTGTTTATTTTTTTACCAGATTGGAAAACCCATCCGGATCCAAAAGTAGCTATGGCTTTGTACAGAAAGGAAATTCTCAGACTGCATGAGACAGAGAAACCTCTTTAAATGTGTATGGACTTGAGAACGTGTGCTGAAGAACAGGAAAGGCAACTGATCAACTTCTACAAGCAAAGAAATGTAGAGTGGGCCTGTCCTGTCAAATGTCAACTTGAAGGTACAGCCTAGAGAAAATGAAACTGTGTATGCTATAAAATGTGCAGCTTATAGTGTATCCATGATGTCAGCTTTAATAACTGTATTTTCATTGATTTTAGGGGATGCTGCAGTTGGTGATGGAGTCACCAGACACTTTTTTTCTACAATTCTTGAAAAACTGAAGTATGGTTTCAGTTTGAACTTGGGTATGCAGTTAATTAGTTGCACTGAAAAATGTACATTTTTTGAATTAGTTATTTTGATGGGATTTACTAAAGCTGATTTGCAGTTGAATTAACAGGAAACACAGGAGTTCCTTGCCTCTTTGAGGGACAGCCAGACCTCTTGGTGCCCTCATCCTCACAATTCCTCATTGAAAGTGACCTCTTCCTAGTAGCGGGGAGAATGCTAGGTCATTCTTTTCTGCACGGCGGCCCATGTCTCGCAGGGCTCAGCAGAGCTTTTGTTCATGTTCTACTTCAAGGTTCTCAAGATACTGCCACTTTGCAATTGGAGGACTGCCCAGATGTTGACATACGGGAGACCATCAACTTGGTGTGTGTGTGTGTGTGTGTGTGTGTGTGTTTATTTATTTATTTGAAAATGGTTTGGAAAATGGTTTGACCTATTTGGAATGTAATGCTGTTGCTGGTATGTATGTGTGTTACAAATATTTGTATTTTTAGCTCAGTGGACAGTCTCCATTGAATGAGGACCAGTCTAGTGAAGTCCTGGATCTTTGTTTGTCTTGGGATCTTCCTGGTCCAACAGAAGAAAACAGAAGGTGGCTTTACGAACGTCTGCTGTCACATGCGGTAACTAACATTTGTGGATTGTATCCACTACCCTCATTTCTATACATTTCAATTATATTTTGCAACTAATTTTAATTGAATACATGGTAATGCATTTTGTATTATGCTTCTAATGGCACTGTTACACAGGTGTATAATAGTTTTTTACTAATTTACTGTTTAGATTGTGTGTGTTTGTGTGTGTATATATATATGATCTTTTAATTTTTATCAAAAACCTTGTTAGTATGTTCTGTCTGTGTTGAAATTTTAATCATCCAATTAATTTTTTACCATTTCTTTGTATTTTGTAGGTTCTCGGGAGAAGAGTACGCCAAATCAAGCAACTGAAACGAGGACTGAAAGACACTTGTGTTTGGCCTCGTCTAACTGAGAGGAAGGATGTGGTATTCTTTCCCAAGGAATCGGAGGACTCATGCACTCCTGAGGTAAGGCTTTCTTCTCCAGAAGAGGACTACAAATAGTTTTTCCCTTAAACATGATATCAATAGCCATTTTTTGGCAAACATGAATACATGACTGATTATAGACTCTCGTTCTGTCTCTTGTTTAGATGCTGCTTTCACACATCTCCTGTCCTAGAGAGAGTGATGACGAAGATGATGAAGAATACTCAGCTGATATAAAGGAACGGATCACAGGGTATTTAAAGCAGTTCATTGAGACAGGTATGTGCATTGTCAACATTCTTACACAGTTTTTTTTTAAACAGCAGTTGAAGTACAAGTGTAAAAAGCCTAATGTATGAAGCTAGTCTTCCAGTCTCATTTTTTCTCAATGCTAATAATGGCTAGCAGGTGAGCGGAGGCAAGGCTTTTTTTATCCTCAAACAGCAACATTACACACTAACTAAAGTTGAAAAAGTGGAAAAGCATAATAGGACCCCTTTAATATACGGTACAGTATATTCACATAGCTATGTGAGATAATGTGCTTGTTAATGATTGTTGATGAACTAGTTACATAAAGATTAACAGATTATTTACTGTAAATCGAAGTGCTTACAAATGTCATTAAACTTGGAATTTATATGATTATGCAATTTAAATAACATATTAATTCATAATCACAGCCTATAAGGTCATTAATTTAATATGTTTGCTCATCTTTTGTTGTGGTGTGTATTGTTTTTGTTTTTTTACCAATCATTAAATTATTGTTTTTGCTGTGCCCGATATGAAGTTGAAAATATTCATAATTTGTAAATGTTTATTATTAATCATTTACTACCTTTGTGTGTGTTGGAGTTAACGCTAATGAAACAATACTTGTGTAAAGGGTGGTTAGTTAAGATTAGACTCCTTTACCAACCCTTAAAGCTACCCATACCAGCAAACCTGTCCCTAACCCGTATCCCACCTCAATAGCAGCTCGTGTGTTTGCAATAGAAGATGAACATAATAAGTACATTGTACATAATATTTTTTGACGCAAGTAGTTTAAGACACCTAATATAAAGTGTGACTTGTTCATTCTTATATTCTTACATTTTTCTCTTAAACATCCAGATCACTCATAGCTACATTTCCTTTTTGCATTTGTACATTTGTAAATGTAAAAAAGTGCATTACTGAATATATGAACTGGAGTTTGATGACATTTGTAGATTTTCAAGAATTTTTGTGTAAAATTGTGTCATTACTCACCCTCGTTCCACACCCATAAAACTGCAGTTCATATTCGAAACACAAATGAAGATCTTTTTGATGAAATCTGAAAGGTTTCTGTGCCTCTGTTGACATCTATACAACTATCAATTAGATGCTTCAAAAAGTTTCTAGCGATCGTAAAACCAATCCAAGGAATAAAGCAGTTTAGTTCAAGGGCTTCTAAGACCAGTTTGAATTTAGGGGTGAACGATCCTTTTAACAAGCACATCTCATATTTATAGCTATGTATGTTCTCACGATTTGATCATTATATAATGCTTATTAAGGATTTATTAAAGTTATTATAAAATGTAGGGCTGTAGTACTCGAGTCCGGTCTTGGACTCGAGTCCGGACTCGAGACATTTTTCTGTCGTCTCGGACTTGTCTCGGACTCGTTGAATTTGCACTCGGACTTGTCTCGGACTTGGCCATTGGACTCGCCAAGTCTTCTAGTTGGTCTCGACCGAGTCCAGCAAAAAAATAAAATAAAAAATGTCTCCTTCAAAACAAAACCACATTTGCATGATGTCGCGACTGAAAATGTGTGGAAAACGCTAGGCGCGCCGCTCTCCTTATTTCCAAAGCACTCTGTAATCTGCGCTCGCGCTCCAGTGGCGTCTGCTGTTGCTGGGCAACCATGACCCGCTCTCCATGATGACGCAGAAGTTTCAGCAAAGAATAAATGGATTTCCAGCACTAAACATCCCTTGCAGTAGCTCTGCTAATCGATTCATTTAAAAATGGCTATCCTTGAACAACTATGATCATCTGTTTCTCCATCTTAGCTTTCAGTATTGTTCCGGGAAAGGATGTGCATGACCAGTGAGTGGTGCACTTACTGCGACCTGAAAAGTTTAGATGTTTCTAATTTAATTTTCTACCTGTTAGATTGTGTTTTACCTACACCTAGATAGCCTTTTTTTTTTAATCAATAAACGCGTATTAATGTATAGCCTTATGCAACAATTAGTACATATGTAAATTTTAAAAACTTTATATATGACATTACATATTTACATTTTCATGTAACAGCCAGTATTTGTATCTGTAACAATCACAATTTTTTTCCTATCTGCATTCGGATACAACATCGTACAGTTACTTGATAAGACTGTTATGACTTTTTATATATTTTTTCGTAGTTATCACTGAACAAGTATGTCGTGTTAAACTGAAATAATTATTAACT
This sequence comes from Carassius auratus, assembly GCF_003368295.1. Lineage (NCBI taxonomy): Eukaryota > Metazoa > Chordata > Actinopteri > Cypriniformes > Cyprinidae > Carassius > Carassius auratus. Next base: position 3,402,259 of record NC_039251.1, on the reverse strand, counting down.
TCTAAAATAATATTTATCATGCAAGCAGAGAGATGTCATGACAAACGTTTAGTGATCATTTGAACACGACTGAATCCATTCAATGCGCACATTCTCATTACGCAGAACACTTTATGCGAGTCTTAATGTTAATGAACTTCACTAAACAGATGTGTGTGTTCCGCGCAAACCAGCAAAAGGTAAATATGCAAACATGTAGGACAAGTAGACAATGTATCCGTATCGAAGCTGATTATTAGCCTACTCTTGAGAGAGAACTGGTTTGGTTTTTGAGAGACTGAGACGCGCAGCGCTGCTGTTTGATTGGTGAGCGCGCTATGCTTATTCCATTCATTCGTATCATGGTAGCCTAAGCTTTCAATATTTGCCTTTTAAATATATACAAATAATATAACGTGTAGCTATGATGTATTCTTATAGGTAAAATTACTCTTGCAACGCTCTGATTTCTGAGAGATAAACAGAGAGGCGACAACAATGCGGTGTTTGATTTGCTCTCTTTTCACTCATAAAGTTTACATTCATTCACTTCTGGCGCTGATGCCCTGGCTCACCTGTTATCTAGCAAACACCAGACTCTGTCAGCTTTAGCCGAGTATTCAGGCAGAATTATTCATTGAGCGTTATTCGTTTTTTAAGCCATTATCCGTGCCATTCCGAATAAGGTATTCGGCTTCAGGCACAACCCTAATTATTACATTACATATTTTATTTTTACATGCAACATAGATAAGGTCATATAGTAACAGCTCCATGCAATATTGTAATTCTAAAATTCACGTGGTACTTGCAAACACTTTGTATTCATTATGGTTAATACATGCTGGAGTAGTCGATTGTTTCCGACAGTGCTCGACTAGTCTATGCAAGCACTAGCACAGTATGACAAAAATTTCGCTGTATTTATGTGCACATGTCCAGTAGAGCCAAACGTATCCATTCTAGCCTTGCTGCACGCATTTGTCATATCCCGAGCTTTGCGTGTGTCTGTGCACTGTGCCAAGGCATCTGTCATATACATTTTTGACCACAGATATAATGTCAACAAAAAATAAAGTACATAAAAATTATTTGACCTTACAGTTCCAAACTTTGTTTGTTTATCCAAGTTTAGCTCCCAGGGTCGGACCGGGGGTAAAACCAGTACTCATTAGCAAGGCCCCAAAGGAAGAGAGGGCCCTTGAAAAGTATGAATCTGAAATATATATTTTTTACCTGGATACTTTCATGGGTGGGGGCCTTGGGGGCCCATCAGGACTGCCTATGCATAGGGCCCAGGATCTTGTTTAACGCCCCTGTTAGCTTTAACCCTAATTATACACACTTGAACCTAATCAAGCTCTTACTAGACACATTAATCTTCCAGGTGTTTTATATGAAGGTATTTTTGATTCAAATTAACTGAGCACCTGTGGCAGTGCGATTTGTAGTTGTAGAGAAAAGCCACACATGTGTATCAGTAAATTTGAAGTCACAGAGATAAATGTTTTAAGAGTTGCAAACCTGTAGCCTTTTTTTCTCTCCCACAAACACAACACAACAGTTACACCTTCTCAAATTCTTCATTGCAGGTGCACAAATCCTATTCTACAAATCACACATTTAGAAACTCGTACGCTCACATTTTTGAAACAATTGCTGCAGTGAATGTGGTGCAAAACGCATTTACACACCCGCATCAAGAAATGTGCAGTCGTGGAGAAATGTTGAACATCCGCAAATCAGTACGTGAATTCATCAAATGAGAGTTGCACACTTGTAGAATATTTTCTCAGAATGTCTTGTATATTTTTCTAACACAAACACAAAGTACATAACTACAGCTTCTTGAATCTGCTGCGATGAATCTCAAACACTGTTTTTTCGCTTTCAAGCGACAAGTTTCGCGCTCTCCCTTTTGCACCGAGATATTTGGTTCAAAAGTGATTTGTGCATCTGTAGAGGTAGTGGGCGGGACTGTTTAGAGATTACAGAATTTCAGCCAATCAGAAGAGCTACTGAGCCAGTAGATATACGCCCCAAGCAGTTTTACGCCCCTGTTGTTCCTCATGCGTCCAGTAGGGGGAGGCTGCAGACCTATGACCTACTGTAAAATGTATTATTTATATATATTTATAAACTGTTTTTATATACAGAGATTGACTGATATATGATGTTGTGAATTTATATTAAGTTATATTTAGATATTAACCATATTCAGGCCATTAGACATACAGTACTGTGTAATCATATGGATCCTAAATGAAATATTTGCTTTACAATTCACAATTGCTCGTTATACAGCAACAGAACATGTTCTACATAGCATTTTATGAAGACCAACAAAATTTAACAATTTTCTAAAGTTCCAAGGGTCATTTAAAAGAAAGACAATATTGTTGTTCACAAAAAAAATTTATTAACACCATGACTCCTGTAGATGACTCTCCAATGGTTTGCCACTCTTCTTTAATTGTTTCTTTATCCTGCGGTCAAAGTGATCCCACTCACTGATAAAAATAAATAAAAAAGCAAAAGTTGCATAGTGGTAGAAAACAATGGTTATTTATAAATAATGGCAGGATGTCATGTTTCAATTTTTTTTTTCTTTATAGGATCCTTACAATACCTTGCGTCAATGACAGGTCCTCGAAGGAATTTCTCCTCAGCCTCCAAGATGGACACATCTTTCACAACAGCAAGAGCACAGATGATGGACTACCAGAGAAAGATTTATCACAGCCCAAATAAGCCAAGCATCATTTTGCTTTTTTTTCAAAATCCAAAGTTCCTTTTCTATATTAAGCACAAAACTATTATTTTATAGAAATTATCTAACATTATGGATAAACTATTTGACATTAAAAACAATGTGAATATGACACCATGCAGAGCACAACTAACACACAAGACCATACCTCTGGAAAAGGGACATCCATAATGAATCTGATCTGGTCACTGTGGGTGTGTGTAGGTGTGCCATCCAAAATTGAAGTCATCTGAGTGTAGATAACATCAATTCGCTCCTGATCTTCAATGAACAATATTGATGGAACACTTGGAAAAAGTGTCAAGTCACTTTGATTGTTTTTTTTTTTTTTTTTTTTTTTTTTTTTTTGTCCATTGATGATAGACTGTGGTTAGTTAAGTTTGAGTCAGACAGAACATCTGACTCAATCAAGTACTTTTGCCTCTCGAAATAAACTGATCCATCTTTTGAATTGATATCGCTATTCTTTCTTATTTAATTGATCAATCTTTTATAAATAATAAATGTTGCATCATTACACAATACAATCAACAACAAGTACTTTAGCAGATTATTTAACATACCTCATCCGTATCGCTTCAAGAAGGTCTGCTGCTATCATACATATAGATATGGTCTGCTGTTCTTATAAATGACTGGGCTCATATACTAATATACTGCCTCCCCCTACTGGACGCATGAGGAACAACAGGGGCGTAAAACTGCTTGGGGCGTATATCTACTGGCTCAGTAGCTCTTCTGATTGGCTGAAATTCTGTAATCTCTAAACAGTCCCGCCCACTAACTCTACAGATGCACAAATCACTTTTGAACCAAATATCTCGGTGCAAAAGGGAGAGCGCGAAACTTGTCGCTTGAAAGCGAAAAAACAGTGTTTGAGCTTCATCGCAGCAGATTCAAGAAGCTGTAGTTATGTACTTTGTGTTTGTGTTAGAAAAATATACAAGACATTCTGAGAAAATATTCTACAAGTGTGCAACTCTCATTTGATGAATTCACGTACTGATTTGCGGATGTTCAACATTTCTCCACGACTGCACATTTCTTGATGCGGGTGTGTAAATGCGTTTTGCACCACATTCACTGCAGCAATTGTTTCAAAAATGTGAGCGTACGAGTTTCTAAATGTGTGATTTGTAGAATAGGATTTGTGCACCTGCAATGAAGAATTTGAGAAGGTGTAACTGTTGTGTTGTGTTTGTGGGAGAGAAAAAAAGGCTACAGGTTTGCAACTCTTAAAACATTTCACTCTGTGACTTCAAATTTACTGATACACATGTGTGGCTTTTCTCTACAACTACAAATCGCACTGCCACAGGTGCTCAGTTAATTTGAATCAAAAATACCTTCATAGTTTTAAGGCCAGTTGGAGCTAAACTTTTCAGGACATTGGCCATCCAGGATGTAGTTTGGAGACCCCTGTCCTACAGAGTTGTTACTTTGCACATGCTTTTTGATCATTACAAATAATAATGTAAAATTATTTTCTTAGAATAGGAGATATGCTTTCTCTCGCATCACAAACATTATCAGTAGTTAAGTATGTGGTCTTGAAGAGGACCCTTTTTTCTTTCATTTGGACTCGGTCTTGGACTTGGACTCGAAACTTTTGGACTTGGACTTGACTTGGACTCGAACCTCTTTGGACTCGGTCTTGACTCGGTCTCGACTAGTCCTGGACTTGGACTTGACTTGGACTCGACAAAGCCGGACTTGACTACAGCTCTAGTAAAATGCTACCCCATCTTTAAACCCTCTGAAATTCCATTATATGAATCTAATCACAAATATCACAAGGGAAAGACTAGAGTTTGATTTTCTGAAGGAGTAAACAATAAGACAATTATAATTTTAGGGTGAAATTCTATAATTTCTGTTATTTCAGCATCCAGCAAGGACTTAAAAACCTTCTGAAGTTCTGGGTCGGATGGGAGCAGATGGAGGAAAATATGGCTGTGGAAATTGTGAAAAGTGATCTCCCAAAATCCTCTAGCTGCTTCTGTGTTCTCCGGCTCCCAGGGCACTACAACAGTTTCCAGTCCTTCACCAAGGACTTGATGATGTGCATTGGCACAATGTGTAGTTTTTAGACACATGCACATGTTACATTTGTTACACAGTGATACACACTTTTATTAAATGCTGTTACTGCACTTAGGACCAATGCTTTGTTCAAACCCAGCTTACAGGTTTTTTTCTTTTTCATTTTTGGGATTGCTTTGTACATGATGCTTGTTGATCATGTTGCTATTTTTTGATACTATGCTATAAGATATAGTACATTAAGTAATTGGTTAATGTTCTGTACACGCAGTCACTTATACTGTCAACTTGTATCGTTCCACAATGGTTTTCTTCATGCATGGGCTCATGCAGTGGTATAGACATTGTTGTTCCATAACTTGTCGGAATTTGCTAAATACCATTAAGTACTTTATTCTTTTAAAGTATTAGAATTTATGCAAAATGTATATTTAAACATGTTCAATGGAAGTACAAATATTCAAAATAAGTCTATTCTTGAATAAAAAAATCCATAATCCACTGTGCTTATGACTAACTGATGGAATGGTCAAATTAAACAAGTACAAATTAAACAAAAACAACATTCTTACATACAGGTTTTTTTTATTCAGATACTTTAACGTATTGAGTACAAATATGAATTCTTTCTTAATTGCTTCTGCTAGAAGTCTGCCTCTTTAAGGCTAAAGATGACAATCACATTTATTCCATAATCGATTGGCAAAAATGAAGTGCAGCTAGATAGATGTCCCAGCCAAAAGTCTGTGAAGGTCCTTTGGGGTCAACATTTTCTCTGAGTGCTTCTATTCGCTCATCAGTCGGGGGACATTGGGTTTGAGGCACAACAATGCTGGAATGTGCATCAACATCAGTCCACTACTCTCCCAGTCTATCTGTGGTGTGCTGAATCCCTTCAAACAATAACACAGCATTTTATGTCACAAATGAGATACCAATTACAGTTCTGAACATAGCAATAAAGTTTCATCAATGCAGTATAAAAATGTAATATCTTGTATTGAATACAGTGTGATTACTCAGAAGTTTTTACTGTCAAAATCCACAAACATAGCTCTATGTCAGGCTCAGGTACAGCATTGCGGACACTTCCCATCACCCACAGCTGGTTAGGAGACATATTACCCTCTGTGCGTATTGGGTGATTGTCCCAGGTGTTTCGGAATAGGTTGAGATCATCTTGAAGCCGTGGGAGAAATACACAGTGGCAACAGAACAGATGAGTAAGGTCAGAAATATTAAGGTGGCCACCTTCTTCCAAAGCATGCAGAACATCGTAGTAGACATTTGTCACTGATGACCAGACGTCTATCCACAACCTCTCTATACTGAAAAGAAAAGTAATATGTCAGTTAAATCTAACATTTTTAGGCAGATGTTATGTACTGGTTGATAAATCATAAAGTGGGTAATAATAATAAAATTGATTTTCAACAAAACTATTTAACTCACCGCTGATTGTGGACGCTCTTTCCTGAAATAAAGCTTCCTCTTTCTGTCTCACGAACTGTGAACATCAGGCGAGCCACGTCCACATTTTCGACACCCTGATCTCCTCGTACCCTAAGAACATGGATGTTTAAGCACTGAGATTGAAACGCATTTCTCAGAAATGTTAAATTACTCAATGCAAAATTCATAAACATAAGCTCCTGTTTTACAGCTTAAGCTAGTGCTAGACTAAAATACATTTTGAGCTGTTAAAACTGAAAGCAAATTTTACTGGAATATCATAACATATGTCAGCGCCACTGTTTGGTCTTAAGAGTGTCAATCATTTCATTTCTTGAACTTGAACTGAACTGAATATTATGAGGAGATCTTACTCTAGATCAGGTCTACCTGAGAGGGAAGCCAAATGTCTCCGCTGCTTCTTGAAAAAAATCCAAGGTGGTTTTAGCAAGGTTATTAGATGAAGCTCCAAGGTACATTATCTATTAAACAGAGGAAATTATTTGCCGGATGATTAGTGAATAGAATATAGAGAAGTCAAAAAATAGTTAATAGTGGGCACTACCTTGCGTGAAAAGCCATCCACACCCGAAGATGACTATATTGTAGCTGTAACAAAAATATCATGCAAATGTTTTAAAAATGCACTCAGAGCTCTGGAAAGGACTGCAACATGCAATAATGGAGTAAACAAGCCTGACAAACTTACCGAATCAGTTTATAGTTGGTGTCAATGTGCATTATTGACCTAGGACCTGACACTGAATGGGTCCTTCGTACCACGCAGCCCAACTGTGCCCTTCGGGACATGACTCCCACTGTATCTGCCCTGACCCGGTCGAACTGCACTTGGTGTCCTTTACAGCTGCTCTCATCATTCTGTATCCACACTGAGGCATGTGTTGCTTTACATCTTTCACACAATCATCTAACTCTTCGTCCGTGAGAGTGCTATATCGCGCCCGAATGGAGAGGTTACATTCAGCCATTCGTCTGAAAACTGCGCGAGTACTTACTCCAAGCATGCAAGCAATGGTTGGAACAGAAAAGTTCATGTCCAGGAGATTGGTGATGTAGTCTGGTGAGATTAGAAGACGTGGTCGTCCCATCGACCCTGACTCCTGCAGAATAGTCGAAGTGCGCGTCTCCCCGTCTGACGGGTTTAGTCGAACTAGTCTGACAGTTCTGTGATGCCCTCGAAAATATCAGCTGGGATGGTAACTAAATTGGTCACAGCACTTAAAAAGACTAATTCTTGAGAGCAGATGAACTCCAGGTAGTCCATGTCAAGGGGTTGGCGTCCAACAGCATTTTCCAAGCGTGAACGGAGTCTTTCCAAAACATAATCCAAAAGCAAATGCTAAAGGGAAATTATAATAGCATGTTAAATACCTCAGTATTGCTGGCCAGATAAATGAAATAAAAAATTACATCCTTACAATGAACAAACACTTCACTAAAACACACTTTTAAAAAATTATTACTTTAAACACTTAATATAGGCCTAATTAACTCACCGCTCGGTCCATTTCGTCAAATGATGTTTTATGAAGACCTCTCGTGACGGTTTCGTTGATGCTTGTTAAGACAAAGTAGCGCTTGCACCCCCTGCCGGTGAAGACGATTTACAGCAGATGAGATTGTGATCGGTAATCTACTGATTTTCCTGTTGTTCCCGGATGTGAAACGGTGAATTTACTGTCAAATTTGAACCACTGAATTTGTGAAAGCGAATTTGTAAAGCGAAATAAAATGGACTGAAACTTGCCTGTTGAATATTATAGGTTGTATTTTTAAATAGATCGAATATTTTGGAAGTGAAATCTGAAAGGTGAATATGAATTCTTGAATTTTTGATTATGAAAATCAGTTTGAAATGTTTTTAATTGAAATATTCATGTTTTAAATATACAACCATGTTGAATTTCAGCCCATAATTATGCAAGACTTGTATAATTGTACATCTTGAAATGTACAAGAGACTTTTGTCCACAAGACCATCAAATCAGACGAGAAGGTAGCTGTGGTCATGTACTAGGGCAGGAATATCAGCAAACGGGGATGGAAGATCTTCTCCTCATATCTGACAGGTTTGAAGAGGTGTTGAGGACAGATGGTAGGGACTCATCCTGCGCCGTCACATTGCCTCTGTTTAACATCAGCTTCCTAAAGATCTACTTTAACTGGATGACATTAGGGTTGTTATTCCAGCCACCTTAAAAAAGAAACACAAGATATACGAGTATAGTACTCAGATATTTAATCCATGCTTTAAAATGTTTTATGCTTTTAAAAAAAGACAAATTAGAACTAGGCACCCCTGAATGATCTTTCTACATAAGTTAAGTTGAATGACATTATCACACAATTCAGACTGTACCAGTGGTGATCAACTCTGAACAGATTCGGTCAAGACGTTTGGAGTGTCTTAAATATGATGTAATAAACAACACATTATATAACTTTCAGAAACTAAAACTAAAGTGCCATTTAATCACATATTGATATATCAATCTTATACACCTTGAATTATTTGGTCAGTGATACACAGACCCTTTGAAGATGAGCTGGAAAGTTAAAATTTTTTGGCACAACACCATCTTTAATCTGGACATTCTGCCCCGTTCTGTCAAAGTCCTCGCTCCTGAAGAAAAGAAACATTCTGTGATTGTGGAAACAAACTTGTGAAAAGCTTTGGGTCAACAACAATCTTGTAATACTATTATGTCATAGCCTCGCTGTTCCTGAACTTAAAACAGTGACAGGGACATCAGATATTTCATTATTTCTCATGACAATGGAAAACCTGTAAAAAGCTGCAGATGAGAGTCTACGAATGAGTATAATGTCCCAAAAACATCTAACCCTGATGTGTGGATTGAAGAGAAAGGAGGAGAGTCAGATGGACAGAATCACAGATACTACACCTGACAATGTCTTCCTTTCATCACATGTTAGGATCCTGTGTACCACATGCTACGATTCTTTCAGAAAGCTCAAGCAAGGCTGTAGTGTCTGCAGTCTCAATCTAAAGAAATAAAAACCAGGAGTAACACACACATACACTACACAGATGTATATACAAATCTGAATTGAGTTGAATTAGAAAACCTTGTCAATCAGATCTAGCCGGTCTGCATCTGTTATGTCAGCTCATCTTTATTAATCTCCCGGAAGAAATGAAATTGTAAATCCACTCCATGAAAAAGGTCCATCCTGAGTAATGCTCACTGCCATTATTTCACCAACTATCCTAAAGTACAACAACAACATTGATTAAACATTACAATGGATGTAATATGGTGTATTTATTTATCAAAATGCTCCTCTCCAGAAGTAATTTTCTAGCTGAATACCAAGTTGATGGTCCCTGAATATGGATTTGATGAGAAACATGACATCTTGTTGACGAGCTGTTTGTGACGTCTCTGAAGTACGGCTGAAGCACTGATTGAGCGATTACATGTGACAGGATTCATGTCAGTAAATTGTCCTGTATCTGTTTACAGACCCTTTGGCATTCATTCATGTTTATTTGGCGCTGTAGCCCGTAACTGGTGTTAAAAACAGAGGAAGACGTGATCTTTCAAGTGTGCTGCATGCTGTCCTTCTCTTGACCTGAGACACACTGCGTGATCGTCACTGCATTAGATAGAGAGGACCACAGTCAGATTTATTGGTTACATTTCAAGATAAGATGGATTCGAAATCTGAGACTTTGTTTCTTATCAAAAGTAACAAAGCACAAAGACTATTGAGGTTTAAAATGGATGAGAGATGTGCTATAATGTTCTGTTCATTCATCAGCTGTAAAGAGACGATCCATCCTTGGGATTTACCAATCAGTTTGGAAAGATGAGATTGGTTCGATTCAAATTGAGACATCAATGTTTTTTTTACCCAGCTGTAATGATAATAAACCTTCCTGAAATTGTCATTGTGAAAGTCTGTAATTGAATACTTTAGATTTTTCCCAGTGCTCCCTCCTTCAAATAATCTTTCCTCAATTCCTGCCATCATTTCTGTGAAAAAAGCAAATTTCCAGTACTAATAAACAAATGCAATGAAGTTAGTAAAGAAGATGATGACTACATTTGATCAAACATTCTTTTTTAGCTTTTGACCTGTGTAAAAAAGGCACTATAAATTAAACTTAATTGCATCTCTTGTGCTTGTCTTGCTTTTGTCCCGTTATGATGAAATCTTGGTTTGGTCTATCGTCAGCTCTGAAAGAAAATCAATTTAGCTAAATAAAAATGACTACCAGCTCCTGAACACAGATCAATTGTAAGAAGTCCACATCCACAGACATCTGTGAAAGAGCGTGCTCCAAACGTGACTGAAGTCTCCCTCATATCTGCTCTAGAAGTATCTGTACCTGTACAAATAAAGACAGCAGTTCGCTCGAGAAAAGGAGCAGAAATGATACGACTAAAATAGTTCATACTCATGAGCTACTTCTTTTGCAAAGCTGACACTTGGTCGCTAATTGTTGTAATTTATTACAAATATGCACATTTATTCACACACAACAACATAATAATACAATAAAGAGTTATACTTTTTGTGCTGTTTGCTTAAACTTCATTCACAAACAATTCTGACAGTTAAGCTTAACATACCCTTAAAAATCAAAAACTAAATATTTAAACTCTGGTAACCACAAATTAACCATGTCATAAAATATATTTAACACGAATGACTTTGTATTTATCATGAATTAATCAAAACATTGTAAGTTACCAGTTATAAGCGTTTCACTGAACAGAAAGAGAGCAAAGAATCAATCCTCAAAGTCAAGAACATTATCATTGACTTCAGTCTAGCAAGAGTTCAAGCTCTCTGTGATGGCCCAGCTCTAATGTGTTGGGTCTGCCACTTTCTCCCTTTGTTAGTGTGGTATTTTGTGGCTGGTTTTGGTTTGTTTCTGTTCTGGTTTGCAGGAGGAGCTATGGGGGTTGTACCAAGGTGGCTAATTGATGGCCTAATTGGAGGCTGGATAAAATCTGTGCTCTCCAGCTGGCTGCTAGAGGACTGCATTCGAGAGCAGACTCTCAGCAGGGCTGTTGGCAGCCCTTCTTCTTCTTTACCTTTTTGCACTACACCTTCACTATGTTGATTTACACAACATTTTTGATTTGTCTTACATATACTGGACTTTATGAATATTTTAGTTAATAAATATACTTTTGTTTAAAATATACTTTGGTGTGGTCTCCCCTTTATGTCGTGTTCACTGTGACCATTTGGTTTGGTGAAGTGTTTCAGCTTGCGTAGCAGGACAGCAAATTTTTGGAGCGATCATTTAACCCCGTCTTAGAGCGTTTTTCTGCGCTGAGGATTAGGTTGGAGCGTCACTGGTGTCTGGACCGAGGACATCGCCGTGGAGAAACGACTGAATTGGCCTATGGTCGGGACAGTACGTCTCTAGCGGTATGGGTGAGTAAAGAGCTCGGTTCTTGGACACAGTGTGAAAATAGGTTAGAATAGTGGGGGTAAATGTTTAGATACGGGGAAGCTCCGTAGTTTTGTTTGTCCTGTTTTGCGGGCTGTAGTTATTCACGTAAGTTAAGTTGTTTGGTTGGATAATCTGGAAGACTGATCTTTAGATTGAGTTGAGGGCTTTAGTGTGTTAGAGATTGATTTGATACATTGTTGAAAGGTGGATTAAGTGCTAAATTATGAGCGCGTTGCATGATTTTTTTACCGCTCCGTCAGAGAGTTTGTTGTTAGCCTTAACAAAAGAGCAATTGTTTAATGTCGCAGATCATTACATGATTGGATTAACGTTGTCTAAATCTGCTAAAAAAGAGCAAATAGTTGAATTTATTCGTGAACATTTAAAAGACAAACAAGTGTTGCCTAGAAATACACCGATAGACACAAGTAGTACAGGGCTATTGTTTCCAGTTATACCTGTGGCAGCAAGCATGTCGTCTCCTGATAGTGGATTGACGTTTGAGCAACATAAAGAACTGTTACGAATGCAACTGGAACATAAGACACAAGAGAGTGAAAAGGATCATTTATTGGAGTTGCAGAAACTTAAACTTCAAGAGCAGGATAAGGAAATCGAGCGTTTCAGACTCAAACTGGTAGCCGATCGTAAATTTTCCTCCAGTGGCAGTGGTGAAAAATCCGGTTTGGCTGGTATGATCAAGTTTCTTCCCAAATTCAATGAACGTGGTCCTGACGTATTTTTCTCACTATTTGAAAATGTCGCCTCTGATCGAGAGTGGGATGATGAGGATAAAATCTTGCTTTTGCAAACTGTATTAGTTGGGAAAGCGCAGGAAGCATTTGTTGCGTTGCCCACTACAGAGAGAAAGAACTATCAGTGTGTTAAAGAGGCAGTTTTAAAATGTTACGAATTGATTCCAGAAGCGTATAGACAACGTTTCCGTAATTGGAGAAAGAGTGATAGACAAACCCATGCTAAGATAGCGTTTGATAGATTTTGATGATTTGTGCGACTTGGTGATTTTAGAGCAATTTAAAAACATTTTGCCAGAACGAATTGCTACTTACGTAAGTGAACATCAGGTGAGGACGGCCGCTCAGGCTGCTGTCCTAGCGGATAATTTCGTGTTAATGCACAAAAATCCTATGAGGGAGCATCCGCCAAGACATGAGTATAGTCGTAGAGAACATCGCCCTGGTCGTCCTAACACGGGTCCTTTTAATGCGGGTCCTTTTTGGAGGCCCGATTTAACTCGTAACAGAGTCAGGGACATGGATGCTGACAATAAATGTCACTATTGTTTAGAAACGGGTCATTGGAAAAAAGAATGTCCAATGTTGAGCGCTCGTAATAAGAGTAAAGCAGGCAGTAGCAAACCTGTAGGCTGCGCTTCTAGTGTTTTTGCTACGAAATTACAACACTGTGTTGGATCACAGGGGGCTCTGTTAACCGCGCCCGATCGTCAACAGACGAATGTACAAGTTGAGAAGATAGACGGTGATAAAACAGCAGTGTCTGATGTTGTGGATTATACTCCGTTTATCACAGAAGGTTTCGTTTCAATGGTTGACGATGCTCAAAAATTCCCAGTTAGAATATTACGGGATACGGGAGCATCAGAGTCTTTCATTAGTGAGTCTGTTCTACCGTTCTCTTCAGTTTCAAACACTGGAAATGTAGTTTTAATTCGTGGAATTGATCTTCAACCATTTTCAGTGCCATTGCATAAGATTCAGTTGTCTTCAGCGTTCTGCAATAGAGAGGTAACAATTGCCGTGCGTCCATCTTTACCAATAGATGGTGTCGAACTCATTTTGGGAAATAATTTTGGTGGGGGCCGTGTTTGGCCTGAAGGGTCACTACCACCTCCTGTGGTTAGAAGAGACGTTGTACCATCAGCTGAGTCTGACAAAAATCTGTAAGATTTTCCAGAGGTGTTCACTGCCTGTGCGGTGACTCGCGCAATGAGTCGCGCACAGTTGGAGAAGCCATCTGATGCATCTAAAACGAAACTAAAATTATATATTCCAGAGATGCCAGCATCACTTTCTCGTAGTGAAGTGATTGACGCACAAAAAGGCGATCTTGGCCTTCGGAAATATTTTGATTTGGCTTCAGATTTAAGCATGGATAATAACTATTGTGTCCAAAATGGCTTGTTGCTTCGCAGGTGGTCACCGTTTGCAAACCCTGAGGTAGCAGATCCGGTGTTGCAGGTGGTTGTTCCTGAGAAATATCATAATCTAGTGTTAAAAACTGCACACGGGGAAATGACTGGACATTACGGTGTAAAGAAAATGTACAGTCATTTGTTACAGCACTTTTACTGGCCGCGGATAAAACGTGATGTGGCTAAGTTTATTAAGGAATGTCACATCTGTCAAGTTGCGGGTAAACCAAATGTGTCTTTTAAACCTGCGCCACTACATCCAATTCCGTCAGTAGGTACTCCATTTGAACATCTCATAATTGATTGTGTAGGTCCCTTACCTACATCGAAATCTGGCTGCTTGTATTTGTTTACAATAATGTGTCAGGCTACGCGTTACCCTGCTGCATATGCCCTAAGAAGTATAACAACAAAGTCAATTATAAAGTCACTATCACATTTTATATCTATCTTCGGAATACTGAAGGTAATTCAAAATGACAGGGGTTCAAACTTTACTTCTAGGACGTTTGCCGAGGCTCTAAAGCAGCTGCGCATAAAGCACAATCTAAGTAGTGCATATCATGCACAGAGCCAAGGGGCTCTGGAGCGGTTTCACGCCACTTTAAAATCTTTGTTGCGTGCTTACTGTGTTGAGATGGAAAGGGACTGGGAAGAGGGCTTACCATGGCTATTACTGGCGGCATGAAGCGTTGTGCAGGAAAGTACAGGTTTTAGCCCGAACGAATTGGTTTTCGCTCACAAAGTGCGCTCATCTTTGTCTGTACTGAGCAGTGATCTGGATAATTCAGAACCACCAGAAAGCTTGGCGGAGTATACAAATGGGTTTCGTCGCAAACTGTTTTTGGCCTGGAAAATGGCAAGTAGTAATTTAACTGAAGCTCAACAAAAAATGAAAAGAATTTATGATCGCAAGGCGGAGACTAGAGAGTTTAATCCAGGTGACCAAGTAGTAGCATTACTGCCTATACCAGGTTCGCCTTTTAGGGCCAAGTACTCTGGTCCTTATTCTGTTGTGCGGCAGGGTTTCAGCACTTAATTATTTGGTGTCTACTCCTGAGCGTAGGAGATCTACCCAATTATGTCACATAAATCTGCTCAAGCCTTATTATTCCCCAACATTGTCGGTGGGGGGTGGACAAGGTTGACATGAAACCTGTGGGGTTAGCAGTTATCAAGGAGGTATTGAGCACATCTCAGGTGGCAGCTGAAGATGGGGTTCAGGGTCCGGACGACGCAGTCCTACATGGGCATTTAAATAACACTGAGTCACTGGCTAAGTTGGACAGTCTTTTGACTCATTTGGAGGGGAGGCAACGTGAACAGTTGAAAAGCTTAATTTTTGAGTTTTCTTCTTTATTTTCAGACATCCCAACCTGTACGAGTCTAATAGAGCATGACATAGACGTCGGAGATGCACAGCCCATTCGGCAGAGATTTTATCGGGTTTCACTGGATAAACACAAAAGTTTGGAGGACAGTGTGCGGTATCTTTTAGATAATGGTTTGGCTAAGCCTTCTTACTCAAGCTGGGCATCACCATGCTTGTTGGTCAAAAAAACCTGATAACACCTTTAGGTTTTGTACGGACTATAGGAAAGTTAACATGGTGACAAAACCAGACTCATTTCCATTACCCCGAATGGAGGACTGTGTGGACCAGTTTGGTGCTGCATGTTTTGTTAGTAAACTTGATTTGTTGAAAGGTTACTATCAAGTACCGCTTACACCTCGAGCCCAAGAGATTTCCTCTTTTATTACATCATCTGGACTTTATTCATACAACCGGATGAGCTTTGGACTTCGGAACGCACCTTCAACTTTTCAACGACTCATGAACGGAGTCGTTGTTGGGTTGGAAGGGTGCGCAGTTTATCTTGATGATGTGGTGTCCTATGCGGACACCTGGGAGCAACATCTGGCTCGCATTCGTGCACTATTTGAGAAGTTGGTGGAAGCGAATCTCACTGTGAATCTTGCGAAATGCGAGTTTGCCCAAGCCACTGTGGTTTACTTGGGTAAGGTGGTCGGTCAAGGTCAGGTACGATTGGTGAGAGCCAAAGTTTTGGCTATAGATAAGTTTCCTCCTCCGACAACAAAAAAAGAGTTGATGCGTTTCTTGGGGATGATTGGTTATTATAGAAATTTCTGTTGTAATTTTTCAACTGTTGTCTCCCCACTTACAAATCTGCTTAAAAGTTCTGTTAAGTTTGACTGGTCCCCTGAGTGTCAGCAGGCATTTGAGAATGCAAAGCTGCTGCTGAGTTCTGCGCCTGTTTTAGCTGCGCCACAGTTAGATCAACCTTTTCAGATTCAGGTTGATGCAAGCCAGGTAGGGGCAGGCGCAATTCTTTTACAGCGAGATAAAAATGGGGTGGATAGACCTGTTTGTTATTTTTCACGCAAGTTTAATCGACACCAAACTAATTATTCAACTATTGAGAAGGAGGCTTTGGCCTTGATCTGGGCTCTCCAAAATTTTGATGTGTATGTGGGGGGTGGCCTGCATCCAGTGGTGGTCTATTCAGACCACAATCCCCTCACTTTTCTCCACTCTTTGCAAAATTCTAACCAACGCCTTATGCGGTGGGCACTTTTCTTACAGCCATATAGATTGTCTATACGTCACATCAAGGGTGTTGAGAATGTGATGGCTGATGCACTATCTCGGGCCCCGGAGGGGTCCTAGTGATTGTGTTTGTCTTTATCCTTGTCTTTTTGGTCTCTACTGTCCTTAATTTGCTTTCCAGGCGCCAGGATTGCTGGATAGTGAGATATGAAGGAGACTGGGGGTGAGAGTGATCAATCTAGGTGAAAGTGGTGTGTCACGGGTGAGTGGCTATGAATGAGTCAGTGTGATTGAGTCTTCCAGAATGAATTTTTTTGAGATTTGTTTTGTATTTATTTTTAGTTATTTGTGCCTGGAAATGCTGATTCAGAGTCCCATATATATGGGTCGCTGTCTTTTTAGGGGGGAGGTGTGATGGCCCAGCTCTAATGTGTTGGATCTGCCACTTTCTCCCTTTGTTAGTGTGGTATTTTGTGGCTGGTTTTGGTTTGTTTCTGTTCTGGTTTGCAGGAGGAGCTATGGGGGTTGTACCAAGGTGGCTAATTGATGGCCTAATTGGAGGCTGGATAAAATCAGTGCTCTCCAGCTGGCTGCTAGAGGACTGCATTCGCGATCAGACTCTCAGCAGGGCTGTTGGCAGCCCTTCTTCTTCTTTACCTTTTTGCACTACACCTTCACTATGTTGATTTACACAACATTTTTGATTTGTCTTACATATACTGACTTTATGAATATTTTAGTTAATAAATATACTTTTGTTTAAAATATACTTTGGTGTGGTCTCCCCTTTATGTCGTGTTCACTGTGAGCCAAGTCTCAAAAACTCTGATTATAATCACTGAAGCTGTTTACACTGTCAAATTAATCTCTTACTTACATTGTGTGCACAGCTCTACATTGTTGTTCATGAAGAGAGAATTCACCAGAGAACAGCAAGCGTGCGTTCTGCCTCATATTTCCTTTTCTTTGGTAAATCTCATTCAAGCTCCACTTGTCTCAGAAATCTGAGGTGTCTGGTTGAAATCTGGTTCCGGGAGCAGCAGTATTTCGGCGGGGTCCCTCTGGTCTAGTTCTCCGAGTACGTGTCCAGTAGAGCCGTGTGTTCATCCGTCCCTGGAGTTATGACGCTCACACCTCGTCCAGACTGAAGACAGAAGAACCTGTGGATTATAATCAGTGATAGTGTCTACACTGAATGTGAAATCTCCAACAGCAAACGGATTCCTGTTCTAGTTCTGAGAGAGTCCGAGCTCTTTACAGGATGCTTTGTCACTTCAAGCTGTTGCTGTCCCGTATAGACACGGTGATGCTACTTCTACACCAAATATACTTTAAAACAAACACCAGAGACCGCTTACACAAATGTGTCACATGCTGGGAATGCTAACATAATATCTAAATATAAACCATAAATGCTTAAAAATCACTTACCTCTGGATTCATGATCAGCAGAAGAATGAGCTCCTGAGCCGGACGCTCGCGCCAGAAATCTGCTGCAGCTCTGTGATTGGACAAAATGCTTTGTTCGACTTTTCGGAGATGATCTCTCTGTGAATGACCTCTGACCTACTTTCTGTACGATCTGAATTTTCTGCACTTTGAATTTTAGAAAATTTAATTTGATGTTCAGAATTTCTTCTTCATTTTGAAAACTTGAAGCTGTATTTTAAAAACTGTATATTTGCTGTATAAGAATTCAGAACAAAAAAAAAACCTGTTGTTTGAAAATACATGTCTAGAAAATTTTGCCTTAAATACATTCATTGTGTTAAATTTCAAATGTTAAATATTCAAGTAAAAAAAAAACAATTCAAAACGGTTTTAAATCCCATATAATATTCATTTTGTTAAATTATATTATAATTCAAATTTACACAATTCAAATTCAAATAGCTCCATACAATCCAACTTATTTGTATTTAGGGATGTACATTTTCGATCATTTCCATGATCGATCGTCTTTTAAATTAACGATCAAATAATCGATAAATGCGTCTGCAGTGGTATTATTATTATTATTATTATTATAATGTGCAAAACCACTCGAAAAAAACGTTCTCAACCGAATTAAAGGGTTTTTGTCTGTAGAAAATGCTAGTAGCAGGACTGTAAAATGGATAGATGTGATTATGATCATTTGATTAAATGAAGATAGCACGCCGTTTGCACACTAGTGTTCCAATAAAAGCCACATTGAAACTCTTTATTTTATTATTTACCTTTATTTTACCAGGGAAGAAAATCACATTGAGATTACAATCTCTTTTACAATTGAAATTAACTGGAACTCAGTGTATTAGACACTAGAGCTGAAATACTAAACTAGAATTCTGTTCTTAAATATGATACTTTTTCAAATAATATTGGAATTTAAAAGACACAATTTCAGTTGGAGGGAAAACATGCTTTTGTCTTTCCTGAGGACACAAGAGAGCACATAGAGTGAAATATTACTAATGCACGTTTCTGAAATGCAATAAAGTGCATGTTTAAAATAATGTTTATTAACCATACATAATGAAGTGAAGTGACATTCAGCCAAGTATGGTGACCCATACTCAGAATTTGTGCTCTGCATTTAACCCATCCGAAATGCACACACACAGAGCAGTGAACACACACACACACACTGTGAGCACACACCCGGAGCAGTGGGCAGCCATTTATCCTGCGGCGCCCGGGGAGCAGTTGGGGGTTCAGTGCCTTGCTCAAGGGCACCTAAGTCATGGTATTGAAGGTGGAGAGAGAGGAGTTCATGCACTACCCCCACCCACAATTCCGTCCGGCCCGAGACTAGAACTCACAACCCTTCGATTGGGAGTCCGACTCTCTAACCATTAGGCCACGACTTCCCCCTAATTAATTAATTAATTAATTAATAATAATTAAATTGCTTAAACAATTAAACAAATCTACTCAGTGTTTTTGCATTACAAAATAATATTTTTTTTGACAGCCTTATTAGACACGTTTAAGAGCAAGATTTAAAGAATCAAACAGTAACTGTATGATTTTGAGATCCATCTTTTCACACCGAGGACAACTGAGGGACTCAAACACAACTATTACAGAACGTTCAAACATTCACTGATGCTCCTGAAGATAAAACCAATACAATAATACACAGTTATGATAATCTATATTAAATCTGGACAGCTCAGGATATAAACCCATCACTGAAAATATCACATTGAGGGAGAGAAAGAGCTGAATTTATTTAGTTTTCTTGAAGCTTGTTTCTTCTGTTCATCAACACTGCTCCACACATTACACTTCCATGCATTCATTTAACTTCACATCACTGATTCCTGTAGCGGCTCTTATTCACCATCAGCTGATCCTGAGGAAACTGAACTGACGTCTAAATACTGAGAGTCCTACAATAAAACACACAGACAGTCAGATATGAGTATGAGACATTACTGCTGTCACATCACATCAGCAGATCCAGCTCAGAAACACACAGTATATTCATATTACAGTCAGAGATATGAATCAGAGTATGTGAGCGGAGCGCGGAGTGGAGCGTGTGATTTTGACTGGAGCGAGGAGCAGATCTTTTAAAAGTCGGAGCATCGTGGTTTTCACTCGCTCCAAGAGCGCTCCAGCACCGCTCCGTCACGAGTACAATTCATGCCAACAGCCCGTATTATAACTGGATTTAGCAAGAAATCACATGTTAAACATATTTAGCTAGCTTGACAGATAAGGATCACTCAAATCAGAAAGAATGTGAAGGCTATGACGGCTATATGGACATGAGCGGGAAGTTATAGTTCTCAAGGATGTTTGAAAATACTGAATATTTTCAGCTGAAAGCATGATTTAAACACGTAGACTAGTACAACACTTAATTATTCACATGCAATCGCTTTCTCAATAATGCATTCATCCATCCATCCATCAAGGGAAGGCGTCCAGGAGGCATCCGAAATAGATGCCCTAGCCACCTCAGCTTGCTCCTCTCGATGTGGAGGAGCAACGGCTCTACTCTGAGCTCCTCCCGAGTGACCGAGCTTCTCACCCTATCTCTAAGGGAGCGCCCAGCCACCCGACGGAGAAAGCTCATTTCGGCCACCTGTATCCGGGATCTTGTCCTTTCGGTCATGACCCACAGCTCATGACCATAGGTGAGAGTAGGAACGTAGATTGACCGGTAAATCGAGAGCTTTGCCTTACAGCTCAGCTCCTTCTTCACCACGACAGACTGGTACAGCGACCGCATTACTGCAGACGCGGCACTGATCCGTCTGTCAATCTCCCGTTCCATCCTTTCCTCACTCGTGAACAAGACCCCAAGATACCTGAACTCCTCCACTTGAGGCAGGAACTCTCCACCAACCTGAAGTGGGCAATCCACCCTTTTCCGACTGAGAACCATGGCCTCGGACTTGGAAGTGCTGATTCTCATCCCAGCCGATTCACACTCGGCTGCAAACCGTCCCAGAGCACGCTGAAGGTCCTGGTCTGAGGAGACCAACACGACAACATCATCCGCAAAAAGCAGCGACGAAATCGTATGGTCCCCAAACCGGACACTCTCCAGGCCTTGGCTGCGCCTAGAAATTCTGGCCATAAAAATTATGAACAGAACCCGTGACAAAGGGCAGCCCTGCCGGAGTGCAACATGCAACGGGAACAGGTCTGACTTACTGCCGGCAATGATAACCAAGCTCTTGCTACGGTCGTACAGGGACCGAACAGCCCATAATTATTCACACGCAATCACTTTCTCAATAATGCATTCAAACAAATGTAATCTTACAGAGCTACTTCATCTGTATCTGATTTTGAATGAGCAGAAATTTGTAGAAGAAATGCATCGATCCGTAGTAAAATAACTGGAGAAAATGTTTCATCACAAACTAAATTAGCACCACAAAAAGCAGTATAATAAAATTATACCTTTTAATGCTGACATATGTTATTTGTCATGTGGTAGGAACAAAGTTTGCACACTAGTGTTCCAGTAAACCACTTTGAAACTCTCCTTGTGTTTATTTATTTATTATTTAATATGTTATGAACAGAAGTTGAAGTGTGTAATTTCACACATACTGAAATACTTTAGACGTGGAGTGAAGGTGGAGCGGTGTTTCTGATATCAGTGAGTGTGGAGTGGAGCGGAGCGGAGTGATAATTAAATGATCGGAGCGCGGAGGAGAAATTGTTGACGCTCCACTCCGCTCACATACTCTGATCTGATGAACAACTGATCATAGATTAATAACAGTGAATGATCAACAACTCTCTCTTTATCATTTACACACAGAGACACTGGAGGAGATGAACATATTCATATATTCATAGATCATCACAGAATTAAACAGTTTAAAGAACAGAAACTAAAGTGGAGCTGAATTATTATCTTATATTCTCCAAATATGTCTGTTACTAAACTTTGGCCATTTTAAAAGATTTAAATGATAATATACTCACAGTATAATAATCTCTCCAGTTTATAACGTGGATCATCTTTCAGATCAGAGAGTAACTTCACTTCTGATTGTCGTAGTGTATTCCCAGTCAGATCCAGTTCTCTCAGGTGTGAGGGGTTTGATCTCAGAGCTGAATCCAGAGCAGAACAACCTTCATCAGTGACGTCACACTTCATCAACCTGTAGAGAACAATGACACAGTGTTAATTGTAATTGAAGTGTGTGTAGTTTGTTATTGACTCTGGTCTCAGAGCAGGAGAGGAGATATAATGACAAGCATTGCCACAAACTGCTGCTGATAGAATGAGATTTCTGCATGTTGATGCTCAATGCTGCTGTTTGAAACTGTCATGTGCTTCAGGACTGAACAGACACACAGAGCTGAATGTGAGATATTGTTTCATAGTGATATAAGGACAGATCTGTCTGGAGAAACACTCACTTGCTCTTCTAATTATGACTTACAGTTTAACTAAAAATGAAGATAAAAAATCATCAAAATCCCACAGACTTACATTGAGGAAATGTTCAGATGAGCCAAGACTATTCAAACTCCAACTGTCAAAATTCAAATGTAAACAAACTGAAGGCATTTAGACTCCATTTAGCTGCCATTCTATGTTCTATTTCTAGACCGTTCAAACTCATTTAACCTTCCATTCCATCTAATATTTCTAATCTATCAATCATCTATATGGGGCAGTCGTGGTCTAATGGTCAGAGGGTCTGACTTGTGACCCACAGACAGGGATGTACTGGTCATCAGGAGTAAAGTGATCAACAACACAAGTGTCTTGATCCATTCAGATGTGACACAGAATTGTGTTTTACAGTCGTGTGATATGAGAACATTAAAGCTTCTGTAGTGATGCTGGCTGAAAACAGACACCACAATCTAAACTTCATGACGAGGTCAATTGGAAAATGTCAAAACAAAAATAGTTCTTATAGGACAGTTCACCCAAAAAATTCTCAACACTTTGTCATTTCAAACCTGTATGAATTTCTTTCTTCTGTGGAACATAAAAGGAGATAGTTTCAGAAATTCAATAAATGTTGGTCCATGCAGAAATCAAGGGTAACCAAAATGGTTTGCTCATGTTCTACCAAATATCTGTTGCGTTCTACAGAAAAAACTAAGTCACACAGGTTTGGATTGACATGAGGGTGAGGAAATGATGAAGAATTTATTTATCAATAGATTTCCTACATTCTAGCTCAAAATCAATGCTTTACTGTCAAGTGCGTTTATATGTGACACAAATGCATTATTAAGTTTGCTGCATTTGTCATGAATTCAGTAATATGTATTATTCTTTACTCCAATTAAAGGCCCTGTTACCCAGCAAAACATCCATGGGGAACTCGTGGGTCAGATGGACTGGATTTGTCCAGAGCTGAATTTTAACCCCAGTCAAGCCCTGACCACAGGTCACAGGTTTGAGTTATCTTACCCCAGTATCTCCAGTTTACAGTGAGGATCCTCCAGTCCAGCACAGAGACTCTTCACTCCCAAATCTCTTATTTTATTCAGAGACAGACTCAGTTCTCTCAGGTGTGAGGAGTTTGATTTCAGAGCTGAAGTCAGAGCAGAACAACCTTCATCTGTGACGCCACAATCTCTCAACCTGTAGAGAACAATGACACACTCTTCACTCTCTCAGATCAGATCAGTTTAGCTGTGAATCCATTAGTAAAGAGAAAGAACAAATCAATGTGTGATGCATCATTGGACTGACATTTAAAATGTCAAAGAAAATAAAAAACATGATCATAAATCAATTAAAGCCTCATTCAAAAATAAATTAAAAAGTCTTTATTACACTCTCAGGATTTTTAACCAAAAACAGGCATGCTTTTGGAAATATTACAATTATTAATGATTTTGAACTAACTTGTAACCAGTGTTGGCAGTTACGGATTACAAAAGCAATGCATTACAGTAACATTAGTTTTTGCTGTAACGCAGTAGTGTAAGGCATTACTAATACATTTTCAGTAATATTTTACTCGGTACATGTTCAGTAACGCTTGCGTTACAACACACTTTTAGCCCAAAACTAAGTGTAGCGTGTAACATGTGTAAAGTCTAATGTGTCACACTGGCATAGGGTTCAATATGGTTAGATACGGGCCAACTGATCAGAAGGTAAGGTGCGGCTACTGGAGAGAGGAGAGCAACACAGCAGGTAGGTGAAAACCAAGAGTTTTGTTTACTGGTTGGAATCTTGCATTCACTTAAATTTTTCTGAATTTCAGTTTGTCTGGAGTATGTAAATCTCAATATTGTAATTTCACAACATTCAATGTATGACAACACATATAATCAATTCTCCTTTTTTTGAGAACAATTATATATATACACTTTGTATGAAAATGAAATAAAATAAACTTATTGGAAAACTCCACAGAGTCTGTTTGTTTAAAACCCAATAAAATAAAATAAAAAACAATGTTTTCAGAACAAAATATTACAACTCAATAATTCAGATTTACTCTTTCCCGTCAGAATGTAACAGTATTTTCAGTCTAATGGATCAAATAGTTAAGATGCACTGAACATGATTCAGTTAATGTCGAATCATATCCAGTTAGAATCGTTCAGTTCAGAATCAAATGACTCCAATCAAAAGACTTGTTGACTCTTTAGAATCGTTCGAAATGTCTCTCCATTCAATGTCCAAGGGAAAAAAAGTGCAAAAAACTAAATCTCAGTCCTGTTTGTCCAAAAACAAAAAAGAATTCTCATACCAGTTCAGATGAATTCAAGATCAAGTTCAACAAGCAAATTGTCTCCGTGGGTCGCTCGCCATTTACATACGCTCAATATGCGTCTAACGTGTCCAGGAAGGTGATCAGTTTCTCAGAAAAAACACATGAAAGGGGAAAAAAACCAGCCTTGCAAAACACAAGGCAGAACATAATTAATCTTCAATTTAAACACTTTCATCAACAAACATCATGTATACACTTCAACAACATATTAATGCTTTGGTGCTCCGTGTATGTGCATTTGGCCTTTATTAGTGGCCTCACTCTCTTCTCACTTCGGTGTCAGCTCTTCAAAATTCGCTCAGAGATGTAATCTTTTGATTGCATTCAAGTTTTCTCTATCAATAACGATCTTTTATGCGGAGTATCTAGGAATCACTCGGTGCACATGCTTCGTCTGACTCACTCGCTCTCTCTCGATGTCTCTGAGAGTGGCAGTGTTGCCGGTGCCATCTCGGTGCGCTGCTACCATTGGCTCGTTGGAGTGTCAATCAATGCAGCGCGATCAATGATAGGACGAAACACTCTCTCTTCTGAAGCACTCGCTTTTCTCTCTTATTCTCGTTTTTTTTAATTTTCCCATATTTTTTACATATCTTTTAACTCTTGTAGCCTGGATCACCCGGGTTACACTCTCCCCGCTTTGAGGATATGCTGGTCCCACAGCATCCTTTGGGCTGCAAAGTCACTGCAGTAGGATTCTCACTACACATGAGGGTGAGGAAGAAGGCTCCCCCAATGATACCGTGAGAGCTGCACTGAGCCCCTGCAGTAATGACTGCACAACCAGAGAAAGGGGATTACCCAACGTGGAGTACTGTAACCTTCTTGGTGGTTCACAATGCCTTTGTGAGTGTCTAGGAACGTCTGCTAGACTCTGGCCAATCTCCATTAAGCTATCTCGGGGACACCTCAAATTAACAGATCCGTCCTGTGTAAAGCCATCATTCCTTTCATCTTCTCCATTCAGAGTCCCAGATGGGGGTTTATCAGACTCCTGGTCCTGCTGTCCACTCTGCACAGGCATGTCACTCAAGACATCAGATCTAGTAGAGTCTGTCAACTGCAATCTCCTTTTCTCAGGTTCATTACCCAGACATCCGTCTTCATCATCAGGTAAGTTTCCTTGTGACTCTGCTGAGGTAGAAAGCCTGAGGTCTGTACTAATTGCAGTTCTCATTTCAGGAGAAACTTCTGATGTAACCCCAGTTTTGACTGATCCTCAGGTCTATGGTTGAAAAGAATTCTGCTCTCAATGCTTGGTAAGTACCGAGGCGTGTAACTTGCAAAGTCATCTTCAGATTCAGAATTCTGGAATTCACTTTCAGACTCTCCTGAATCAGGGTTTGCTCGAGTTCTGCGCTTGTAGGGTTTGTTCTGTCTTACTGACTCAGTTCTGTCTTCCTCTTGCAGAAATCCATAGGGTAGTAGCAAATCGCAATGGAGTGTGTGGAGCGGCCCATCCTTGCCCTCAGGTCGAACAGTATAGACTGGTAAGTCGCCAGCTCTCTTGATCACAACATAAACTTCTTTCTCCCACTTATCTGCCAACTTATTCTTTCCTCTTAGTCTGACATTCCTCACCAGAACACGATCGCCAACCTCAAGGAATGAAGCGACTACTCTCTCATCAAACCTCCGCTTATTGCACATAGCTACTTTTGCAGCATTCTCTCTTGCTACCCTGTAGCTCTCCTTCAGTCGATCCTTCAAATTCTTCACATAACACAAGTGAGACTGGGATGACTTATCAGCAGGTAATCCGAAGGCCAGATCGACTGGTAGCCGGGGTTGTCTCCCGAACATTAATTCGTATGGTGAGATTCCTGTTGAGTCGTGACGAGTACAGTTGTACGCGTGGACCAACGGCTTCACAAAACTCTTCCAGCAGCTTTTTCCCTTATCATCCAGGGTCCCCACCATCTGAAGCAGTGTCCTGTTAAAACGCTCCACAGGGTTGCCGCACGAGTGATAAGGTGTCGTTCTCACTTTACGTATTCCTACTATGGCGCACAGCTCCTTAATCAGGTTTGACTCAAAGTCGGGCCCCTGATCACTGTGTTTTTCCGGGAACCCGTAATGGACTAGGAAATTATCCCAAAGGCATTTGGCCACGGTCTCCGCTTTCTGGTTTCTGGTGGGTATCACCACAGCGTACCTAGTGAAATGATCGGTGATCACTAGAATATGTTTTGTACCACTCCGATCAGGTTCAAGTGACAGAAAGTCCATGTAGACTGCTTGTCACTATATTCACCAGGGGTGCAGCTCGCTCAGGAGGAGTCTTCCGCCCTCACACAGCGCTCACAGGTCTTAATTTTCTCTTCCACAGTTGTCGCCATCTTTGGCCAGTAGAATCGGGATCTAGCGAGGTCCAGAGTTCTCTCGATCCCTAGATGCCCCATGTTATTGTGCAAGCTCCTTAGCAACATCTCACGGAGATCTGTGGGTAACGCCAACTGATACAGCACACTTCCTTGATCTTGCCTCCTTCTAAATAACACTCCATTCTTGAACTCAAATCTGCTCCACTCTCTTAGCCATGAGGCAACTTCCACATGTTCTACTTTCCCAACTGGTTTCTCACCAGACTCAAGATGTTTGATAACTACTTTGAGTTCTGGATCAGCTCGTTGGTGTTCCTTCAGCTCCTCTTCAGACATTTGGGGAAGAACCGGAAGACCATGGGCGTCCTCTTGCTGGAACTCTTGGGGTATTGCACCAATGCCGAGAGACAACGACTCAAACACGGTAGGGTAGGGAGTGTTAATTGATTGATTGGTTAAATGAGTATGCTCCCAATTATTGTGGGTTCCTCTCAGGTGTGTTTGTCATGTGTCCATGCCATGTGATGTTCTATTTAAGCAGCACCTGTACCAATAAACAAATGATTGTGTGTTCTCACTGCAACCTGTGTGAAGCCTGTTTGTCTTTAGCCGGTATCTAGCCAAACTCTGAACTCAACAGGTTATGGGCCCAGATACGCTGACGTTTGTGCAGATACGGCGTGAGTAAGAAGGCAGTTTGCACATTTAAATTTGGGTCTCAATGTTTGGAGTACAAGCACCATGAGCGAAAGGACAAATTCACGTTGGTCTCGTCTTGTGTTCGACGGAGACGAAAAGAATTATGAGCTGTGGGAGACAAAGTTTTTGGGCCATCTACGGTTGCAGAAATTGAAGGACATCATTTTGAATGGGCCCGCCGTGGGTGCGGATGCAGACGCACTGGCTGAGGATGCATCAAAGAATGCAGAAGCAAATGCTGAACTGATCCAATTCCTCGATGACAAAAGTTTGTCCCTGGTCATGCGAGAGGCTGCGGATGACGGGCGTGGAGCACTCAAGATCTTGCGGGATTATTATGCTGGTAAGGGTAAGCCCCGCATGTTGATGACCAGTGATTGTCAGCCAGGGAGCAATGTCACCCGAAAGGGGTTGATGGTGGATACTGGTGCAACATCGCATATCATCACTGATCTAGCTAAGTTTAAGAGCTTCGACGACAAATTCCAGGCCGAGACGCACTGTGTGAAGCTGGCTGATGGCACAAGGTGCAAGGGGGTCACAGAGCACAGAGGAGAAGCAGAGGTATGTCTGGTCGACAGTAGAGGGCAACACCTCAGTGCCACACTGAAGCAGGCGCTGTACATATTACTTACACATACTACTTACTAGCTGTGCTAGTAAACAATGACCGTGATAATCAATGTACGAGTTGTCATGATATTCAGAAGTGGCACAAGATTTTGGGACACTGCAATTTTAATGATGTTCAGAAGTTAGAGAATGTTGTGGATGGTATGTCAATTAAGGGTAAAGTACCCAAGTCTATGCAATGTGATGTGTGTGTCTAAGGTAAATTCACTCAGAGTAAGAACAGAAAGCCTGACGTGAGAGCCAAGTCACCTCTAGAGTTGATACACACTGACTTGGCAGGCCCCATTGACCCAAAGTCCAGAGAAGGGTATAGGTACACACTTTCCTTTACTGATGACCACTCAAGTGCAGTGTTTGTGTACTTTCTGAAGCACAAAAGTGACACAGTGGATGCAACAGAGAGGTTCCTAGCTTACATGTTACATGTATCAGGTCTGATAATGGTGCTGAATTTACTGGACAGGGTTATCAAGTATTACTTCGCAGGAACAGAATCAGGCATGAGACATCAGCACCATACTCGCCACACCAGAATGGAACTACTGAGCATCACTGGATAACTCTTTTTGATATGGCTAGATGTATGCTCTTAGAACGTCAGTTACCCAAGGAGCTATGGCCGTATGCGGTCCAGACAGCAGCGGTGGTGAGGAATAGATGTTTTAACATCCGCACCAAACAGACACCTTATTTTATGCTGACAGGAAGGAAACCCAATATGTCCAGGATGCAGAAGTTTGGTACTGTGTGTTTTACATATAGGCAGGACAGGAAGAAGCTAGACTCAAAGTCTGACAAAGGCATCGTTGTTGGATACGATAAGAACAGCCCAGCCTATATGTTCTATTATCCTGACAGTAGAAAGGTGATGAAACACAGGTTGGTGAGGTTTATGTCCAATATTGAGGGACAAGAGACTGATGACGTGTCTGATCATGACATTGATATGCGTTATAGCACAACCAGACCTGACCCTTATAAACCCAAGCAGTGTGACATTCTAGAGAATAGGCTAGGCCCAAGCCAGATAAGCCTACAGTTAGCTGAGGTTAAGCCAGAATCGCATTCTCCAGATACCCTGAGTAGAGAGAGGAGATACCCTGGTAGAGAAAGGAGGCGGCCAGATTTCTATGGCGTGGAAAGTGATCAGGTGCAGATCAGCATTGATTATTGCTATAAGATGGTTTCCAATGTACCTCAGACTTTTAGAGAAGCTGTGACTTCATCCAACTCAAGGGAGTGGATGGATGCAATGGATGAGGAGATGAAATCACTGAGGGATAACACCACATTTACTTTGACCAACCTACCTGAGGGCAAGAAAGCAGTGGGGGGTAGATGGGTGTATGCTATCAAAACCAATGCTGATGGATCTGACAAATATAAGGCTCGCTATGTCGCCAAGGGGTATAGTCAGGAGTTGGGTGTAGATTATGGAGAAACTTTTTCTCCTACTGCTAACCTTACCAGTGTGAGTGTTGATGCAGAAAGCTGCTCAGGAGAATTTAATTCTCCATCAGATGGATGTTAAAACTGCCTACTTACATGCACCGATTGGTTATTAAATTTATATGTAACAGCCAGAGGGGTGTGATGTAAAATCTCAGGCAAATGAGAAGATGGTGTGTTAACTGGAGAAATCATTGTATGGGCTAAAACAATCAGGTCGAAACTGGAACAAAATGTTACATAACTATCTGTGCGAAAACATCTTTGTACAAAACCCAGCTGATCATTGTGTTTACAAGAGAGAAACAGAACATGGGAAAGTGATAATATTGATATGGGTTGATGACTTGGTTATTGCTGCCAGTGATGAGAGAGCTTTAAAAACTGTCAAAGAGATGCTTACTGGGAAATTCCACATGAAAGATTTGGGAGAACTGAAGAATTTTCTAGGTATCACTTTTGATCAGTGTGATGGGGGTGTGACTATGTCACAGCAGAGTTATGTTGGGAAACTGCTGGAAAGATTTGACATGCAAGATTGTAAACCCAGGTCGACACCTTGTGAACCAAAGTTGAATTACACCGATGGTAATGCAAAACTGATTGACCCCAGAAAATACAGAGAGGTGGTGTGTAGTTTAATCTACCTAACCTCATGCACTAGAACTGATATGAGTTATGTTGTTAGCAAATTGTCCCATTATTTCAGCGAGCCAACGGAAGAGCAGTGGATAACCGAAAAGCATGTACTGAAATATCTGAAAGGTACAAATGACAAGATGCTTTGTTACAGGAAATGTGATGAAGGGTTAAGGTTGGTGACTTATAGTGATGCAGATTGGGCAGGTGATGAAAATGACAGATGTAGTACATCTGGTTACTGTGTTAGCCTATGTAAGAATGGTCCTCTGATTTCTTGGAGGACCAAAAAGCAGCCAACTGTAGCATTATAAACATGTGAGGCTGATTACATGGCCTTAGCTGCCACTATACAAGAGTGTTTGTACTTGAAACAATTGCTTGAACATCTTGATGATTATCAGTGTACCTGTATGGTGTATGGTGTACCTACTGTATGATTTATGAAGACAACCAAGGTACAATTGCACTGGCAAAGAATCCTGTTAGCAGAGATGTAAGCATATTGATATTAAATACTTAATGACTAAACCAGTTACAAAAGTTAAGTTACTTACCTTTTCCACTTTCTTGTTTGGTTATAGCCAAGCTAAGATGTAATGCAATTGGTTTCCATGATATTTCGTTTTGTTTTGTTTAACTTGTGAATGATTCTGAATAATGTGGGCGCAAGTGGGGGTGTTAATTGATTGGTTAAATGAGTATGCTCCCAATTATTGTGGGTTCCTCTCAGGTGTGTTTGTCATGTGTCCATGCCATGTGATGTTCTATTTAAGCAGCACCTGTACCAATAAACAAATGATTGTGTGTTCTCACTGCAACCTGTGTGAAGCCTGTTTGTCTTTAGCCGGTATCTAGCCAAACTCTGAACTCAACAGGGAGTAGGACATGTCAGGATCAG
Source organism: Carassius auratus (assembly GCF_003368295.1). Taxonomy (NCBI): domain Eukaryota; kingdom Metazoa; phylum Chordata; class Actinopteri; order Cypriniformes; family Cyprinidae; genus Carassius; species Carassius auratus. The sequence continues at coordinate 3,370,957 of NC_039251.1, read as the reverse complement.
TACAGCTCTGATACACTTGGTGTCTTTCACAGAGAGCTTTCACCGCTGCTGGCAGTATCGTTGGTTGATCTGATTCTGCTAAATGGTGAAGGGTGAATTGCTTGATTCTTTCACACTCTTTTAGAGAAACAAAGTCATCCAAAGGCCTGTCATGAGGGCATCTAGAGAGTGCATCAGCATCCAGGTTTCGCTTGCCTGCCCGATACTGAATCTGGAAGTTAAACGTCGAAAGGCTGGACAGCCACCTATAACTGGTCGCGTCAAGCTTTGCAGATGTCAAAATATAGGTGAGCAGGTTGCTGTCCGTTATCACAGTGAACTCTCCTCCATATAGATAATCACTGAATTTGGTCGTAACTGCCCACTTGAGCGCGAGGAACTCCAGTTTATGCGCTGAATATCTCGTTTCACTCTTGGTTAAGCCTCTGCTGGCGAAGGCAATTACTCTCATTCGACCTTCTTGTTCTTGATAAAGAGCAGCCCCAAGTCCAGTGGTGCTTGCATCCGTAGTCAGCACATAGGGAAGGCTGGGATCTGCAAATCCGAGTACTGGGGCTGAAGTCAACTTTTCCATGATAGTGTTGAAGGCCTTTTGGCGTTCTTGAGTCCATCGATCTCCAAATTGCTCTTTAGGATCTCTGTACTGTGTACTTTCTGTTGGACTACGTCTCTGGTTTTTCTGCAGAGGGGGATAACCAACAGTAAGGTCATTGAGGGGTCTTGTTATCTTGGAAAAGTCTTGGACGAACCTTCTGTAGTATCCAGCGAACCCAAGAAAAGACTTGAGCTCTTTAAGGTTCCTAGGCCTAGGCCAGGTCTTCAGGGCTTCGATTTTGGATGGATCTGTTTCAACACCATTCTCAGACACTATGTGGCCCAGATATCGGACTGACGCTTGGAAAAACCTGCACTTTTTAGGAGAAAGCTTCAGTCCGTAATCTCTCAGTCGTTCTAGAACTTGAAGGAGTCTGGCTTCATGTTCTTCAAGAGTCTTAGAGAAGACTATAAGATCGTCAATGAAGACCAATACTTCTCTTCTATTAAGATCCCCCATGCACTGCTCCATGAGCTTTTGAAATGTGCTCTGTGCATTTGTGATCCCTTGGGGCATTCGGTTGAACTCCCAGAACCCCAATGGACATACGAATGTCGTCTTCTGTTTGTCAGCCTCTTCCATCTCAATCTGAAAGAAACCCGATTTTAAATCAAGAACTGAAAACCACTTGGATCCAGTTAAAACAGAAAAGGCTTCTTCCTGATTCGGCAGAGCATATGTATCCTTTATGGGTTGGGAATTCAACTTTCTGAAGTCGATACACAAGCGCACATCGTTGTTTTCCTTCCTCACGACCACTATTGGGGAAGCGAATGGGGATTCAGATGGTCTTATGACACCAGCATCGAGGAGCTCCTTCAGGTGTCTTCTCACTGCATCCAGGTGGATAGGTCTAGAACGCTGCTTGAATGGTGTCTTGTCATTAAGATTGATCCGGTGTTTCACCTTATCAGTGTGGCCGTGATCTAACTCATGCAGTGCAAAAACATCTGGCATGGAGTTCACTAAATATGTTATCCGCTCCTTCCATTCACATGATAAGGGAGAGTCACCGAAGTCGGGAACAACTTTGTCTTGTGAAAGATTCGCAGCTTTGCAACCAGGGATACTCATGGGGTGTCTACCTTCGGTCACATGCTGGACGGCATGTACTTCAGCCAGTACTGCTCTTGGAGGGATTATTAAATCAGTCTGTGTCTCGTTCTTCAGCACTATTGGTATCTGGACATTGCGCTTCGGAGGTAAGGAGTGCAGACTATTAGCCACTAGCAGTCCACCAGGCAAGGAAGATTATGCTGATGGTTCCACTGCCACCCAAGTCTCCGACAGCGGCCCAATGATTTTGACATGGCCGTTGAGAACTTTTGTACTTCCGGCTGTTAAAACTTTGGGCGTACCTCCCTTCACTTTTACTTGGCCCAAGATACTCGCACTAGCTTGTCGTCGTCTTGCTTCGAGGACTCTTATCACAGCTCGATATCCATGGTAATATGACTCAACTTGGGGCATGGTCGCTTTTGCATGATCAGCATAAAGGACGTCCAATGTGTTGGTGCCAATGAGGATTTGGGGTGCATATGTCAGATCTGGAACCACTAGGGCTAATGTTGGAACTTCAGCTTCAATCCCTAGGAACTCCTGAGGAATTTCGACATATCCTACATAAGGAACGGCCTGTCCATTTGCACCTTCGACCTCTAACAGGTGGTTCAATGGTTGCATGGGGTGCTGCGACAAGTGCCTGTCATAGAAAGACAGGGGAATTGTTGTTACCTGAGATCCTGTGTTCAACAAGCAGCTCACTTTCTTCCCTTCGACTTTATTTGCGCAGTGCATTTTGTTCCTACCAGTCCAGCTGGTAACTTGAAGGAGCTTCTAGTGTCGGCCTGCTTGTCAAACACCCGTCGATGCTTAGGGCATTGTTTGTTTTTCTCAGTCCCCGTCAGCCCTGTGACAGAGACTGACTTTAATTTAAAGACTCTGTAGCAAGTCCTTTTTGGAGATCCCACTCAGCCTGCCTTTCTCTCAGCTTCCTTCTCTTTTCTTCTACTCTAGGTGGATTTGGGGGGCTTTCACAGTTGATGGCTAGATGGCCGTCTTCCCCACAACGGAAACAATACCATGGTCGAGGCTGATTGGTCCTAATCTCAGTGTGCTTTGGTCTTGCATGTTTGTCTTTGCTGTTTTCCCCGGCACCAGGTATACTCAGGTTCTCTCTCTGACTGAGGGATCTTTCAGACTGGTATCTCTATGCTCCAGAAGCAGCAACTTGAACTTTAAGCACTGCTATCTGGTCTTTTAGTTCCTGAAGATCACTCATCCCTGCTTGCTCTCTAACTTCCTGATGAGTAGCTGTTTTAATGGCTGCAACTTGGCTTTCGAGAGCTGCAATCTCTTTCTTCAGAAGGCCTACTTCAACCATTTCAGGGAGTTGCACTTTACTCTTCTTGGAGGCTTTCGGCTTGGGAGCAGCAAGAGCTGGGGAATCAGTGTCTTCTTCCGATGTGCTGCAATAAGCAGACTGTTGGTGTGCTGCTGTACGCAGTTTAAGGGGAACTGATGGGTGATTACTCATACCCAGATGCTTCCTCATTCTCTCCTCTTTTGATGTTTGCTTATCTTCCGCTGTACGAATGAGTATGGCTAATTAAGCAAAAAGAGGTGGATCTGCTTTTCTCTTTTCAAGCTGCAGATCAGCTATTAGGGCATTGTCCCAGCAGCCACGACAGAACTGCCTCAACAGACAATGGTCTCGTTCACTCTCTGCAACTCTGCTCCGTCTGATGGCAGCACTCAGAATTACATGCAATCTGTGGAGGTAAGCGGACAACCTTTCTCCAGGATTCTGCAGGGTACTTATAACTGGGCTAATAATTGGTCTCCATCCTCCACCGACCCATAGACGGACTCCGGGAGAGTCCAGCAGTCTAAGACACTCTGACGATGGAGCATTCGAGTTCACATGCTTGATTATGTCTGAAGCAGGCGGTAACAAGCAGTCCAGAATTTTCTGTGTCTTGTGCGACTCAAGAAGGGATGGATCATTCAGTAAATAGTCAACACTTGCCCTCCATGTGTCGAAGTCAGGATCGTTGTTCGGACGAGGGCTCCTCCCAGAGAAAGCTTTCAGGCGGAATGAAGCACTATGTGTGGACATGGGATCACTCGTCCTCATAATGTGTTCCATCACTATTCTCTGGATGCCTGAAGGGTTCATAGCAGACATGGGAAGCTTCACTGATATTGTCTCAGCAGAGTTGGCATCTGCATCATTTGATCAAAAGTGAGGCGACGCTGCGCCTATGTTCACCTTGACTGGGTTTTCAGGCTCTATTCTCAGTTCAGAGGGTAGCTTGAATCCTTTCAACCTCAAAGGAGTGCTAGTCGCACTTGTCAGGGGGCTTGTCTCTGGGGGACCTTGCTCTTGCCCAGGTCCTACTCTAGGTGACGCATCAGCTTGAGTTTTCACTCCACTAACCTTCATCAATGCTCGTTGGAGAACATCTTGTAGGGTTTCACCATTGGCGCTCGCTATTGCTTGTAGTTTCTCCAAGCACTCAGCGGTGGCGCTACTAGTGGCGGGGGTATAAACTGTACTCATAGCGCACACATGGAACACAATGTCTGCATCAGTAGGGCTCACTAAGGTCAGTGGCAGCTGGGGCTCAAGATCACACATGGCTGAACTGTGCGTGAACTCCACTACTGCATTACGATGAAACTCAGATTGTGGATCATCAATCAGTAGATTACGTCGTATGGAGCCATATTTTAAGAGGCACGATTCTAGCATTTGATCTGATTCAGTCAGTGTTATGCCACTAACAATTACTGCATTTCGCACATTAACGCCTTCACGTTCCACAAGATCCATTTCTGTCAGATTCACTCTACGTACTTATATTGATGGTTATTCACCTCAGTCGCTGCAGCGTCCTCACTCCTGGCTGGCTCGCCAAAATGTAGCGTGTAACACTTGTAAAGACTGATGTGTCACACTGGGATAGGGTTCAATATGGTTAGATATGGGCCAACTGATCAGAAGGTAAGGTGCGACTACTGGAGAGAGGAGAGCAACACAGCAGGTAGGTGAAAACCAAGAGTTTTGTTTACTTTTTGGTCTGAATTTCAGTTTGTCTGGAGTATGTAAATCTCAATATTGTAATTTCACAACATTCAATGTATGACAATACATATAATCAATTCTCCTTTTTTTGAAATTTAGGAAGTTGGACTCAAACAGATCAACCCAATTGAGAACAATTATACATATACTTTGTATGAAAATGAAATAAAATAAACTTATTGGAAAACTCCACAGAGTCTGTTTGTTTATAACCCAATAAAATAAAATAAAAAACAATGTTTTCAGAACAAAATATTACAACTCAATAATTCAGATTTACTCTTTCCCTTCAGAATGTATCACAGTATTTTCAGTCTAAGGGATCAAATAGTTGAGATACACTGGATATGATTCAGTTAATGTCAGTTCACAATCAGATGACTCAAATCAAAAGACTGGTTGACTCTTTAGAATCATTCAGTTCAGAATCAAATGACTCCAATCAAAAGATTTGTTGACTCTTTAGAATCGTTCGAAATGTCTCTCCATTCAATGTTCAAGGGAAAAAAGGGAAAAAACTAAATCTCAGTCCTGTTTGTCCAAAAACAAAAAAGGAAAAGAATTCTCATACCAGTTCAGATGAATTCAAGATCAAGTTCAACAAGCAAATTGTCTCCGTGGGTGGCTCGCCATTTACATACGCTCAATATGCGTCTCACGTGTCCAGGAAGGTGATCAGTTTCTCAGAAAAAACACATGAAAGGGAAAAAAAATTGCAAAACAATTTAAAACTTATGTGCCCTCTAGAAGCACATAAGCATATAAAAGAAGCACATAATTGCAAAACAATTTAAAACTTATGTGCCCTCTAGAAGATTGCGTTCTGCAAGTGAACGTCGCTTGATTGTGCCATCCCAAAGAAGCACAAAGTCACTTTTACGGACTTTTAAGTTAAATGTTCCCTTCTGGTGGAATGAACTCCCCAACTCAGTCCGAGCAGCTGAGTCCTTAGCCATCTTCAAGAATCGGCTTAAAACACATCTCTTCCATCTATATTTGACCGTCTAACTTTAACACTCACTATTCTAATTCTATTCTTTAAAAAATCTAACTACCTTTCTAATCTTTTTGCATTCTATTTTCTTTTCATTATGCAATTCTATATGTATGTGTGTGTGTATGTGCAAAGTCCTCTAACTAGCTTGCTCTATTCTTTTTTATTTTTATTTTTTATTCTATCGGTTTTCTTTTTATTTATTATATTATTTAAAATCCCATGCTACGTGTACTGTGTTAACCTAACTGAGACTTGTTATAGCACTTATATATCATTGCTCTTTTTGTTGTTTTTGATTGCTTCCACTGTCTTCATCTGTAAGTCGCTTTGGATAAAAGCGTCTGCTAAATGAATAAATGTAAATGTAAACACAAGGCAGAACAATAATTAATCTTCAAATTAAACACTTTCATCAACAAATATCATGTATACACTTCAACAACATATTAATTCGATATCCTGACACTTATACAGAACATTGTAACTCTTCATTGACTCATTTGCATCTTCACATGTGATTAGCTTTAGCCCAACATGCAAATTAGCACTAGCTCACACACTATGCATAAGCAGCCTATATGAACGCTAATATCACATTACTTATTCGCTGTTGAGACTTCAAGTTTTCTTGTAGAGCGTCAAATCAATATATATAAAAAACAACTCACCAAGGCAAGAATTAAGAAGAGAATTAAGAAGATAATTTGCGATGCTTTGGTGCTCCGTGTATGTGCATTTGGCTTTTATAACCGGCCTCACTCTCTTCTCACTACAGTGTCAGCTCTTCAAAGTTCGCTCAGAGATATAATCTTTTGATTGCATTCAAGTTTTCTCTATCAATAACGATCTTTTATGCGGAGTATCTAGGAATCACTAGGTGCACATGCTTCGTCTGACTCACTCGCTCTCTCTCGATGTCTCTGAGAGTGGCAGCGTTGCCGGTGCCATCTCGGTGCGCTGCTACCATTGGCTCGTTGGAGTGTCAATCAATGCAGCGCGATCAATGATAGGACGAAACACTCTCTCTTCTGAAGCACTCGCTTTTCTCTCTTAATCTCGTTTTTTTTAATTTTCCCATATTTTTTTACATATCTTTTAACTCTTGTAGCCTGGATCACCCGGGTTACATGAATAGTTCAAAGAAAAGAAAAAAGAAAAAACAGCATGAACGCAAAACAATAACGAATCAAAGATGCAGCAAATTAGATACATTTCCTGTTCGTGGTCAGTCAATAGCTGCGTGTGGTGTCCACGTTTGGAAATAAAGACTAAACGTCAGCTTCTGATATATTTGTTTAGTGATGTTTTTTCATTCATCTCCCTCTCGCTGGTGTAACTTTGTATTGTGTGACGTAGTCCAGTGAAGGTGTGTTTAGGACGGGGTTTACAGGAGTGTGTGAGGATACTGTCATGACACAGAATGATCTCGGCCTCTGTGCTCGAGGTCCAAGGCTATTAGCTCCGTCCGGCTCGCTGTGAGCCTCGGCTCACACTGGACAGTGCCATCCCAAAGAAATAACCAATATAAATAACCACCGCAATAAAGAATGAATGCCAGCCCAGCGTGTATTATACAAGACAGAAGAGAGAAAAATACTAGATATACACAATACATACAATAAATGTATGAGGGTGAGTGAGTAATGCCCTTGGAAGTCCAATGGGTGGGTGTGTGTGTGTGTGTGTGTGTGTGTGTGTGTGTGTGTGTGTGTGTGTGTGTGTGTGTGTGTGTGTGTGTGTGTGTGTGTGTGTGTGTGTGTGTTCGGTTCGTCCTCACCGGTGCAATATTTGGAGTCCGGGAGCACGTTGAGAACAGCGCTGTCCTGTGACGAAGTCCTCGGTAAAATAATCCAATGGCAGCAGTTATTTCCACGAGGAAGCAACTCAAAGTCACAGCAAAATACAGCAGGTAATAAGGATAAGGCAATCGATCGCTAAATCGAATTGAAATAGTTACACTACTTATTACATTTTAAACAGTGTAACTTGTAAACTGTAAACTATTAACTTCCCAGCACTGTCAAACAGTAATATCACAGAAAATATTCTGCAAGTCAGTTATTTTCACCTTGTGCTGTTGGATTTATAATTAGACAATAAAAAAAAAATTATAACATTTAAAAAAATACTTTTAGTCAAAATTCAGCACTGTTTTGTATTGAAGTATGAAGAGTATGAAGAGTTACATTAATGCATTAACTGTCTATAGCAGTAATGTCAAAGCATGAGTGATTTATGTAGCTACTTACTTGATCATATTTTGAGCTCATTTAAAAATTCTAAACAACAACAACAAAAAACCCTTCTTTTGGTTTATCTTTTGATTATTTAAATGTATTATGAATAGTATTAATAATAATAATGATGATGATAATAACCAATAAAATGAAATGTGTTATTTTCTTTTCTTTAAGTAGACTAAGTGTGCATTAATTGATTCAAAGGTTATCAGAGTTAAAAGTTAAATCTGTCGCTGCAGCTTTTTGAAGTGTAAATTTTGTTAGTAAGGATGACATAATAGTAGGCTACATTTTCATTAGTTATTTTATCGGTTATTAAATCAGATATAGAGAAGCACAGTACAATTACATTTATTTAAATGCATTTGTGAGAGTGTGATTACAGTGAACTAGTCCTGTCTGTCTGTGCAGCGTCTCTCTACTAATAGTGAAGCTGTGGATTCTGATTACTTAGAAACACAAAGACATTTTCACTGTAACTTTTCTGTCTCTAAGCATTTTTATTGACAAATCACCGGGCAGCAGTGACAATATTGTTTGTTTGTGCGTGTGAGTGATCTGTTATGTGTCTGTATGCGTGTGTGTGTGTGTGTGTGTGCGCGTGCAGTACAATCCTTGTAGACAGAACTAGTTTAGATAGACCATAGTTACAGCATTAATTGTGCTAGTGATTGAGTAATGGAGCACTCAGAGTGAGTGAAAAACAGAATTATCAGACTTTCCGAAAATCCACGCTTCAGTCAAAATGATCAACGCGAGGACACCACATATAATATTAATTATATACATGTTAGACATTTTATTCCCATGTTTTGAATATTGTCTTATGTTTTGTTTAATATAAACACCTCTCTGAGCTAATATACAATGGAGTAAATGAGAAGAAATACAGATTTGTACTCGGATCGGTCTCCTCAAAAGCCCACTGTTCTTACTCTCTCACTTATCTGACTGGTTTCTTTAGTAATTTTGTCTGGTAACAGTCAAGCCTTTGCTAACAAGACGAGTCATTAGCACTTAGTGTAACTGAATCCACTTAAAGGTGTTTCTAATGCAGAAACAGCTTTAACATGAACACAGAAGTCCACACATGAACAAGAAACAAAGACATACAATGTTTTACTTTCTGTATCTCTGTATCTTGATTGACAGTTGTCTCATCCAATCAATAGTAAGTATTCCACTCACAAACAATAGCTAATGTTTATTAATGTCTGATTTAATATCTGTCTGAAACTTCTCCCCATCCACTATATAGTGCACTATATCGGGTGAACAAAGAAATAAAGATTTACTACGCACAGACCGTATTGATTGCAAATACAAAAACAAGACAAGTAAAGAAAACGCAGAACTTATTAGGGGTGCTCCGATCACGATCGGCCGATCGTTATGCGCATCTCGTCAGTAAAGCCAGTTCTCTAATCAGCGGTTAATTACATTGTTACTACACAGAGCCATTGTTAATAGAGAAGATGCGCAAATCCACTTCATTTTCAGCGTTTATTGGCGCAGTTAACAACTGCTCTGTGTAGTAACAGCTGCTCTATGTGAAATCACACACCTGATGGAATTAACCGCTGATTAGAGAACCGGCTTTACTGACGAGATGCGCATTAACGATCGGCCGATCGTGATCGGAGCACCCCTAGAACTTATTAAAATAATCATCCTTTATTTAATATATGAACACAGAAAACCACTGTAAACAGGTTAAATATAATGTCTCCGATTCTATGACTAGTAAAATAATGGAACCTTACTCAGACGAACACTCATGCTGTGTCCAAAACCGCTCCCTATCCACTATATAGTGCACTATATGGGGTGTCAGCCATTTTGTAGTGCTGTCCGAATTCTGAGTGAACTACTTCATTCCCTACATTTGTCCACTACTTTTTACCCACAATTCATTCTGATTTCGAGTGTACAACCAATGTACACTGGCTGAAGCACTATTTCCCACAATCCAATGCAGAGTAGCGTCGAGCTGGAAGAGAGAGCGGGAGCGAGAGTTTTTAATGAGAGATGACATTTACATTTTTATTATTTCTGTTTTAACATTTTTCCTACATTATATTAAAATATGTTATGTAGGCAATAACTCAGTTTAATATTTGACTAATTTAATGAGGTGGCATCGATGTTAACTTACAAAAATGTTGATAATCTGGTGGATAATTTAATTTTTTTCGTTAAACAGGTAGTGTATTCTGATTATCATTAACGGTCGCCTGAGGACGCTCTACAATCATCTTATCTGAGCTCAAAACACTGCTTGAGCGAGTATCAAGATACTAAAAATAATAAATACATAATTATGAATGTTTTTATGTGTGTTTATTTTTGTTATCAGTACGTTATTTTAATAGCATTTAATGATTATGAACATAAAAGCATTACAAAAAAATAATTATATACCATCGATGAAACCACAAAGCTGACGCGGAGGTATGTATAACTGAAATAAAGTAATTTTGAGCATTATTGCTATTAGTATTATTTTCTAAAATTAGGTAAATGTAATATAAGAGTACATATGGCAATGTTTTTGCAACAGCTCCAATTCTCACGCGCAGTGTAGGCTATACGTCACTGTCCGAATCCGTTCACTTATTTATTTGTTCACTCCTTCCTGATAGAGTGGACTCAACTGCCATACACTATACAGTGGTTAGTGAATGAGTGAACGAGTGAGTTATCATCAATACCGGTATATCGCGACACCCATAGTCTCATCCAATCAGTAGGAAGTAATACATTCACAAACAATACCTACATTTTTAAAAACAATTCTTATGACTTGTCATTGTGTTTTCTGGCTTTCTGGGTGATTTGTTTTTCACTTCACACATATTTTAGAGTGTGTCATATATAATCTTACCACAGTGTCTCCAGTTTACAGTGAGGATCCTCCAGTCCAGCACAGAGACGCTTCACTCCTGAATCTCGTATTTTATTCTCAGACAGATTCAGTTTTATCAGGTGTGAGGGGTTTGATCTCAGAGCTGAAGCCAGAGCAGAACAACCTTCATCTGTGATGCCACAATCTCTCAACCTGTAGAGAACAATGACACAGTGTTAATTGTAGTTGAAGTGTGTGTAGTTTGTTATTGACTCTGGTCTCAGAGCAGGAGAGGAGATATAATGACAAGCATTGCCACAAACTGCTGCTGATAGAATGAGATTTCTGCATGTTGATGCTCAATGCTGCGGTTTGAAACTGTCATTGTGCTTCAGGACTGAACAGACACACAGAGCTGAATGTGAGATATTGTTTCATAGTGATATAAGGACAGATCTGTCTGGAGAAACAGTCACTTGCTCTTCTAATTACAACTTATGGTTTACATAAAAATGAAGATTTAAAAATCATAAAAATCCCACAGACTTACAATGACAAAATCTTCAGATGAGCCAAGACTATTCAAAATCCAACTGTCAAAATTCAAATGTAAACAAACTGAAGGCCTTTAGACTCCATTTAACTGCCATTCTATGTTCTATTTCTAGACCATTCAAACTCATTTAACCTTCCATTCTGTCTAATATTTCTAATCTATCAATCATCTATATGGGGCAGTCGTGGTCTAATGGTCAGAGAGTCTGACTTGTGACCCACAGACAGGGATGTACTGGCCATCAGGAGTAAAGTGATAAACAACAGAAGTGTCTTGATCCATTCAGATGTGACACAGAATTGTGTTTTACAGTAGTGTGATATGAGAACATTAAAGCTTCTGTAGTGATGCTGGCTGAAAACACACACCACAATCTAAACTTCATGACGAGGTCAGTTGGAAAATGACAAAACATAGACTTGTTAATTCATCACCATAATAATTTAACTTGCAGTTATTAACACTGTACAATAGAGATGTATTTATTATAAATTTTACTGTTATTAGCCTATTTAAATATTACCGGTAAATATGTTCTTAAAGGCCAAATTTTAACCCCAGTCCAGCCCTGGCCACAGGTCATAGGTTTGAGTGATCTTACCACAGTTTCTCCAGTTTACAGCGAGGATCCTCCAGTACAGCACAGAGACGCTTCACTCCTGAATCTCGTATATTAATCATAGACAGACTCAGTTCTCTCAGGTGTGAGGGGTTTGATTTCAGAGCTGAAGTCAGAGCAGAACAACCTTCATCTGTGATGCCACAATCTCTCAACCTGTAGAGAACAATGACACACTCTTCACTCTCTCAGATCAGATCAGTTTAGCTGTGAAACCATTAGTAAAGAGAAAGAACAAATCAATGTGTGATGAATCATTGGACTGCGATTTAAAATGTCAAAGAACAAAAAAACATGATCATAAATCATTTAAAACCTCATTCAAAAGGAAAAAAAACCTCTTTTACACTCAGGATTTTAAACGTCTTATGTAGACGTTATGTAGTCTTATGTACCTTGTATATTCGGTTTACCTTGTATATTCTGTATTACCTTGTATATTCTGTATTACCTTGTGTATTCTGTACTTACTGCTTATTGCACTTCTGGTTAGATGCTAACTGCATTTCGTTGCCTTGTACCTTACATGTGCAGTGACAATAAAGTTGAATCTAATCTAATCTAGACATTCATTCAAATCTATTTAACCCCTTTGCGTGCAAACATCGCTGACGGCCCCAGTTTATTATTGTTTCACTTTCACAGCACATTAAACATCACTGTCTTACTTCATCTGGACAAACTGTGCATCAATGGAAAGTTTAAAGACTCAAGCTTCGATATTTGACCAATATTTTGATAAAACATTGTTGCAGTGACAGATATTTAGTGGTTTATGTCAGGAGTGCAAAATAATAAATCCGTATTATGCCACATTTTGAATAGAAATTCACAACTCACTCATATTCAGTCACGTCAAGAGTGGTTTATTTGTGTTCACATAGACTCACTGAACAGCGTCAATAAGGATTTACAGACCAAAGATGCATATCTGCGGAGATATATGGATATATTTACTGATGTTTACTTCATATTTCTTCAGACAGAATCGTCATTTCTATTCATTTTCCACGGATTTACGCGATCAGATGATAAACAGCCTCTCCCAGCGATCTCTGTGTGCGTGCAGTAGTCACAGCTCGTGCGGTGTGTGACTCAGACTCTGATTGGGTCTTTCAAACATCAATCTTAGAGTTTCATATCTGGACACCGCCCCATCGTGTCACATGCTTCCTGCACACTTCCTGGTAGTTATCTTGCCAAAACAACACTGAAACACCTCTGTACACACAAAATATCCGAATAATAAACCCGCGATTACGATAGTAAAGCTTGGTATGAGAATTTCTTGAGATCTGGGGCGTTTTTATAAAAAAAATCGAAAATGTACATCGGAAATGCTAACTTGTGCAGCGATGAAAAAGGCAACAAATAACATATTTTTACAACAGTAAACGACCAAATTCCACCCCTGATCGCTAAAGGAAGTTATTATAAACACTCGATCGGGGTTTAAAGTGAGTTTTGAGTAAAAGTGTACTAATAATTTCATAAATTGTCAGATGTAGCTTGATGCTAACGTTAGCACCAATGCTACTAATAGCAGGTGCTTTTCTTCTTCATAATGCATTTTTGTCTCAATAATTCACGTAAGGTCGTAAGAAAATGTTTTGTTGTATTTTTATAGTAAGACTTTTGATAAATAAGGGCTAAATGCAAAGAGAGACTGAAGTGAGATCGCTGCTTTGTTGCTTTGTAAAGCCTGAAAAACCACAATCAAGGCTAATAAAGGTGGAATAAAAACAAAAGAATAATGATAAAAGAATAATGCGGATAATGTGTCATACTTGGCGGAGGTGTGAAAGAACCGTTTGGGGAGAACAATACAATCATGATTCGGGCAGTTTTCAACAGTGAAACATACACAAAGAGCACAGGAAAGTTTACATGTGAGATCTTACAGAGATGACAAGGGCCATAAATCAATCTGATTAGCCTTCTCTAAAAACACACATGACATGGCCTTAGAAAATATTTCATAAAATTCACAGTTTTACAGATTCGATTATGAAATTTTTTATGAAGTCTTGGAAGACTTGTGGCCTTAGCTACACTGTGTTTTCAAACTCATTTCCTACATCAACATTTTTTTAAATACATTTAAAACATATGTTTTTAATATTTTTATTTTTGTTTTTATGTTTGAGCTTATATATCTCTATTATCATAACAGTCTGAGTGATTCTGATTCCTGAACAGTAAACTTTAAAGTGTCAGCTTTGTGAACATATGTTGAATATGTATCTAGTCAGAAAGAATCATGAGCAGAAACCTTTTTATTTTGGGTATGTAATTTCGGTCTCCATGCCAAAAAAGGGGGGTTACTAGTAAGGGGTTAATCACACTATTCAGTACACAGCTGAGCTTTAGTGTTATTTTTAATTAATATGTGTGTGTGAGAGAGAGTGAGTGAGTGAGTGAGTGTGTGTGCTTCTCCATCACTCAAGGATATAAAAACCTGAGATCTCCTACACTGTGAGATATTATTCATATTCAGTGTAAATTGTGTCAGATAGTACTTACACCTAAATGTGCTGCAGTGCTTTACAAAACAGCAGGTAATAACATATTCTTCACATTCACATTCGGTATTATAAATACAAGCAGTTCGTGTCTGTGCTGTCCGTGTATGTGTCCGGATTGCTCACACATATTAAGTATAACACAGTCTTTACACTCCAACAGTCTTTTGGAAACAGGGTTTTTTAAGTAAGATATGTCCTTTAATATAAATTCTGACTAGACACACAAAATTGCAGCACAAATGACTGAAGATGAATTAGTTTTCATCATAATACATGAGCTCTTGCTCCTGTTTTTGGCCACCAAACATTTACTGGAGCTTCAATTGATTTTGCTAGTTTGATTAATAATCCTTCACCTGTCCATCGCTATTTTCCTCTTATTTTCCACTTTTTCTGAAATCCCATGAGCTCATTGTGTTCTCAAAGATGCCATAAAGATTTAACTTTAATGTTCAGATAATAACGTGTGATTTAGTGATGTCTGTTCAGATTATAACCTGCCAAACACGACACAATGATGTGTTTGATCACAAGAGTTAATAAATGAGATTGTGAAGCAAATGTCATCCTGTAGCTGTTTTTTAGAGGAGCAAGTGACTGTTTCTCCAGACAGATCTGTCTTTATATCACTATGTGTGATGTACTTTAATAACGAGGCAAGGCACACGTTTCTTAACTTTATATGAGGTCTCTCAGCATTACACACAGTTCAACATGAGGGTAAACAGACTTCCTATTTGTCAAGACCTTCGCAGAAAGGCACACCCACTAAAACAACGGCAAGCTCTCAGGGACCACCTGTAATGCACATATTTAACAGTATTAAATACACCACATTACCCCCTCTTTAAAATTAAAGGTAATCCCCACATAGTGTATAACATATAACACCAACTTAAAACTATACTGCTTAGTGTAGTCAACCAAATAGTGATTACACCCCGGTTAATGAAACAAAAGCATGTTAAACCATACAATAACTCAACCCTTTTTAATAACTGAACAAGCCCCAGTATCAACTATGTTTAATATCTATAACGTGACAGCCGCTTAGTCACGCGCTCCGAGCGCCTCAAAGTCACTGTCTCTGGATCAGGCAACCCAGGCTGGTCCAGCATAAAAGGTGGTGGTGCAGGTGCTGCGGAGGTTGGCACAGCAAGGTCACTCTCCTGCTCAGTTAACCGAGTTGCTTCTTTAGACTCTGAATTTGAAACACCCTGAGGGTATCGAGGTCGCAACTGATCTCTGTGACGTCTGTACACTTGGTCAGTTAACTCTCCCTGCACCCAGTACGACACCGGACCTGTCTGTTTTGTAACTACTCCAGGGATCCATTTGGGTTTATCCCCTGCAGTATTGCGTAGATACACAGGATCATCCACATCAAACTGTCTCTCAGCAGCCCGATGGTCATGTTCCTCCTTCTGCTGATACTGCCTCCTCCTCACCTTCATGGCCATGTTTGGCTTTAGGAAGTCCAATCGCGAATGCACATGTCTCCTCAAATGCAAATCTGCGGGTGACTCTCCTGTTGCACTATTGGGGGTTGTGCGATATCGCAGTAGGAAATGTGAGATTTTGTCCTCAACACTCAAATCCTCTCCATTTAGCTTCCTCATGCCTGCTTTGAATGTTGCAAAATACCTCTCAGCAAGGCCATTAGTAGCTGGATGCCTCGGTGCACCAGTAGTATGAACAGCTGAAACTCATCTGATGTGGAAGTCGTGGCGTTGTCTGTGACAACTTGCTCTGGCAATCCATATGATGCAAAAAGTCTCCGAAGTCTCGAAATGGTTGCGGAGGACGTTATTTGTGCCATTTTGAAAACTTCCAGCCTCTTAGAATATGCATCGACAATTATCATAAACATGTGACCCATGAACGGCCCAGCAAATCAATGTGGAGCCTTTTCCAAACATCTTCTGGAAATTCCCAGGGGTGCAGAGGGACTAGACGTGGCATACGCTGCTCCAACTGGCACCTATCACACTGTTTACAGGTTTTTTCAACGTCCATGTCTACATGTGGCCACCAGACATATTGCCTTGCAATGGTCTTCATCTTCACAATGCCAGGGTGTCCGCTGTGGATCTCATTAAGCACTGCTGTTCTCAGCTTAGTCGGCACCACTACTCTTGTTCTCCATAGAACACAACCTTGCTCAACAGACAGTGCCTCTTTTTTTGTAGTACACTTTCAGTTCTTCCGATACGAGAAATGAGCGACACCTGCGTCACTCACCGGTCTTGCATCCCACAAAGGAGATCGGTGAGTGGCGCACGTGTTGCTCATTTCTCAATCACTCCACCGGGCTCGCCCCGTTCCCACGGCTCTTGGCCCCGCCCCACTCATCACAGGCCCTTTATTATTTAGTTTGTACATTAATGATCTCCCACAGGATTGTGAAGGGATACAAGTGCAAATGTATGCTGATGATACTGCTATTTTTACACATGTGAGAACAGCAGAGTTAACAGCTGAAAAGTTAAATGTTGATGTGCAAAGGATAACACAATGGTTAGAGAAATCATGTCTTCCATTGAACACTTGTTAAGACAAACACACAAAACTATCAGAGAGATGATCTTACCACAGCTTCTCCAGATTAGAGTGAGGACCTTCCAGTTCAGCACAGAGACACTTCACACCCAAATATCCTAGTTTATTCCCAGACAGATCCAGTTCTCTCAGGTGTGAGGGGTTTGATCTCAGAGCTGAAGTCAGAGCAGAACAACCTTCATCTGTGACGTCACAATAACTCAACCTGTAGAGAACAATGACACACTCTTCACTCTCTCAGATCAGATCAGTTTAGCTGTGAATCCATTAGTAAAGAGAAAGTACAAATCAATGTGTGATGCCTCATTGGACTGAGATTTAAAATGTCAAAGAACAAAATAAAATAAAAACATGATCATTTAATAATTTAAAGCCTTATAAAAAAAAACATTCTTTATATTCCTGACATAGCTGTGAAAAGATTTGATTTTAAAAACAGCATCATGGCAATCAAACTATTTCTTATGATTTTAAACCTGTATTTAACCTATTAACCAGACCCCCCATTATGGGTCTCACACATTAAATTGTCCTACTTAACTTCAAATTTAAACAGTTCCTTACTTCCATTTTGGTGTCTTTGGGCTTTACTTTTCATCACCCAGATTTGATAATGCTCTAAAACATTAATAGTTATAGACACTGAAGTGCCTTGAAAAAAATTGCACCACACTGATTATTTTCATATAGAAGTGCATGAAATCAGTCCTGGAGCAATATAAAAAAGTAATGGTTTAAAAGTCTCATGAGTTTCTATTTCAAATTTTAAGATACCATGAAAACTATTCCTGCAACCATTTTTCTGATACTATGTCCCCCCTTCCCCCCACCATATTTTATATATATATATATATATATATATATATATATATATATATATATATATATATATATATATATATATATATATATATATATATATATATATTTACCACCCTACTGAAGGGTTCTACAAACTATTTTAGTCATCAAGCATATCAATGCATAGTTTTTCTATTATAAAACAATATAGACATCAGAAGTGATTTGTTTGAGCACTAGGAAAATACAATAAGAATAATTTGAGCAAAGATAGTTCAGTGCACCTGTGTCCAGGTGCAAGTTAACAGGTTAATTGTTTTTTCAAGACTATCCAACTGACTTTTAGATATTTTATATTTTTCTACTTTCTTTTCAGATATTAAATTAAATCTGGTTTTAGTGAGCTTTCTTACAATCAAAATCATATTATGATCAGATAGACCAGTTACCAGATTATAGCATTTCTTTATCCTTCCTGGTCTATTTGTAAAAGCCAGATAAATGCATGTTTTGGAATACCTAGTTAGCCTGGTTGACCCTCATAATGACCAGTTAAAGTTTTTAATTTCTTCCTTTGTAATTCATCCTTCCAATTTACATTAAAATCTCCTAATAAAATTATCTCCTCATTTGCGTCACATTTTTTGATAAGAGCATCCAATTTTTCATAAAATACAGCCTTAGCAGATGGTGGTCTTTAAATTCCAATTACAACAATTGACATTTTCTCAGACAATAAAAATTTAAGAACAATATATCTTGTTCATACAAGACCACTGAAATTGCTCCCATCTTATACTATCCTTAACATAAAATAGCAAACCTCCACCCCTTCCATCTATTCAATCTTGTGTATACATTTGATAACCACACACATTTAAAATATCAATGGGGGAATTTTCATGCAACCATGTTTCTGATAAACATAAAAAAATCTAAATTTGATTAATGTAAAATATGGTGTATTTTGATAATTTTTATGAATAACACCTCAAATGTTTAATTGTCCACCTAGTATTCCGCTTGGTTTCGATCGACAATCCCAAAGAATAGAAGCATAATTTACTGTTCTAAAATGCTTAAAACAATGATGCTTTACAATTGCCACATTTATCTTGTGCGTTGATTTATTCAAAAATATTGATGTAATCCTTTGCACATGGTTTGATATAGCTGATGGAACATCGCCTGATGGAACGCCGGCCTGAAATGTAGTCACCGGTCAATTCAAGTCAAGTCACCTTTATTTATATAGTGCTTTAAACAAAATACATTGCGTCAAAGCAACTGAACAACATTCATTAGGAAAACAGTGTGTCAATAATGCAAAATGATAGTTAAAGGCAGTTCATCATTGAATTCAGTGATGTCATCTCTGTTCAGTTAAATAGTGTCTGTGCATTTATTTGTAATCAAGTCAACGATATCGCTGTAGTTGAAGTGACACCAACTAAGCAAGCCAGAGGCGACAGCGGCAAGGAACCGAAACTCCATCGGTGACAGAATGGAGAAAAAAACCTTGGGAGAAACCAGGCTCAGTTGGGGTGCCAGTTCTCCTCTGACCAGACGAAACCAGTAGTTCAATTCCAGGCTGCAGCAAATTCAGATTGTGCAGAAGAATCATCTGTTTCCTGTGGTCTTGTCCTGGTGGTCCTCTGAGACAAGGTCTTTACAGGGGATCTGTATCTGGGGCTCTAGTTGTCCTGGTCTCCGCTGTCTTTCAGGGCAGTAGAGGTCCTTTCTAGGTGCTGATCCAGCATCTGGTCTGGATACGTACTGGATCCGGGTGACTGTAGTGACCCTCTGATCTGGACACAGACTGGATCTGGTGGCTACGGTGACCTCGGAATAAGATAGAAACAGACAAACATTAGCGTAGATGCCATTCTTCTAATGATGTAGCAAGTACATAGGGTGTTATGGGAAGTGTTTCCGGTTCCGGTTTATCTAATTAATGTAGCCTAAAAATCCTTTAACGGATTTGGATATTAAAAGCATATTAGTATGTTATGTGTAAGACAGGTTAAAGAGATGGGTCTTTAATCTAGATTTAAACTGCAAGAGTGTGTCTGCCTCCCGAACAATGTTAGGTAGGTTATTCCAGAGTTTTGGCGCAAAATAGGAAAAGGATCTGCCGCCCGCAGTTGATTTTGAAATTCTAGGTATTATCAAATTGCCTGAGTTTTGAGAACATAGCGCACGTAGAGGAGTATAATGTAAAAGGAGCTCATTCAAATACTGAGGTGCAAAACCATTCAGGGCTTTATAAGTAATAAGCAATATTTTAAAATCTATACGATGTTTGATAGGGAGCCAGTGCAGTGTTGACAGAACCGGGCTAATATGGTCATACTTCCTGGTTCTAGTAAGAACTCTTGCTGCTGCATTTTGGACTAGCTGTAGTTTGTTTACTAAGCGTGCAGAACAACCACACAATAAAGCATTACAATAATCTAACCTTGAGGTCATAAATGCATGGATTAACATTTCTGCATTTGACATTGAGAGCATAGGCCATAATTTAGATATTTTTTTAGATGGAAAAATGCAGTTTTACAAATTCTAGAAAAGTGGCTTTCTAAGGAAAGATTGCGATCAAATAGCACACCTAGGTTCCTAACTGATGACGAAGAATTGACAGAGCAACCATCAAGTCTAAGATAGTGTTCTAGGTTATTACAAGCAGAGTTTTTAGGTCCTATAATTAACACCTCTGTTTTTTCAGAATTTAGCAGTAAGAAATTACTCTTCATCAAATTTTTTATATCGACTATGCATTCCATTAGTTTTTCAAGGTCAATTGTGTCAAACGCAGCACTAAGATCCAATAAAACTAATAGAGAGATACACCCACGATCAGATGATAAGAGCAGATCATTTGTAACTCTAAGGAGAGCAGTCTCAGTACTATGATATGCTCTAAATCCTGACTGGAAATTCTAACATATACTATTTTTCTCTAAGAAGGAATATAATTGTGAGGATTCCACCTTTTCTAGTATCTTGGACAGAAAAGGGAGATTCAGGATAGGTCTATAATTAACTAGTTCTTTGGGGTCAAGTTGTGGTTTTTTGATGAGAGGCTTAATAACAGCGAGTTTGAAGGTTTTGGGGACATTTCCTAATGACAATTAGGAATTAATAATAGTCAGAAGATGATCTATGACTTCTGGAAGCACCTCTTTTAGGAGCTAGGAGATGGTATAGGGTCTAACATACATGTTGTTGGTTTAGATGATTTAACAAGTTTATACAATTCTTCCACTCCTATAGTAGAGAATGAATGGAACTGCTCCTCAGGGGGTCTATAGTGCACTGCCTGATGTGATACTGTAGCTGACGGCTGAATGGTTGCAATTTTATCTCTAATAGTATCGATTTTAGAAGTAAAGTTCATAAAGTCATTACTGCTGTGGTGTTGGGAAATGTCAACACTTGTTGAGGCTTTATTTTTCGTTAATTTAGCCACTGTATTGAATAAATACCTGGGGTTATGTTTGTTTTCTTCTAAAAGAGAAGAAAAGTAATCAGATCTAGCAGTTTTTAATGCTTTTCTGTAGGATAGGTTACTTTCCCGCCAAGCAATAGGAAATACCTCTAGTTTTGTTTTCCTCCAGCTGCGCTCCATTTTTCGGGCTCCTCTCTTTAGGGTGCGAGTATGCTCATTATACCATGGTGTCATACTGTTTTCCTTAACCTTCCTTAAGCGTAAAGGAGAAACTTTATTTAAAGTGCTAGAAAAGAGAGAGTCCATAGTTTCTGTTACATCATCAAGTTGTTCTGAGGTTTTGGATATGCTAAGGAATTTGGATACATCAAGAAGATAACTTAAAAAGCAGTCTTTTGTGGTAGAAGTGATGGTTCTTCTATACTTGTAACAAGAAGTAGAATTTACAATTTTGGCTATTTGAAGTTTGCACAGAACTAAATAATGATCTGAGTTATCATCACTTGGCTGAATAATTTCAACACTATCAACATCAATTCCATGTGACAGTATTAAATCTAGAGTATGATTTCGACAATGAGTAGGTCCTGAAACGTGTTGTCTAACACCAATAGAGTTCAGAATGTCTATAAATGCTGATCCCAATGCATCTTTTTCATTATCAACATGGATATTAAAATCACCAACTATTAAAACTTTATCTGCAGCCAGAACTAACTCGGATGTAAAATCACCAAACTCTTTTAATAAAGTCTGTATGGTGCCCTGGTGGCCTGTATACAGTAAAGTGAGTGAAAAAGTGAAGTGAAGTGACATTCAGCCAAGTATGGTGACCCATACTCAGAATTTGTGCTCTGCATTTAACCCATCCGAAATGCACACACACAGAGCAGTGAACACACACACACACACTGTGAGCACACACCCGGAACAGTGGGCAGCCATTTATGCTGCGGCGCCCGGGGACCAGTTGGGGGTTCGATGCCTTGTTCAAGGGCACCTAAGTCGACCCTCTAACCATTAGGCCACGACTTCCCCTAACGTAGCCAGTACAAACATAACAGGGGATTTATCATTAACATGTGTTTATCCATATTGCATCGTTTTTTTTATTTGTTGAACCTCAATTAAATTGTTAATCTTAACTTGGTTTGGACGTTTTTTGTATTTTCTAGTTCGGGGAACAGACACAGTCTCTATAGTGTGATATCTAGGTGAAAAAGTCTCTATGTGCTGAGAATTAACTGACCTCTGTGACGGCAGGCAGCTAGCAGATGGTCGGTTTAGCCAGTCTGCTTCCTGACCTGGGCCCCAGTTAGTCAAGTATAAACTCTTAGACTATTTGCCATTTTTCTAGAGAGAAGAATGGCGCCACCCCAGGAGGGATGAAGACCATCTCTTTTCAACAGGTCAGGTCTGCCCCAAAAGCTTGTCCAATTGTCTGTGAAACCTATGTTATTCAGTGGGCACCACTTAGACATCCAGCCATTGAGTGATGACAATCTGCTATGCATCTCGTCACCACGGTAAGCAGGGAGGGGACCAGAGCATATTACAGTGTCTGACATCGTGCTTGCAAGTTCACACACCTCTTTAATGTTATTTTTAGTGATCTCCAACTGGCGAAGTCGAACATCATTAGCGCCGGCATGAATAACAATATTACTGTATTTACGTTTAGTATTAGCCAGCACTTTTAAATTTGCCAAGATGTCAGGCGCTCTGGCTCCCGGTAAACATTTGACTATGGTGGCTGGTGTCTCTATATTCACGTTCCGTACAATAGAATCGCCAATAACTAGAGCACTTTCATCAGGTTTCTCAGTGGGTGCATCACTGAGTGGGGAGAACCTGTTTAATGTTTTGATCGGAACAGAAAAGCAGTGTTTTGACCCACGACTATGCTGCCTTACCATCACCCAGTTGCCCTGCTGCAGGGGCTCTGTTTCCGGAACCGAACAATGTACAGGAGTCCCTGAGCTAGACGCATCCAAAGCCGTATCTAGAGCCCTAACATTCTTACTGTCCTCAATTAAAGTTTGGACGCGTGTCTCTAATTCTGAAATCTTCTCTGTCAGCCTAACTATTTCCCAGCATTTATCACATGTGAATCCCTCATCTGCGACAGAGATAGATAAACTGTACATGTGGCAAGAGGTGCAAATAACAATAGCCATTACTCACCGTACTTGGACTTACTGCGGTTGTTTGATGAACTTGTGAAAAACCGGAGTGAGAATGAGGAGAGTAGAAAACAGTGATAGGTTCAAATGAAAACGCTAATGACAAGCTAACGAGTGCTAACACTTTGCAGGTGTACTGCACTCACGGATAGAAATAAAATAAATGTGAACTATCAAAGTTAATCTGATAAGATTGATCGATAATATCAGAAATATGGTGTGAATTAAGTTATATTTTATCACTTTAAAGAGAGTGATAGTAAGATAAAGATTCTAGAGAAAAAAAATTAAATAAAAACAGCTACATGGAGCTACGATTAGCTACAGAAAGCCAATTAGCTACAGGAAGTAGAGAAAACACTGTCCACAAGTAGAGAAAACACTGTCCAGTGTTAACCGGTGTTAAGTCAATGAAAGACTCACCCGCTTGACCAACATCCACAGTAGGCAAATCACAGTCAATAGAATTACCATAGCTCAAGGTCATATCCTCCAAAGTTGAACGCTGATTCACACTCCTAGCAAATGTAGTTTGATGGTGCCAATCTTAGCCCATCTCGTCCGCACATGGACCAGGATTCAGACGCACATCACCCGCAAGCAACAGTGTAAAAAGCAGGTATCCAGAAAGTTTCCTCAACAATTTTGATGGTTTATATTTTATCATTATTTTTCGATGTAACAGTTAGAATAATCGCCTTCCCATAATTAAGAATACTGCGATAGAATGCAAATTGTCAAACAGGCAATGAACAGGTGATCACATTTTCTGTATACTGAGCTTAAGTCAATTCCATACACGGCCGTACAGAATTGACTATAAGTGCCACAACATAAAACAAAGTCCATAAAATAATCTTACTTCGAAAAAAGTGGTAATGAACAAAGTAATTTTTAGGAAACTGTTGGCTTGATAGCAGCGAGCCAACACCTGCCCGACCTCTCACTGCTGCCGACACCATGTCATTTGTCAATTCTCTCTGACATCCTACCATTTAATCTTACCATTTAATTTAATATATTCATAATTATGTGAATTAAGTGAAAACAAGGGGAGTTCAGGACACCCGTGTCGGGGTGCGGGTTAAGAGGTTAAATGTTTTAAAATGAATAACAGTTTAAAGTATTTTACATTTATCAAATGTAATCGGTTGCATTACAATTTTTAAAGGAATTTAAACAGTTACACTGCTATTACATTTTAAACAGGGTAACCGTAACATATTACCTTCCCAGCACTGTCTAACAGTAACATCACAGAAAATATTCTGCAAGTCAATGATGAAAAGTGTCAAAGATTCATGTTTTGACTTGCCATTTCCACTCACTTATGTATATAGTTATTTTCACCTTATGCTGTTGGATTTATAATTAGACATTAGAAAATATCTTATATCTAAATGGGTAAAGTCTAATCTCACTGTAATCAGCACAAACTGGGCTATAATAATATGTGAAATGCATGTATGTACATAATTGTGTTTTTGAGAAAAAAAAAATTATGCGTTGTTAGTGAAAAACTAAAAATGTTAAAACACTTGAAAAAGGCCATAAAACACAAAGAACAATGGTTCTCGGAATTTTTGAGAACTGGAGCTTTTAGCCTAGAATTTTTCTTTCTAAATTATTTGAAAATCATCTTGTTTACTCACTCACAGAAAACAATATATTGATTTAAATTTTCTAAGACACTTTTTGTTGGTAAAAGTCATGCGAGTAGGCGTCAACTACCATGAAAATCATTGTGATTTACACCTGAGAAGACAAAGGCCCGCATAATGAGCCTCTCATTCAGCTGTGCCACTGTGAGTGAGGAGTTACAAGAAACAATGTGAGGACAAAATAAATCTATATGATTTTATATTTGTAGTTTATTAAGAATATATTTAATTATCCCACAACATAATTTCATATCCACTAGGGGGAGCAGTTAAACAGTTTATTAGGAACAATCAACTGACTTTCAAACTAATTTTTTGGCATCATTACTCCAGTCACACAATCCTTCAGAAATCCTTTTAACAATCTTATTTTCTACAAAAAATTTATTGTTATTATTCTTATCATTATTATTATTATTATTATTAATGTTGAAAAGAGCTGAGAATATTTTTCAGTTTTTTAGGGGGAATAAATTGAAAGAACAGCATTGTTTTTACTTTTGTTATAGTTATCTATTTGTTACATTTACATTATTTACATCAAGCTTTTGAATGGTATAGTATTGTATATTGTTATTGAAACTTCATAATGTTTCGCTTGATTATACATTTAGTCACGAATTATAGTTTGGAAAAAGTCTTTGGAAAAAGTCTAACTAGTAAAGTGTTTACAAGTTATGTGAAAACTAGTAAAAGTATATAAATAAATAAAAAGAGACTTACTCATGTTTTTGATCTCTGCTGAATAAAGTGCTTCATTCTTTTTTTTTCTGAGGAAATCCATTTCTCATATCCTCAACCACATCACATCTTTTTGGGGTGATTTATGTCTTATTCCTCTCATCATGAAGCAAACAGTAAAATGAAAAACTTGAACAGTCTCGCTGCCTTTTCTTCTGTGTGGGCGTATTCAAGCCACGCGCTTCAGTTTGAATCTGAAAAGCGCGTTCAGCGCGGGGGCATGGACACATTAAATATAATGAAGGGAGACATGAAAAACAGACATCGCGTTGTTTTCATATGGATTACTTTATCACAGAATATCTGTTTTTGGTGGCAATTGTTCAGTTTGAAAGCAGACATGTCAAGCTTTATATAGATATCTCTCTCATGTCTCTTCGTTGAGTATTCATGGAGTTTCAGTTCATTTTAATGACGTGTTTGTAAATGAAGATCAGCGCAGACAAAGGCTGCAGACAGCGCACCTTGTTTGTTATCTTTATTTTATAAGTGCACAAAGTTTTGTTGTTATTATGTCTGTATCCAAAAAAAAGTAGACCCTTTACAGATTCGATTGAAGTATTGCTCTTATCTGTACGATTAAAACTGAAAGTGTAATTTAAGTTCTTTTCGGAGTTATCAGGAGAAAATGACCCATAACGCGTATCCGCGTTAATCGACTCCAGAAGGTTAAATCAAATTACATTACATTTATTTGAATGCATTTGTGAGAATGTGATTTTAAGTAAATTAGTCCTGCCTGTCTGTGCAGCGTCTATCTACTTACAGTGAAGCGGTGGAGTTTGATTACTTCAAAACAAATAACTTTTCACTTTAACTTTGTTTCTAAGCATTTTTATTGACAAATCATAGGGCAGCATTAACAGTATTGTTTTTTCTGTGTTTGAGTGATTATGTGTCTGTATGTGTGTGTGTGTGTGTTTGTGTGTGTGTGTGTGCGCGCAGTACAATCCTTGTAGGCAGAACTAGTTTAGATTGCTATAGTTACAGAATTAATTCTGCTAGTGATTGAGCAGTAATGAAATTACTAGTGAAATTCTCAGCGAAAACTCTTCATTAAACAACTGAGGTTTAAAGTGCTATTTTGATTTTGTATTAAAATGTATAGAATTGTGGAGTGTGTGCGTGTGTATTTCTCCATCACTCAAGGATAACAAAAGCTGAGATTACCTACACTGCGAGATATTATTCATACGTAAATTGTGGCAGATAGTACTAAAACCTCAATGTACTACAGTGCTTTGCAAAACAGTACGTAATAACAGATTCTTTGTTTAATTATATTCATTGTAAACAGATGCTAATTTCTAGTGTCCTTACTTGTCTCTTCCTAAAGCCTAAAGCTGATCAGTAAAGCTGTACTTGAAGCTGCAGGAAGAGACTCACGCTTCTGCGTTTGGGAACAATATGAGCTGCATGTGATTGATTCACCAGAACATCTGATCAACATGAGGACACCACATATATATTTAATTATATACAAGTTAGACATTTTATTTTCAAGTTTTGAATATTTTATTATGTTTTTTTTATCTAAACACCTCTCTTAGCTAATATACATACAATGGGATAAATGTCCCCCTCGGGTCGGTTGCCTCAAAAGCCCACTGTTCTTACCCTCTCACTTATCTGATTGGTTTCTTTAGTAATTTGATAACAGTCAAGCCTTTGACAGACTATTAGCACTTAGTGTAAACAGACAATCCATTTAAAGGTGTTGCTAATGCAGAAACAGGTTTAATATGAACACTGAAGTCCACACATGAACAAGAAACAAAGACACACAATGCTTTACTTTCTGTATCTCTGTATCTTGATTGACAGTTGTCTCATTCAATCAGTAGTAAATATTACATTCACAAACAATACATAATTTTAACATTTTGTCTGTCTTGTCATTGTGTTTTCTGGCTTTCTGGATGATTTGTTTTTCACTTCACAAATATTTTACAGTGTGTCATATATAATCTTACCACAATTTCTCCAGTTCAAATTGAGGATCCTTCAATCCAGCACAGAGACGCTTCACTCCTGAATCTCTTATTTTATTCCCAATCAGATCCAGTTCTCTCAGGTGTGAGGGGTTTGATCTCAGAGCTGAAGCCAGAGCAGAACAACCTTCATCTGTGACGCCACAATCTCTCAACCTGTAGAGAACAATGACACACTCTTCACTCTCTCCGATCAGATCAGTTTAGCTGTGAATCCATTAGTAAAGAGAAAGTACAAATCAATGTGTGATCCATCATTGAACTGAGATTTAAAATGTAAAAAATTAATTAAAACATAATCTAAATAATTTTAACCCTCATTAAAAAAAAAAAAAAAAAAAAACTTTATTCCACTTTCAGGAATTTTATCCAAATTGTCTGTCTTAATGGAGATCAAAACTGTTTAATCACATTATTCATTACTAGGGTTGGGTATCGTTTGAATTTTTTCGATTCTGATTCTGATTCTTATCGATTCCTAGTTTAAATTCCAATGATATAAAAAAAATGTATATAAAAAAGTCAAACATTTATATTTGTATTTTGCGTTCATTTAAATATTCTTAACGTCAAAAGTCTTCTTTGTTTATATTTTGATTATTTATAAACTTTTATTAAAGAAATGTGTAAAACGTTGCTCATCAGAATCATGTAAAATTTAGGCCTGTATGTTAAATGCAGTGCCGTTTTTGTGTCTGTAGGTGAATCTGTCTGAATTGTGTCTGAGAGCGAGTGAAAACCAGAATTATCAGACTTTCTGAAAATCCCCACTTCGGTCAAAATCACGCTGTTCTGCTCTCAATGCACTTCGATCCCATACGCTGCTTTGGAAGGAAAAGCTAAATGGACACGCCACTGGGTTGATTCACCAGAACATCTGATCAATGTGAGGACACCATATATAATTTTAATTCTATACATTAGACAATTAATTTCCATGTTTTGAATATTTTCTTATGCTTGCTTTAATATAAACAACTCTCTGACCTAATATAGAATGGAATAATTGTCTCATACAATCAGTAGTAAGTATTATTATTGAAAAACACATTGTGACAGCTTTTTTTATACTTAATTTAATTTTAACTTAATTTACACATGTAAAAGAACAGAACAGACAGGTCATTAGGGGTATCACAAACCATTATGTTGTTCATATACAGTTAACTTCATATCAGGGGTTGCTCTCCCAATGGTCTTGGAAGAGAAAGAAAGAAAGAAAATTATAATTAACAAAAAAAAAAAAGACATTGCAGTCCACTTACAATAACTCACCATGTTCCATCAATACTCCTATACTTTAACCATTTTGACCAGTACTTGTAAAATGTATCCATGTTTAATCTTAGAGAGAATGTGAGTTTCTCCATGTCACACATATCTTTTACAATCATTATCCATTCTGCTTTTGTTGGTGGATTCTCATTCAACCATTTCTTAGTTACTGCTTTTTTACTAGCAACCAATACAAGTTTGAGAAGGTATTTATCTTGAGTACTACAATCAGTTGGTATGTTTCCTAAATATATGATACCAAAGCTGTTTTCAATTTCAAATCCCAATATCAGTTTTATTTCAGTGATTACCTCTAACCAATAAGATTGAATTGCTGGACACTTCCAAAATATGTGAAAGTAATCAGCCATAGAACTATTACATTGCCTCCAACAGAGTGCAGATTCCAGATATCCAACCTGTAAATATTTTCTTTTTGGATTAATGAAAAATCTTATTATATTCTTCCATGAGAATTATCTCCACTGACCTGAGCTAGAGGTAGTATACTGTGTTTTACAAATATTAAGCCATTCTTCATCAGATAAAATTATGTTTGCTTCCTTCTCCCATTTATCTTTCACATATAATGTAGAGTTATTTTTAGAAGATTGTATGCTTGAATATATTCTTGATATCATTCTCTTATGACTTCCACTCTTATACGCATCAATAAAAACATTGATGATAGTCATTTCAATTTTTTCATTATTTTTTATATTTTTATTATAATGGTTCCTAAGTTGCAAATATCTAAAGAAGTCCTGTTTTTGTAATATATAGGTGTCATTAAAATGTTGGAAGCTCTTTAAACCTTTATTGGATGAGATTGTACAATATGATGTGATGCCTTTCAACGTCCATTGTTTAAACCTTGAGTCCAACTGAGCAAGTTTAAAATCTTTGTCATAGGCCACCCATCTTGACAACCGTGCTTGTTTCTCGAGCTTAAAATTTTTACATTCCTTGAACCAAATATTGAGAGGAACCATTGTCCAATGGGTCAGTTTGTTAGAGTACTTAATCTCAATGGTTTTATCCCCCAATAAGGAGGGGAGCGGAATGTCCAGCTGGCTGAATTCTTATTCTTTCCATCTTGCATCGTACTCATTGTTACACCAACAAACTAAATATTTCAATTGTGCTGCTTTATAATAATCCTCCAAACAGGGAAGGGACAGACCTCCTCTTTCTTTTGATAACTGTTGTGTTTTAAGTCTGACCCTAGGCTTCAGATTTTTCCATATGAATCTAGAAATCATTCGATTCCAGTTATTAAACTGTTTTTTCGGAATCTCTACAGACAGTGATTGAAATAGAAACAATAATCGCGGTAAAACGTTCATTCTAATAATTTCAGTTCGATTATACCAACCGAGGGTTAGGGGCATCCACCTGTCCAATTCTACTTTTAATTCTTTTGTCATGGGTTCATAATTTAGATTATATATTTTTGTCACATTCTTTGGTATAATAACTCCTAAATATTTAATACTATTAGTTTTCCACTTAAAATTATATTTATTACGTATGTTCTCCTGTGGTGAATAATTAAATGCGAGGGTCTGAGTTTTGTCCAAATTTAACCTGTATCCTGAGTACCACCCAAACTGTTCAAGGCATGACATAAGTTTAGGTAAACTGGAGTCTGGGTCGGAGATTGTCATAAGAATATCATCCGCATATAAACATATTTTGTGTTCATTTCCTTTAAATTGGAATCCTGATATATCTACATTTTCTCTAATTGCTTGAGCCAGTGGCTCTATAAACAGTGCAAAAAGTGTGGGACTTAATGGGCATCCCTGGCGACATCCCCGTTCCAATGTAATTGAACTAGAGACATTACCATTTATTTTAATTTGAGCTGTTGGTAAATGATATAGTTGTTTAAGACTTCCAATAACCTCTTTATTGAAACCAAAACATTGCAATACCAGATACAAAAACTCCCATCGCACCGAGTCGAAAGCCTTTTCGGCATCGAGGCTAATTACCAAAGATTTTGAATTATTTTTGCTCATGCTATCAATCAGAAATAATGCTTGTCTTACATTATCTTGTGTCTGTCTGTTTTTCACAAATCCTGTTTGGTCAGTATCAATCAGTTCAGGAATTATATTTTCTAATCTTTTTGCAATTATCGAAGCATATAATCTATAATCTATATTTAAAATAGAAATCGGTCTGTATGACCCACACTCTGTCTTATCTTTTCCAGCTTTTGGTATTACTGATATAATAGCTTGTTTCCATGATATTGGTGTCTCTCCCGCTTTAAGAACATGGTTAAAACATTTTAAGAGCATAGGTTTTAATAATTCCCTAAATGTTTTGTACCACTCTGCTGGATAGCCATCCCCCCCTGGTACTTTATTCGTCTTTAAATTTGATATGGCCCTATCAATTTCTGCTTCTGTTATTTCTCGTGTTAACAGTTTGTTTTGTGTTCGTCCTACTGATGGTAAGTCTATAGATTCCAGAAAATGTTCAATAATAGAAGGGTCTGCTGCTTCTGGTTGGGAATATAATTTTTTATAATAAATTTCATATGACCTTAGTTTCTCTTCCGGTTTATAGCACTTTACATTGGATTCTGGATTTTTAATTCTGAAAACTGACCTTTCAGTTTGCTGTTCACGTAGTTTCCATGCTAACATTTTTTGTAGCTCTGGGTACATTCTCATAATAACTAATGTTTGATATATTTAAGTTTAGTCTCTACTTGATTATCCAGTATCTTATTTATTAGATGTTTTATTACTTTTATTTCTTCAAGAATTTGAGGTTTTTTTAATTCAATATGTTTTTGTTCAAGTGTTTTTAATGTGCTTGATAAATCGGTCAGTACCTTCTGCATTTCTTTTTTTTTCCCTTGAGGACCACTTTAAAAGTTTTCCTCTTAACACTGCCTTAGCGGCATCCCATAGAACACTTGGTGACATTTCTTCATTATTATTTAATTCAATGTAATCCTTAATTTCCTTTTTAATATATTCCATGCATTGGGGCTCATTTAAAAGACTAGTGTATGTAATCTCCATTTGGTGTTTTTGAATTGAACATCCAAATGGAGTCTTAAATACACTCCTGCATGATCTGAAACATCCCTAGTTCCTATATCACAGCCTATAATTCTATGCCTGTCTGAGTGGAGCATGAAAAAATAATCAACCCTTGAATAGACTGTGTGAGAGCTGGAGAAAAAGGTAAACTGTCTCACAGATGGGTGGAGATTCCTCCATATGTCAATCATGCCAGTTTCCTTAATTTTTTTAACATACGAGGATTCACAATTTATCTTTTATGTTGGATTTAAAGAGTCTAGGGTAGGATGCAACTGTACATTCCAGTCCCCTCCACATATAAGTGTCCCTGACACTTCAGAGATTATTAACTCAAATATTTTCTTAATTATTAATTTATCCTGTCCTGGTGGTCTGTAAACGTTAAATAATGTTACTTCTTTTGAATCAAGGATCCCTTTAACCAGAATATAACGTTCTTCTTTGTCAGCTATTTGGCTGGAGACCTGGAAAGATTGTGACAGCTTTTGAACAATTCAAGGTGAAACACAGACACTGTGACACACCAGTCATTTCATTTGTTAATATATCTGCAGCTAACCGTGGAGTTTTTGCCGACACAAATTACTGTCATATGCATATAACTGACATTTAGTTTGCTTACAGCAATTTAGTAAATCATTGGCATATAAATGAACTCCAAATAACTGCCTCTCACACTCTCCACCTCAGATGTATACTCCACTCTATGTAAGGTGAATGCACAGAAGGCAGCTCTCCACAGAATACCTGGTCGTGTGCTTAAAGCCTTTGCACAGCAGCTGGCTGAGGTCTTCACAGAAATTTTCAATATATCTCTGGCCCAAACAACTGTCTCCACTAGTTTCAAAACCTCCACCATCATGCCAGTACCGAAGCACTCCACTGCCTCAGTCCTTACTGACATCCGTCCTGTTGAGAGGCTGGTTGCATCCCATTTAAAATCCTATCTACCTGCTACACTACACCCATTCCAATTTGGTCAACAGAGGATGCCATCTCAACAGAACCTCACTCTGCCCTCACCTAACTGGACAGTCAAAATACACGTGAGAATGCTGTTCATTGATTTCAGCTCTGCATTCAACACTGTAATCCCCTGATCTCCATGCTCAGCAGGCTTGTAAACAGCACATCCCTCTGCAACTGGATTCTATATTTTCTGTGAGGATATATTTTCTGACTTACAGATCTCAGTCTGTTAAGTTAGACAACCTCTCATGCTCCATAATCACCCTGAACCCCAGCATGCCACAGGGCACTGAGCCCTCTTCTGTACTCCCTATTCATCCATGAAGTTACCTGGCTTCCACATATCTAATGACCTCACCTGGTCCCTTAACACCTCAACCCTGGTCAAAAAGGCACAGCAGCGCCTTTACTTCTTATAGAGCCTTAAGAAATTTAACCTGAGTCCCAGGATCCTTGTTGAATTCTACCGCTGTACCATTGAGAGCATACTCACAAACTGCATCTCAGTATGTTACAGCAATTGCTCTGCATCTGACTGTAAAGCACTCCAGCGGGTAGTGAAAACTGCTCAACGGATCACCAGTACACAGTTAACTACTATTGAGAACATTTATCACAACCACTACCTGGGCAGGCCAGGGAACATCAATGATGCCTCTCATCCTAACCATGGACTTTTCATCCTCCTTCCATCCAGCAGGCGTTAAAGGAGCCTACGCTCTCGCACTAGTAGGCTCAGGAAGAGCTTCTTCCACCAGGAAAACAACAATGGACCCAAAATTGACCCTTGAGGGAAACCCTTCATTGTTTCATTAAGCTGATCTTGAATTATTTATTTTAGCACACTGATCGAGACTCTAAATATGATCTAAACCAATTTATTGCCTGCTGAGAGAAGCTAAATCAATGTAATTTATGTAGGATAATTTCATGATTCACTGTATCAAATGCCTTTTTGAGATCTAAAAACACTGCTCCTACTACACTGCCACTTTATAAAACTCACTTGATAAATTGTTAGAAATCAGTTTACTGTTGAATACTTAGGACTAAAACCAAACTGTTTAGAGTGAAGTATATTATGTTTTACTAGATAGTTGATCAAGTTATTCAGCTTCCAACTTCTCCAAAATTTTAGAGATTACAGGGAGTACAGATATTGGTCTATAATTCAGAACCTTATCAATTGATTCTGCCTTAAGAATTGGGGATATAATAGAAGTTTTCCAATTTGAGGGGAATGTACTTTCTCTATTGCAGCCTGGAATTGAACTGCTGGCTTCGTCTGGTCAGAGGAGAACTGGCCGCCCAACTGAGCCTGGTTTCTCCCAAGGTTTTTTCTCCATTCGGTCACAGATGGAGTTTTGGTTCCTTGCCGCTGTCGCTTCTGGCTTGCTTAGTTGGGGTCCCTTCATTTACAGCAATGTCGTTGACTTGATTGCAAATGATTGCACAGATACTATTTAAACTGAACAGAGATGACATCACTGAAATCAATGATGAACTGCCTTTAACTGTCATTTTGCATTATTGACACTGTTTTCCTAATGAATGTTGTTCAGTTGCTTTGACAGAATGGTTTTTGTTTAAAGCGCTATATATAAAGGTGACTTGACTCTATTAGATAAGTTTATCAAATTTACCAAGGGCTTTAGCAAACAAGCACTACATTTTTTTAAGAATTTTGTATCCATCCCATGTCCTAATTATTCAACTGATTAATAATTTGAAGTATCTTACCATCATCAACCTCAGAGACAAAAGGACGAGCATGTGTCATTTATTGCATTTTGAGGTAATTGTACAGGCTCAAAACATAGCAAGCTCTTCCAAAGACTGGATAAAATATCTATTAAATTAATTGGCAATTTTAGTGTTATCAGTACCAATGGTTTCTTTTTATTTGCAGCTCCAACAATGGTTTTCTTTGTATGCATTCTCAATTTAAAAGCTTGTTAATACACTTCCTAAGAGATGAGCCATTTCCTCCTGATTCTGCAATCAATTGCTCAAAATATCAGTTTTTGCCTTCCAATTTCACTACTTTGTTTCTTAACTATTTAAAACTTAGGATATATGCCTGTGTGTTTGTAAGCAAAGACTTTTTCAAAGCAAGATCTCTCTTTTTCATTAGTTGATGATTATCTGAATTAAGCCATGGTAGGGATGCACTATTTCGTCTACATTTTAACTGTTGTGTATACTTTTGAATATTTTTTTCATTTGATCTGTAAAGCATCAACTCAATTAATATTTTTATATAATTTTCAAATCTTGTAATTTTACTCTTGGGGATTCCTACTAATCCTGGTTTAATTTTTTGACGAAAATTACTCTGCAAATGTTTCTTTGTTAATCTTCTAACAACCTGGATCATGTTATGTTCAGACAAACCTGTCAGAAGATTATATATTTTTATTAAACTTTCAGGTTTATTAGTAAATGCCAGATCAATAAGAAGTTTACTTGTTTTTGTTATCCACGTTGGGCCTTTGAGAAAGTCATACTAAAAATAATAAATACATAGAAGTTTTCTCATGCCCTGACATTTGTGCTTTTTTCAGTTTCTTATAAATATCTAAATGTCTAAAGTCTAATCTAACTGTAATCAGAACAAACTTGGCTATAATAATATGTGAAATGCATGTATGTACATGATTGTATTTTTGAGAAAAGAAATATTATGCGTGGTTGGTGAAAAACTACTAATGTTAAATCACTTGAATAAGGCAAAAAACACAAATAACATTGGTTCCCGGGACTTTTGAGAACTGGAGCTTGTTTTCTAAATTAGGTGAAAATCATCTTGTTTACTCACTCACAGAAAACAATATATTGATTTACATTTTCTAAAGACACTTTTTGTTGGTAAAAGTCATATGCAAGTAGGCGTCAACTATCATGAATATCATTGTGATTTACACCTGAGAAGGCCTGCATAATGAGCTGCATAATGAGCCTCAGGTTTGTCACTGAGAAGGGAAGAGTTACAAGAAAGAATGTGAGAACAAAATAAATCTACATAATTTTATGTTTGTAGTTTATTTAGAATATATTGAATTATCCCACAACATAATTTCATATCCACTTGGGGGAGCAGATAAACAGTTTATTAGGAACAATCAAAGCTGACTTTCAAACTATTTTTTTTGCATCATTACTCCAGTCACACAATTCTTCAGAAATCCTTTTAGCAATCTTATTTTCTACAAAAAAAACATTTGTTATTATTATAATTATTATTAATGTTCAGGTTTTTTAGAGGGGATACATTGAAAGAAAAGCATTGTTTGTTACATTGGTTACAGTTATCTTTATTTGTTACATTTAGATTATTTACGTCAAGCTTTTGAATGGTATAGTATTGTATATTGTTATTGAAACTTAATTATACATTAAGTCAGGAATTATAGTTTGGAAGTCTTTGGAAAAAGTCTAACTAGTAAAAGGTTTACACGTTATGTGAAAACTAGTACAAGTATATAAATAAAATATAGCTGCAAGCAGCGATGGCGGGCTCAAGCCGTCAGTGCAACGCCACCCCGGTGGCATCGGGAAAACTGTGCCCAGCGGGCATAAGCATTTACAGTAACCCTCTGGCAATCAAATTTTAAGGGATATGGCAGTTAAATGGTTAATCCGACCCATCTAGACTTTGAAATCACATACACAGAACAATATATATAACTTTAGTAACACTTTATTTTAATATATATAAAAAATTTATAAGTTGTGCATCGTAGCTGACACCTAAATGAACACATTACAATTGGTTTATGACTGCAAAGTCTTTCTCCTCAAATGCTATTGAGCTTCAAATTTGCTTTTGAGCCCATGTGAAAAAGTAGCATAATTTACATATGACTTACAGTTTGTTTTAATAAATATCAAACATTCAATTTAATGGTGCATTATAGCTGTCACCTAGATGAACAATTACAGTTGTTTTTATGACTGTAAGTCATTCTCTTCACATGCTACTGACGTTAGAAAAGTGTATAAAAATATCACATGTAACTTTAGAGACGGTCCCTAAATTTGAGACTCTCGAATGTCCAATGTCAAGCCAACTTTATGCCTGTTTTTGTTTTGTTTTTTACTTTATTTTTCTTTTCTCTGTGCCGGATTGCTGGTGTCTTTTACCCGGGCATAGATGTCCATCCATCAATTACGAACATTCATCCGCAAATGTCCGAGCGGTCGCGAGCGCGGATGGGAGAATGGCGCATGTTTTATTTTTTTTGAGCTACTGGGATGGTGCCCCCTCTGGGAGTTGGTGCCCTACGAAGACTGCGTATTCTGCATATAGGGAGCGGCGGTACTATCTGGAAGATATATTCCTCAAACCGTCGTACAAGAGGAGGTGATGCTAGTACTTCAAGCATCTCTCAAAACCTATCTGTTCATAAAGCCTATATATAAAGTCTTAATATAGTATTCCACAATATGTTGTGCTATTCTAATATTATTGTGGTTTTTTATTGACATTGTTATTTGCTGTTATTTTTTGTTTTAATATTGTTACTGTTGTTACTTGTTGTACGGTGACCTTGAGTGGTTTGAAATGCGCCTTTAAATAAAATGCATTATTATTATTATTATTATTATTATTATTATTATTATTAGCTGTACACTTGATAAAAAAAAATTAATATAAACTTATGCAATTGTATATATATATATATATATATATATATATATATATATATATATATATATATATATATATATATATATATATATATATATACACAGTATTGTTCAAAATAATAGCAGTACAATGTGACTAACCAGAATAATCAAGGTTTTTCGTATATGTTTTTATTGCTACGTGGCAAACAAGTTACCAGTAGGTTCAGTAGATTCTCAGAAAACAAATGAGACCCAGCATTCATGATATGCACGCTCTTAAGGCTGTGCAATTGGGCAATTAGTTGAATTAGTTGAAAGGGTTGTGTTAAAAAAAATAGCAGTGTGGCATTCAATCACTGAGGTCATCAATTTTGTGAAGAAACAGGTGTGAATCAGGTGGCCCCTATTTAAGGATGAAGCCAACACTTGTTGAACATGCATTTGAAAGCTGAGGAAAATGGGTTGTTCAAGACATTGTTCAGAAGAACAGCGTACTTTGATTAAAAAGTTGATTAGAGAGGGGAAAACCTATAAAGAGGTGCAAAAAATGATAGGCTGTTCAGCTAAAATGATCTCCAATGCCTTAAAATGGAGAGCAAAACCAGAGAGACGTGGAAGAAAACGGAAGACAACCATCAAAATGGATAGAAGAATAACCAGAATGGCAAAGGCTCAGCCAATGATCACCTCCAGGATGATCAAAGACAGTCTGGAGTTACCTGTAAGTACTGTGACAGTTAGAAGACGTCTGTGTGAAGCTAATCTATTTTCAAGAATCCCCCGCAAAGTCCCTCTGTTAAAAAAAAGGCATGTGCAGAAGAGGTTACAATTTGCCAAAGAACACATCAACTGGCCTAAAGAGAAATGGAGGAACATTTTGTGGACTGATGAGAGTAAAATTGTTCTTTTTGGGTCCAAGGGCCACAGGCAGTTTGTGAGACGACCCCCAAACTCTGAATTCAAGCCACAGTACACAGTGAAGACAGTGAAGCATGGAGGTGCAAGCATCATGATATGGGCATGTTTCTCCTACTATGGTGTTGGGCCTATTTATCGCATACCAGGGATCATGGATCAGTTTGCATATGTTAAAATACTTGAAGAGGTCATGTTGCCCTATGCTGAAGAGGACATGCCCTTGAAATGGTTGTTTCAACAAGACAATGACCCAAAACACACTAGTAAACGGGCAAAGTCTTGGTTCCAAACCAACAAAATTAATGTTATGGAGTGGCCAGCCCAATCTCCAGACCTTAATCCAATTGAGAACTTGTGGGGTGATATCAAAAATGCTGTTTCTGAAGCAAAACCAAGAAATGTGAATGAATTGTGGAATGTTGTTAAAGAATCATGGAGTGGAATAAAGGCTGAGAGGTGCCACAAGTTGGTTGACTCCATGCCACACAGATGTCAAGCAGTTTTAAAAAACTGTGGTCATACAACTAAATATTAGTTTAGTGATTCACAGGATTGCTAAATCCCAGAAAAAAAAAATGTTTGTACAAAATAGTTTTGAGTTTGTACAGTCAAAGGTAGACACTGCTATTTTTTTGAACACACCCCTTTCAACTAATTGCCCAATTGCACAGCCTTAAGAGCGTGCATATCATGAATGCTGGGTCTTGTTTGTTTTCTGACAATCTACTGAACCTACTGGTAACTAGTTTGCCACGTAGCAATAAAAAATATACTAAAAACCTTGATTATTCTGGTTGGTCACATTGTACTGCTATTATTTTGAACAATACTGTATATATATATATATATATATATATATATATATATATATATATATATATATATATATAGTGTACAGTTTTCTTTTATTGCATCTTGAAATAAATGTTTCTGAGTTCTGTGTTTGTTTATTTGTTTATTTTTATTTTTTTATTTTTTGTTAGGAAGATTACAGCCTTTAATCTCCTCAAAATAAATGTGCATATAAACCATGAACAATTTAATTATAGCTGTATTTATAAAATGCTTACTAATGACTATTAATTTTGGGAGAAGGCTATATAAAGCAGCAACAGTTGATGTTGAGGCCTAAGATATTTCTTTAGCTGTAATGATGAAAAAACAACAACACAAAATTGCTTTTTTTTCTGCTGGTGATTAAAGAGATGATTAAGTCTCCCTCCCTCTCTCGCTCTCTCTCTGACACCAAGCCCATCCCCTCTCCCACACATTCACACAAACTCAGCACACACACTTAACACACACACACTTAACACACAAACACACACACACACACATT
Organism: Carassius auratus; assembly: GCF_003368295.1. Taxonomy (NCBI): domain Eukaryota; kingdom Metazoa; phylum Chordata; class Actinopteri; order Cypriniformes; family Cyprinidae; genus Carassius; species Carassius auratus. The sequence continues at coordinate 3,330,908 of NC_039251.1, read as the reverse complement.
ACCCACAGTGACAGAGGGACAGAGTGACATCAGATGTATGGTAGTTTTTTAATTTTCTATCATCCATATAGTGTTGTATAGTCATGAAACTATGCATATTTCCTCAGCATGACTTGTCTTCTATGTGTACATTTTGTTGAAGTGTTTAGAAGCTGCACTTAAAAAAATTAAAAGACATTTACTGGTTCCTTTTTTACTGTTATTTAAAAAAAATCACCATGACAAAACCATTCAAGCTATCCAAAATTCATTCGCACCTGTTCTGTAAGATAAATTCTTTAAACAGTGGTAAAAGAGGATGTGGTGCTGATCCTTCAAGAGTCACTCCAAACTTATCTGTCCATAAAGCCTATAAATAATTATTCTTAATACACAGTATTTCACAATACTTCATCATATTATTCTAATTAAGTGAGGGTCATTTTATCAGTAAAATACATATTATTTTTCTTTGAAAGATTTCTATAAATGATTTAAATCATACTTGTTTCTACAATAATTATTTAAAAGTAATCATATTGCATTATTGCAATATGACCATTATTGGTACTAAGAATTGCAAGCTTGATTTATATACTATGATAGTTTTAATTTTAAGCTGGCTCTTGAAAATGATAAAGCTATGAAACTTACTGAGCTTCTTTCAAATGATGACCCATTCGCAATTTAACATCTTCATTATATTGGCATCATGTTGAAAAAGTTTGGTGTGAACTTCTTGTGTCTTCTTGGAGGAGTATGATTCATTTACAGGCTGAGTTTATCATAAATCCACAATAAAATTTCTGAGTTCTTTATCAATCTGTGTTGTTGTTTGTTTATTTTCATTTTTTTATTTTTCATAGGAAGATAACTGACCCTTTACTCTCCTTTTTAATAAATGTGCTTATAAACCAAGATCAAGCTATTTATAGCTTTATTTATAAGCTGCTTATTAATGACTATTTAAGTTGGGACAAGACTTTATAAAGCATGAACTGACTATTTACTAATGAGTACAGTTATTATAAAGTGTTACCAATGCATTCACTAATGTTAACAAATTAGACATTATTTTACAGTGTTATAAAATCCTTTAATGACTTATAAGCATTTGTAAAAGTTCTGCTTGCATTACAGCTTAGTCTTCATCTGTGAGCTGAACAGTTTTACTGTTACATCCATGAGATTATGTAAATTAAGATAAATGTCATGTCACAGGATGGTATAGGTCAGTATCAAATGAGATTGAAATTATTATTTGCAGCACAAATAAGTATTTTTAGAATTTTGTTTTTAATTCCTGAAAACTGTCAGAAAAGGATAAGGCCTAAGAGATTTCTTAAGCTGTAATGAAAACAGCAATGTTAGCAAAAGCAACAAAAAATAACAATTTAAAATACATTTTTTTTTCTGATGATTAAAGAGATGATTAAGTCTCTTTCTCTCTCTCATTGTGTCTGCCACTCAGCTCATGCCCATCCCCCACTCACAGACACACACACTCTCAGTCAGCACACATACATTACTCAAACAGGGACAGAGTGAGTTGAGATGTCTGACAGTTTTTTAATTTTCTTTTAATCATACAGTGTTGTAAAGTCATGAAACTATGCATATGTCCTCAGAATGATTTGATCTCTGTATGAATTTTTTTTTAAGTGTTTGGAAGCTGCAATTTAAAAATACAAGACAATTAGTGATTCCCTTTTTACTGTCATTTCAAAAAATCACCACGACAAAACCGTTCAAGCTAACCAAAATCCGCTCGCAATTTAAGTTCCTCAATGTTTTTTCAACATGTAGACAAAGTTTGGTGAGTATAGTGAACATTTCCTGTGAGGACTATGCATTAAATCAGAGCTCAATTTAAATATTCAAATCAAAATAGCCGACTTCCTGTTGGTCGTAGCTGATGACTGTGAATTAGAAAGTTGTCCGTCTTGAAAAGAACAATTTATGTACCAAGTTTGGTGTCTGTAGCTAAAACTAACCCCCCCACTTTTGACAAAAGGTGGCGCTATAGAGTGCCTCCTTCACGCCCTTTTAAAAGCTTTTGCCATTGTCTAGCTATCACTAATACTGATATGTGTTTTGAGTTTCATGTAAATCTGAGCTTGTTGTCTGCCTCAATCTCACCATAACAGAACATTCAAGTTTGACACGTTGCCATGGCAACACTATATCAGATATCAATATCCCCACAACAGATTTACATCGGCCGTGTTTTGTCATTATTCTGATGAAGTTTTAAGTAAATAGAGTAAAAATAAGATGCTGAATTCAAAGCATTTGGAAAATGACACACTTCCTGCTGCCAGTTGGTGGCGCTATAATGTTGACTCTTAATAGTCACATATATACGATCAGTATCTTACAACGAACAAACCAATGAAGTTTGATCAAATTCAGGAAATGTATGTGGATGTTATTAGACATTTCCTGTTTCTCATATCTCGCCATAATTTCAACGCCTCGCCACGAGCAAACCGTTCGAGATATCAAAAATCCCCTCGCAATTTTTCATTCCCAATGTCTTGAGATCATGTTCACCGAGTTTCGTGGCGAACGGGTTGAAAACCTCAGAGGAGTATTTCAAATTCCAGAGCATGCTTTTTTTAAACAGCCCTGAATAGCTGACTTCCTGTTGGGCGGAGCGTATGACATAGAGCGCGAAAGTTGTTCAGCTCAATGAGATCTATAAGTGTAGTGAGTTTCATATAAATACATGCAAGCGTGTGTGAGCTATGGTTCAAGATTTCTGACGGTGTTCCAGGGGGCGCTGTAGAGCCCCTGTGCCACGCCCGGGTCCCAGTCTCTGTGGCGTCCTGATGGCCGCAGATTCCAATGTGTGTGCCAATTTTCAAGAGTTTTTGAGCATGTTAAGGCCCCCAAAAACCCCCGGAAGGTTTAATAAAAAATAAAAAAAATAATAATAAGAAGAAGAAGAATCCTTAGAAGAACAATAGGGCTCTTCGCCCCTTCGGGCTTGAGCCCTAATTAAAGCTGCAAGCAGCGATGGCGGGCTCAAGCCACCAATGCCATCGCCACCCCGGTGGCATCAGGTAAACTGTGCCCAGCGGGCACATGCATTTACAATATCCCTCTGGCAGTGAGGTTTTAAAGGATATGGCAGTTAAAGGGCTAATCCGAATCATCTAGACTTTAAAATCACATTAACACAGAACAATCTATATATATATATATATATATATATATATATATATATATATATATATATATATATATATATAGAACTTTAGTAACACTTTACAATAAGATTCCATTTATAAACATTGTGTTAACATGAACAATATTTATATAGCATTCATTCATGTCAGTTAATATTCCAAACTTAAACATTAAAACATTGTTTTATTGTGATTTTTTTCCAAGCACATTTTACCAATTCCAAACCATATCAATCTTAATAACTACCATTATTTTTTATTTAATCATTTATGAGTGCTATACAATAGTCAAGGAAAGCTGGAAGAGAAAAACAGGTCAAGAAGAACTGACAAAAGAATTGCAAAATATTAGGAATTAATGTGAAGATAAATTTTTAGTCAATTCTGCAAGACAGACTTTCAGGAAAGGAGGTGGAATAAAAATGAGCTCCTAAATCTTAATCCTGGATTCTGGAAGATATATTCCTCAAACCATCGAACAAGAGGAGGTGGTGCTGGTCCTTCACGAGTCACTCTAATCTGTTTATTAAGCCTATATATAAAGTCTTAATATATAGTATTTCACAATACTTCATGGTATTCTAATTAAATCATTTTTTGGAATCTTAGATCTCTCAGAACCTGACACATTGTAATTCTGAGACTCCAGGAAAGTGGCAGTTCTGTAAAATGTTGGCGCTGGAGACTAAATGCTCCCTGATAGTTTCACACCTAATTCACTTAACACACACACACACACACACACACACACACATACACACACACGCACACACACACACTACCCACAGTGACAGAGGGACAGAGTGACATCAGATGTATGATAGTTTTTTTAATTTTCTATCATCCATATAGTGTTGTATAGTCATGAAACTATGCATATTTCCTCAGAATGACTTGTATTCTATGTGTAATTTTTTTTAAAAGTGTTTAGAAGCTGCACTTTAAAAAAATAAAAGACATTTACTGGTTACTTTTTTACTGTTATTTCAAAAAATCACCACGACAAAACCATTCAAGCTATCCAAAATTCATTCGCACCTGTTCTGTAAGATTAATTCTTTAAACAGTGGTAAAAGAGGATGTGGTGCTGAACCTTCAAGAGTCACTCAAAACGTATCTGTCCATAAAGCTTATAAAGAATTATTCTTAATATACAGTTCACAATACTTCAGCTTGTTATTCTAATTAAGTGAGGGTCATTTTATCAGTAAAATACATAAAATTCATATTATTTTTCTTTGAAAGATTTCTATAAATGATTTAAATCATACTCGTTTCTACAATAATTATTTAAAAGTAATCCTATAGCTCCCTCTGGTGGCCATTATTGGTACTAATAATTGCAAGCTTGATTTATAAGTTATGATAGTTTTAATTTTATGCTGGCTCTTGAAAATGATAAAGCTATGAAACTTACTGTGCTTCCTTCAAATTATGACTTCTACGTATATAAAAAATTATGAAGAGTTGGAATGAAAAATTTTAAAGATATAGTAAAATAACTATTGTATTTTTTTATGTTACTTTAATAAATCGCTATGGCCACACCATTTAAGGTATCCTAAACCCATTCGCAATTTAACATCTTCAGTATATTAGCTTCATGCTAAAAAAGTTTGGTGTGAACTACTTGTGTCTTCTTGGAAGAGTATGAATTCATTTACAGGCTGATTTTATCATAAATCCACAATAAAATTTCTGAGTTCTGTATCAATCTGTGTTGTTGTTTGTTTATTTTTATTTTTTTATTTTTCATAGGAAGATAACTGACCCTTTACTCTCCTTTTTAATAAATGTGCTTATAAACCAATAACAAGCTTTTTATAGCTGTATTTATAAACTGCTTACTACTGACTATTAATATTGGGACAAGGCTTTATAAAGCATGAACTGAATATTTACTTTTTGAGTTTGAAATTATTATTTGCAGCACAAATAAGGTTTTTTAGGATTTTTAAAAATCCCTAAAACTGTCAGAAAAGGATAAGGCCTATAAGATTTCTATGTGAGTGGCTAAATTTATTTGTTTTTATAACTATAATGCATAAACTATGAAATTATACAAAATGTATAAAAATGTACAACAGTTATTGTTTTCCAATGTTTTTTATTTATTTATTTTTTATTATTTTTTTATTTACATTTCAAAAAATTTGCCTACTGCAATCATTCTAAACAGCTTGAATAAAACCTGTTAATATTTATTATAGACCACTGTAACTGTATAATCTAACAAACAAGTGTATTATGAAAATAAAAGTATGTACACCAGATAAATTGGACGATAAAGAAATTGCTAACAATAGTATAATAGAGCATGTTTTAGGTTTTTAGGTGTTTAGATGCAGAAATGGACAAATCAAATGTAAAATAAAATGTAATTGATTTAATTAAATATAGATTAATTCTTGTTAGAGCAAAATAATAAATAAATAAATACGTACACACATTAAAAAAAGAAGCCAAGATGAATGAGTTTAATTTTTTATATAGATTAAAATTGAAGACAGAAGCAGCTGGTATATGCGGTCACTTAATATTCAAATCCAGTAGATCCACTTCAGATATATTTCTCAACAGTTTATGGTCACGTGGCTGTTTTCGTTTATAGTCGCCAAGCTGTTATGTATTTTGAAATAATCTTGTCCCGTTATGTGTTCGTTCGTACGACGAAAGGCAGAATCTTGCAGCTCGAGAGATATATGTTATTCTGCCAGTCGCGCTTTCAAATAGTCTCGCACACTTAAATGGGTCACAAACACCTGCATTTAGCTCTTGTTGTGTTACAATGGGTTTATTGTGTGCATTTGTGGTAATATTTTATTTAAAAAAGCTCTTAAACAAGAATAAATTCGTTTGTTTTGAGCTCGACACTGCACGCGCTGATTGGAGGTGGTGATTTCAGATAGGCAGCCACAAATATTTCATTTTCACACAAACAGTTCAAAAACATCTGAATTTAGCTCTTGGTGTGTTCTAATTGGTTGATTGTGTGATATCGCTGTAATAATTTATTTTTAAAAGCTTTAAAACAGGAATAAATTCGTTTTCTCTGAGCTCTTTACTCCAGACGCTCGTGATCACAGCGGTGATTCATCTCTCCTATTTCTCATGTATCTCTGGCCAGAAATAATTTATCCATGAGCCCTGAACCGGTAATAATCAGATATGTTGGTTTAGCTTGTCAGTGTGAATTAAATCTAAGTATTTATTTGTATTTTTAACCGATTTAAAAATGTAAGTAAAAGTCCGGTAATTGCACCTGTAGGGGCGCAATTTCTCTCAGACAATGGAAGTCTGAAGCACATATACTCAAACAGAGGGACAGAGTGAGATGAGATGTCTGACAGTTATTTAATTTTCTGTTATCCATACAGTGTTGTAAAGTCGTGAAACTATCCATATTTACTCAGAATGACTTTTTTTCTGTATGAAAAAAGGTTTTGAAGTGTTTGGAATTAAAAAATGCAGGACAATTAATAATTCAATTTTTACTGTCATTTAAAAAAATCACCACGACAAAACCGTTCAAGCTATCCAAAATCCATTGGCAATTTAAGTTGTTTAAAATGTTTTGGCATCATGTAGACAAAGTTTGGTGAGTATAGTGTTACTCTCCTCTGAGCAGTATGCATTAATTCACAGCTAAATGTAAAAAAAAAATCCACATTCAAATCAAAATAGCCGACTTCCTGTTGATTGTAGCTGATGACTGTGAATTAGAAAGTTGTCCGTCTTGAAAAGAACAAATTATGTACCAACTTTGGTGTCTGTAGCTAAAACTAACCCCCCCACTTTTGACAAAAGGTGGCGCTATAGAGTGCCTCCTTCACGCCCTTTTAAAAGCTTTTGCCATTGTCTAGCTATCACTAATACTGATATGTGTTTTGAGTTTCATGTAAATCTGAGCTTGTTGTCTGCCTCAAACTCACCATAACAGAACATTCAAGTTTGACACGTTGCCATGGCAACACTATATCAGATATCAATATCCCCACAACAGATTTACATCGGCCGTGTTTTGTCATTATTCTGATGAAGTTTTAAGTAAATCGAGTAAAAATAAGATGCTGAATTCAAAGCATTTGGAAAATGACACACTTCCTGCTGCCAGTTGGTGGCGCTATAACGTTGACTCTTAATAGTCACATATATACAATCGGTATCATACAACGAACAAACCCATGAAGTTTGATCAAATTCATGAAATGTATGTGGATGTTATTAGACATTTCCTGTTTCTCATTTCTCGCCATAAGTTCCACGCCTCGCCACGGGCAAACCGTTCGAGATATCAAAAATCCCCTCGCAATTTTTCATCCTCAATGTCTTGAGATCATGTTCACCGAGTTTCGTGGCGAACGGGTTGAAAACCTCAGAGGAGTATTTCAAATTCCAGAGCATGCTTTTTTTAAACAGCCCTGAATAGCTGACTTCCTGTTGGGCGGAGCCTAGGACATAAAGTGTGAAAGTTGTTCGGCTCAATGAGATCTATAAGTGTACCGAGTTTCATATAAATACATGCAAGTGTGTGTGAGCTATGGTTCAAGATTTCTGACTGTGTTCCAGGGGGCGCTGTAGAGCCCCTGTGCCACGCCCGGGTCCAAGCCTCTGCGGCGTCCTGATGGCCGCAGATTCCAATGTGTGTGCCAATTTTCAAGAGTTTTTGAGCATGTTAAGGCTCCTAAAAACCCCCGGAAGGTTTAAAAAAAAATAAAAAAAATAATAAGAAGAAGAATAATCCTTAGAAGAACAATAGGGCTCTTCGCCCCTTCGGGCTTGAGCCCTAAAAATAATAATAAGAATAATCCTTAGAAGAACAATAGGGCTCTTCGCCCCTTTGGGCTTGAGCCCTAATTAAAGCTGCAAGCAGCGATGAACGGGCCCTCGCACCCGGGCTCACAGCAATCGTGTGGCTTTAGTAAAAAGGTGAAGGTGAGAAATATGCATTTCAAATCGTTAATATAAGTGGACTATGTCAAAGTCATTTATATGTGCCAATTTTCCTGTTGCCAATAGGTGGCGCTATCATTATAATGGAATATTGGCCTTCAGATGTGTTCAGGCTAGGAGTCTTATCGAACATGTGAAGTTTGGGGAATAACGAACATTTCAAGCCTGAGTTACAACAACTTCTCTTGCTGTGGCGAGACATCAAATTTTGTCATGGCGCCATGGACACGCCCTTTAACAAAATCTAAAGATCTCCACAATTTAACATTGCAAAGACCTTTAGATTAGACTGACCAAAATAAAATGTTGATGTCATAAAATTTCTTGGAGTAGTTCTTTGCAGTGTAAAACATGACACTTCCTGTTGCCAGCAGGTGGCGCTATTACTATGTCTGAATATGGGCATGTAGATCTGTTAAGGGCAGAAGTCTTATCTAACATGTGAAGTTTGAGGCAGATTGGACATTGTATGTCTGAGTTACAGCAACTTCCTTTTTCATGGCGAAATATCGAAATTTGTCAGGCCGCCATGGACACGCCCTTTAACAAAACCTCAAGATCTTCGCAATTTAACATCTTAAAGGGCTTAAGATTACACTGACCAAGTTTGGTGTTGATCTGAATAAATCTCTTGGAGGAGTTTGTTAAAGTACAACCCCTGAAAATGGCAAAAACAACACCAATTTTGCAGGGAAAATTCAAAATAACCGACTTCCTGCTGGGATTCGGATTTCGTACCAAGATACTTTTTTGTAGCTATTGGTGTGTTACATATGTGTACTGATTTTCGTACATGTACGTGACACGTAGCTCGAGGAACACTCCATTGAAAGTGTATAGGTGGCGCTATCGAGCCATTTTGCCACACCCAATGGAATATTGGCCTCCAGATGTGGGCAGGTCAGTACTCTTATCAAACATGTGAAGTTTGGGCAAGATCTGATATTTTATGCCTGAGTTACAACAACTTCTACTCCCATGGCGAGACATCGAACTTTGTCACCGCGCCATGGACACGCCCTTTAACGAAAACTCAAGATCTTCACAATTTAACATTGCACAGGCCTTTAGATTAGACTGACCACAAAAAAGACACTGATGTCATCAAATTTCTAGGAGTAGTTCTTCGGAGCATAAAATATGACACTTCCTGTTGCCAATAGGTGGCGCTATGACTATAACTGAATATGGGCATGTCAATCTGTTCAGTTCCAGAGTCTTATCAACCATGTGAAGTTTGAGGCAGATTGGACATTGTATGTCTGAGTTATAGCAACTTCATTTTTCATGGCGAATCATCGAAATTCGCCAGGCCGCCACGGACACGCCCATTAACGAAAACTCAAAATCTTCGCAATTTAACCCTCTGGAGTCCATTAACGCATATATGCGTTTTGCGGGTTAATCTCCTGATAACGCCGAAAATAACTTAAATTGCACTTCCAGTTTTGATCGTACAGATAAGAGCAATACATCAATCGAATCTGTAAAGTGTTTACTGTTTTTTGTATACACTCATGATAAAAACAAAACGCTATACTTTTGTAGAATAAACAAAATAAACAGTGTGCGTTATCTGCCGTCTCTGTCTCTGTCACCTCTCTTCACAGACACCTAAATGAAACAACCCGAATCTCAGCGAATACTTGCCTCAAATACAAGATAAATATATCTATAGAAAGCTTAAAATGACTACTTTTAAATAAACAGATTCAAGTAAAAAACAAATAATATTTTTTTAAGTAATTTGTATGAAAGTAAGGACTGGTCCAGTTTCTCCTGTATCATCTCATTATAGATAATGTGTTCCCGCCTACCTCTTAGCGTGCTGTTCATATGGAAATGAACTGAGGTGAGGAAGGTAATCACGGACACGCCCCCGAGAAATGACATAAAACGTAAAGGATCATCATAGAAATTTACTTTTTTTCCTGCGCGTTTGGATGATGGCACGCTACACGGGTGAAGAAGCTCTTCGGATGATCCTGGACAGCGACGACGAGGCTGCTTTCTCCTCAGAGGAAGAACAGGATTCAGATGACGAATGTTTGCATTTTGAAGAACGTCTGGACCCAGCTGAGGATATAATTCCTGACGAGTAAGCCTTTTATTATTACCTTCATGATTTAAAATGTTGCTCAGCTATATCATATTTTATATCTACATTTGGACGTCTCCAAACAGACTTGACTAAAATCAGAGCAAAGCACGTATTTAACTATATATATATATATATATATATATATATATAGCTATGGGCCGATATATATAGCATATATATATATATATATATATATATATATATATATATATATATATATATATATATATATATATATATATATATATATATATATATGTATATGTATAATGCTATAGGTCGAGATATATATCTTCTATCTCTTACAAAAAATGTACCATATAGACTTTTATAGACTTTATTTTTCTAAAAGCTGAAATTGTTTACCAACTAAGCTTGTCGGCGAATATCAGATGTGGTAAAAGTTTCAAAAGTGTTATACCCGGCTATTGGCATTCGCGATCAGGTGTAAATGTATCATAAAGCTGCAAATTATGCTGATAAGTGGGCCATCGGCAGACATATACGCGCGTCTATTCTTATCATTGATGTAATGTTTTATCAGTTATGAATCCTCTGCTAATTGCTAACAACACTTTCAATTTTATTTTAGGACTGTGGCTGCATCAACGTGCATAACAAACGGACCCGAGTGCTTGAGTTCGCTGGAGAACCATACCGAGTAAGTGCACAGTATTTTACTCTACTTTTATTATGCCTTTGTCTAAATAATATGGAAACATTATTTGTGGTTTGGATGACAATAAGCAAATCTTCCTGTATGGATTAATGGATATTAGAAATTGTACTTTTGTTATGCCTGTAACACACACACAATAATGTTTTATCAGTTATGAATCCTCTGCTAATTGCTTACAATTGCGTACACTTGTTATGCCTGTATCCCACATTTAAAACTAATATTGAAATTAAGCTATGGTGAATACTATAGTGTTTTTGAACCATAGTGTATTGTACTGTATTTATTATAGTATTTACAACACCATTTTTTAATATATGTCATCAGTTTTTAACAAAAAAAAAATGTACACTTCGAATACACCACTTTCATGTTTTACCTGTATCAAAAATGCTAATTTTTATTCTTTATTTCAGATGTGCAAAAGAACCTGTGGCAAAGAGAGCTAAAGTAAATAAGCATCCCACTTGGTCATGGAAAACAGAGGATGATATTGACATGGCTCCACAGGCTCTGAGATTCCTGCCCAAAAGGTGCAAAGGGACATAAATATAAATGGAAAGATGTAAGCATCAGTGAGCTGTACTGTACAGAGTCAGACCTCTCATGGACACAATCCGGCTTGCATGTAAGGCCATCTACCAACCAAGAAAAAATTTGGCAGTGGATGAAAGAATGGTGGCATGCAAAGCAAACACAGGAATGACTCAGTACATGAAAGCCAAGCCAACCAAATGGGGCTTCAAGTTGTTTGTTCTTGCGGATTCATCAAATGGATATACTGCAGATTTTGCAGTTTACACAGGAAAGAACCACTTTCCCACAGGCCATGGACTTTCATATGACGCTGTGACATCTCTGTTGGACTGTACAGTTTTGGGCTCTGGGTACCATGTATACATGGATAATTTTTATACTAGTCCCAAGCTCCTAAGAGACTTGTTTGCTTTGAAGTTTGGTGCATGTGGGACTTACAGAGACAACAGGAAAGATTGCCCTCGGAATGCAGCTAACTCACTAACCAAAAAATCAGTGAGGGGCTCCATCAGGTGGATTCGAGACAAAGATCTTGTGTTCGTGAAATGGATGGACACACGAGAAGTGTCTGTCTGCTCCACCATCCATGCTGCTTACACAGGAGACAATGTGCAGAGGAGGGCAAAAACACAAAATGGATGGAGGAAAAAGAGTTTTCCATGTCCTGCACCTGTGACTGCCTACAACCAGCACATGGGGGGCGTTGACCTGTCTGATCAGCTGTTACAATACTACAGTACACAGCACAAAACAATGAAGTGGTACAGAAAGCTATTTCTACACTTCTTGGACATTGCTGCCACCAATGCTTTTATTGTACACAAAGAGCTTTATGGCACCATGACCCACAAGGAGTTTATGGAAGAACTAATTGCAGAGCTCTGTGGTGTGTCACAGAAAATACCACCAAAGCGGATTAGTGCTGACCATGTGCCTATTCCAGGATCCGAGCAGCCCTCAGGTTCCGCTGCTGGTCGCCGGACTTGTGTGCTTTGCAAAGTAAAGCATGGTAAGAGACAGGACACTCCTTGGAAATGCCAGGCATGTGATGTGCACTTGTGTGTCCAGGTAAAAAGGAACTGTTTCCTGGAGTGGCACAAAGACATATAAATGTGCAATTCTGGGCACTTTATGATAAAGTGGTCACTTTTTTTATCTTGCACTCTTCCTGTTTACCTGTTTTTTTTGTTTTTTTTTTGCACTTTTTCTTTTTTTTGTTTTTTTTGCAGTTTCACCTTGATTGTGTCTTCTGTGTTTTTGCTAACTTCTAATGTTATTTTGTGTGATAGTTAAATAGTCTAAATAATAAACAAAAAATATATACATTTATTTTTTGTCCTCACATTCTTTCTTGTAAGTCCTCCCTCAGAGTGGCACAGTTGAATGGGAGGCTCATTATGCAGCTCATTATGCGGGCCTTTGTCTTCTCTGGTGTAAATCACAATGATATTCATGATAGTTCACGCCCTCTCGCATATGACTTTTACCAACAAAAAGTGACATAGAAAATTTAAATCAATATATTGTTTTCTGTGGGTGAGTAAACAAGATGATTTTCACATCATTTAGAAAGAAATATTCTAGGCTACAAGCTCCAGTTCTCAAAAATCCCGGGAATCATTGTTCTTTATGTGTTTTATGGCCTTATTCAAGTGTTTTAACATTTTTAGTTTTTCACTAACCACGCATAATATTTTTTTTCTCAAAAACACAATCATGTACATACATGCATTTCACATATTATTATAGCCCAGTTTGTGCTGATTACAGTGAGACTAGACTTTAGCCATTTAGATATTTATAAGAAACTGAAAAAAGCACAAATGTCAGGGCATGACAAAACTTCTCCAGGCCCCAAAAATACCCTTAGACTCCAGAGGGTTAACATCGCAAAGGCCTTTAGATGAGGCATACCAAATTTGGTGTTTATCTGAATAAATCTCTAGGAGGAGTTCGTTAAAATACAACGCTTGGAAATGACAAAAATGACACAAAATTTGCTCATAAAATTAAAAATAACCGACTTCCTGTTGGGTTTAGAATTTTGGTCCAAGAGTCTTTTTTGTAGGTATTGGAGAGTTACATGTGTATACCAATTTTCATACATGTACATGAAACGTAGCTCGAGGCGCACACCATTGAACGTGTATAGGTGGCGCTGTTGAGCCATTTTGCCACACCCACTTCTGAAACCCATATCATATGTGCATTTTCGCCGGTTCTGAGGTGTGTGCAAAGTTTCATGACTTTTTGAGTATGTTTAGGCCCTCAAAAATGCGATTCATTATGGAGAAGAATAATAATAATAATAATAAATATAGCTGCAAGCAGCGATGGCGGGCTCAAGCCACCAATGCCATCACCACCCCGGTGGCATCAGGTAAACTGTGCCCAGCGGGCACATGCATTCACAATATCCCTCTGGCAGTGAGGTTTTAAAGGATAGAGGGGAGCGTAGAGGGGAGCGTGCATTTGCAGTGGCTGGGCCACGACTCTGGAATACCCTGCCTTTAGAGATCAGACTGGCCCCTTCCTTGTCTATTTTTAAATCTTTGCTAAAAACTTTTTTATTTTCCTTAGTGTACTGACTACTGTGTTATGCTACATTTTGGTGGTTTCAATGGGTGGTTTTAAATTTTTTGTCTGGTCTATTTTTATGTATGTGTAATATTCTTGCTCTTATGTTAACCCTTTCGAGTCGATTAACGCATATATGCGTTTTGAGTCATTTTCACCTGATAACCCCGAAAAGAACTTAAATTACACTCTCAGTTTTAATCGTACAGATAAGAGCAATACATCAATCGAATCTGTAAAGGGTCTAGTTTTTTTTGGATACAGACATAACAAAAAACCTTTGTGCACTTATAAAATAAAGATAACAAACAAGGTGCGCTGTCTACAGTCTTTGTCTCCGCTGATCGTCATGTACAAACATTTCATTAAAATGAACTGCAACTCCATGAATACTCAACGAAGAGATATGAGAGAGATATCTATAGAAAGCCTGGAATGTCTACTTTTAAACTAAACAAGTGCTGCCGAAAACAAATATTCTGAGATAAAGTAATCCATATGAAAACAACGCGATGTCTATTTTTCATATCTCCGCTCATTATATCTAATGTGACCACGCCCCCGCGCTGAACGCGCTATTCAGATTCAAACTGAAGCGCGCGGCTTGAATACGCCCACACAGAAGAAAAAACAGCCAGACTATTCTTCAAGTTTTTATTTTATTTTACTGTTTGCTTCGCGATGAGAGGACTAAGACATAATTCACCCCAAAAAGATGTGATGTGGTTGAGGATTTGAGAAATGGATTTCCTCAGAAAAAAGAATGAAGCACTTTATTCAGCAGAGATCATAAACATGAGTAAGTCTCTTTTTATTTATTTGTACTAGTTTTCACATAACGTGTAAACATTTTACTAGTTAGACTTTTTCCAAATACTTTTTCCAAACTATAATTCCTGACTAAATGTATAATCAAGTGAAACATTATGAAGTTTCAATAACAATATACAATACTATACCATTCAAAAGCTTGATGTAAATAATATAAATGTGACAAATAGAGATAACTCTAACAAATGTAAAAACAATGCAGTTCTTTCGATTTATTCCCCCTAAAAAAAACTGAAAAATATTATCAGCTCTTTTCAACATTAATAATAATAATAATAATAATAATGATGATGATGATAATAAATGGGGTTTATTTGGTAGAAAATAAGATTGTTAAAAGGATTTCTGAAGGATTGTGTGACTAGAGAAAGGATGCCAAAAAATTTGAAAGTCAGCTTTGATTGTTCCTAATAAACTGTTTAACTGCTCCCCCAAGTGGATATTAAATTATGTTGTGGGATAATTAAATATATTCTTAATAAACTACAAACATAAAATTATATACTTTTATTTTGTTCTCTTTCTTGTAAGTCCTCCCTTCACAGTGGCACAGTTGAATGAGAGGCTCATTATGCAGCTCATTATGCGGGCCTTTGTCTTCTCAGGTGTAAATCACAATGATATTCATGATAGTTGACGCCTACTCGCATATGACTTTTACCAACAAAAAATGTTTTAGAAAATTTAAATCAATATATTGTTTTCTGTGAATGAGTAAACAAGATGATTTTCACATCATTCAGAAAGAAAAATTCTAGGCTACAAGCTCCAGTTCTCAACTTTTCCGGCAACCAATGTTATGTATGTGTTTTATTGCCTTATTCAAGTGATTTAACATTTTTAGTTTTTCACTAACCATGCATAACATTTTTTTTCTCAAAAATACAATCATGTACATGCATGTGTTTCACATATTATTATAGCCCAGTTTGTGCTGATTACAGTGATATTAGACTTTACCCATTTAGATATTTATAAGAAACTGAAAAAAGCACAAATGTCAGGGCATGACAAAACTTCTCAAGGCCCCAAAAATACCCTTAGACTCCAGAGGGTTAAAGCACTTTGGTCAGCCAGGAGGCTGTTGTAAATGCGCTATACAAATAAATTGAACTTGAACTAGAACTTGAACTTGATATGGCAGTTAAAGGGTTAATCCGAATCATCTAGACTTTAAAATCACATTCACAGAACTTTAGTAACACTTTACAATAAGATTTCATTTATAAACATTATGTTAACATGAACAATATTTATATAGCATTCATTCATGTCAGTTAATATTCCAAACTTAAACATTAAAACATTGTTTTATTGTGATTTTTTTCCAAGCACATTTTACCAATTCCAAACCATATCAATCTTAATAACTACCATTATTTTTTATTTAATCATTTATGAGTGCTATACAATAGTCCAGGAAAGCTGGAAGAGAAAAACAGGTCAAGAAGAACTGACAAAAGAATTGCAAAAGAATTAGGAATTAATGTGAAGATAAATTTTTAGTCAATTCTGCAAGACAGACTTTCAGGAAAGGAGGTGGAATAAAAATGAGCTCCTAAATCTTAATCCCAGATTCTGGAAGATATATTCCTCAAACCATCGGACAAGAGAAGGTGGTGCTGGTCCTTCACGAGTCACTCTAATCTGTTCATTAAGCCTATATATAAAGTCTTAATATATAGTATTTCACAATACTTCATGGTATTCTAATTAAATAATTTTTTGGAATCTTAGATCTCTCAGAACCTGACACATTGTAATTCTGAGACTCCAGGAAAGTGGCAGTTCTGTAAAATGTTGGCGCTGGAGACTAAATGCTCACTGATAGTTTCACACCTAATTCACTTAAAACACACACAAACACACACACACAGTGACAGAGGGACAGAGTGACATCAGATGTATGTTTTTTAATTTTCTGTCATCCATATAATGTTGTATAGTCATGAAACTATGCATATTTCCTCAGAATGACTTGTCTTCTATGTGTACATTTTTTTGAAGTGTTTAGAAGCTGCACTTTTTTTTACTGGTTCCTTTTTTACTATTATTTCAAAAAATCACCACGACAAAACCATTCAAGCTATCCAAAATTCATTCACACCTGTTCTGTAAGATTAATTCTTTAAACAGTGGTAAAAGAGGATGTGGTGCTGAACCTTCAAGAGTCACTTAAAACGTATCTGTCCATAAAGCCTATTAAGAATTATTCTTAATATACAGTTCACAATACTTCAGCTTGTTATTCTAATTAAGTGAGGGTCATTTTATCAGTAAAATTCCTAAAATACATATTATTTTATTTGAAAGATTTCTATAAATTATTTAAATCATACTCGTTTCTACAATTATTATTTAAAAGTAATCCTATAGCTCCCTCTGGTGACCATTATTGGTACTAAGAATTGCAAGCTTGATTTATAAGTTATGATAGTTTTAATTTTAGGCTGGCTCTTGAAAATGAAAAAGCTATGAAACTTACTGTGCTTCCTTCAAATGAGGACTTCTACTTATATAAAAAATTATGAAGAGTTAGAATGAAAAATTTTAAAGATATAGTAAAATAACTATTGTATTTTTTTATGTTACATTAATAAATCTCTATGGCAACACCATTTAAGCTATCCTAAACCCATTCACAATTTAACATCTCAGTATATTGGCATCATGTTGAAAAAGGAGTATGGAGTAGTATGAGGAGGAGTATGAATTCATTTACAGGTTGATTTTATCATAAATCCACAATAAAATTTATTTTTCTGTTCTGTATCAATCTGTGTTGTTGTTTGTTTATTTTTATCTTTTATTTTTCATAGGAAGATAACTGATCCTTTACTCTCCTTTTTAATAAATGTGCTTATAAACCAAAAACAAGCTATTTATAGCTGTATTTATAAACTGCTTACTACTGACTATTAATATTGGGACAAGGCTTTATAAAGCATGAACTGACTATTTACTTTTTGAGTTTGAAATTATTATTTGCAGCACAAATAAGGTTTTTTAGGATTTTTAAAAATCCCTAAAACTGTCAGAAAAGGATAAGGCCTAAGATTTCTATGTGAGTGGCTACATTTATTTGTTTTATAACTATAATGCATAAACTATGAAATTATACAAAATGTATAAAAAAGTACAACAGTCATTGTTTTCCAATGTTTTTTTTTTTTTTTTTTTTTGGATTTACATTAAAAAAAATTAGCCTACTGCAATCATTCTAAACAGCTTGAATAAAACCTGTTAATATTTATTATAGACAACTGTAACTGTGTATAATCGAACAAACAAGTTTATTATGAAAATAAAAGTGTGTACACCAGATAAATTGGACGATAAAGAAATTGCTAACAATAGTATAATAGAGCATGTTTTAGGTTTTTAGGCGTTTAGATGCAGATATGGACAAATCAAATGTAAAATAAAATGTAATTGATTTAATTAAATATAGATTAATTCTTGTTAGAGCAAAATAATAAATAAATAAATAAATACGTACACACATTAAAAAAGCAGCCAAGATGAATGAATTTCATTTTTTATATAGATTAAAATTGAAGACAGAAGCAGCTGGTATATGCGGTCACTTAATATTAAAATCCAGTAGATCCACTTCAGATATATTTCTCAACAGTTTATGTTCACGTGGCTGTTTTCGTTTATAGTCGCCAAGCTATTATGTGTTTTGAAATAATCTTGTCCGTGATGTGTTCGTTCTTACGACGAAAGGCAGAATCCTGCAGCTCGAGAGATATAAGTTATTCTGCCAGTCGCGCTTTCAAATAGTCTTGCACACTTAAACGGGTCACAAACACCTGCATTTAGCTCTTGATGTGTTACAATGGGTTTATTGTGTGCATTTGTGGTAATGTTTTATTTAAAAAAGCTCTTAAACAAGAATAAATTCGTTTGTTTTGAGCTCGACACTGTAAGCGCTGATCGGAGGCGTGATTTCAGATAGGCAGCCACAAATATTTCATTTTCACACAAACAGTTCAAAAACATCTGAATTTAGCTCTTGGTGTGTTCTAATTGGTTGATTGTGTTATATCGCTGTAATAATTTATTTTTAAAAGCTATAAAACAGGAATAAATTAGTTTTTTCTGAGCTCTTTACTCCAGACTCTCGTGATCACAGCTGTGATTCATCTCTCCTATTTCTCACGTATCTCTGGCCAGAAATAATTTATCCATGAGCCCTGAACCGGTAATAATCAGATATGTTGGTTTAGCTTGTCAGTGTGAATTAAATCTAAGTATTTATTTGTATTTTTAACCGATTTAAAAGTGAAAGTAAAAGTCCGGTAATTGCACCTGTAGGGGCGCAATTTCTCTCAGACAATGGAAGTCTGAAGCACATATACTCAAACAGAGGGACAAAGTGAGATGAGATGTCTGAGAGTTTTTTAATTTTCTGTTATCCATACAGTGTTGTAAAGTCTTGAAACTATGCATATTTCCTCAGAATGACTTTTTCATCTGTATGAAAAAATTCTTTGACGTGTTTGGAAGCTGCATTTTAAAAATACAATAATGATTCCCTTTGTAAGGTAATTTCAAAAAATCACCACGGCAAAACCATTCAAGCTATCCAAAATCCATTCACAATTTAAGTTCCTATCAGAAATACTGATGTGTGTTCAGAGTTTTGTGAAATTCTAAGTATGGTATTTGCCTCAAAATCACCTGAGAAGTATTCCAGTTTGACATGTTGCCACGCCAACAATTTTTTAGATATCAATATCCCCCTTGCAGATTTATATCGGCTGTGTTTTAACATTATTCTGATGAAGCTTGAAGCAAATCGAGTAATAATAAGATGCTGAATTCAAATCATTTTGAAAATGACACACTTCCTTCTGCCAGTTGGTGGCGCTATAACTTTGACTCCTAATAGTCACATATATGTGATCGACATCATACAACGAATAATCTGATGAAGTTTGATTAAAATCAGGAACTGTATGTGGATGGTATTAGACACTTCCTGTTTCTCATTTCTCGCCATAATTTCAACGCCTCGCCACGAGCAAACCGTTCGAGATATCAAAAATCCCCTGGCAATTTTTCATCCCCAGTGTCTTGAGATCATGTTGACCGAGTTTGGCGGCAATCGAGAAAAAAACCTATGACAAGTATTTCAAATTCCAGAGCATGCGCTTTTTACATAACTCTAAATAGCTGACTTCCTGTTGGGTGGAGCCTATGACATGCAATATGAAAGTTGTTCGGCACGATGAGATCTATATGTGTACTGAGTTTCATATGAATATGTGCAAGTATGTGTGAGCTATACATCAACATTTATGACTGTGTTCCAGGGGGCGCCATAGAGCCCCTGTGCCACGCCCGGGTCCCAGCCTCTGCAGGCTCCTAAAGGCCACAGATTCCAAAGTGTGCGCAAATTTTCAAGAGTTTTTGAGTATGTTAAGGACCCCCAAAGCCCCCACAACTTTGACGAAAAATTTGAATACTAAACCCTAAATAGCCAACTTCCTGTTGGGCAGAGCCTATGATATGCAATACAAAAGTTGTTTGGATTGATGAGATTTATATGTGTACCGAGTTTCATACGTCTACGAGCAAGAATGTATGATATATGGCCCTCCATATTCCAGGGGGCGCTGTAGAGCCCCTGTGCCACGCCCGTGTATCAGTCTCTGCCCGGCCCTAATGGCCGCAGGTTCCAATCTGTGTGCCAATTTTCAAGACTTTTTAAGCACGTTAAGGGCCCCAAAAGCCCCCGAGACGTTGAAAAAAAAAAAAAAAATAATAATAATAATAATAAAATATAGCTGCAAGCAGCGATGGCGGGCTCAAGCCACCAATGCCATCACCACCCCGGTGGCATCAGGTAAACTGTGCCCAGCGGGCACATGCATTCACAATATCCCTCTGGCAGTGAGGTTTTAAAGGATAGAGGGGAGCGTAGAGGGGAGCGTGCAGTTGCAGTGGCTGGGCCACGACTCTGGAATACCCTGCCTTTAGAGATCAGACTGGCCCCTTCCTTGTCTATTTTTAAATCTTTGCTAAAAACTTTTTTATTTTCCTTAGTGTACTGACTACTGTGTTATGCTACATTTTGAAATGGGTGGTTTTAAATTTTTTGTCTGGTCTATTTTTATGTATGTGTAATATTCTTGCTCTTATGTTAAAGCACTTTGGTCAGCCAGGAGGCTGTTGTAAATGCGCTATACAAATAAATTGAACTTGAACTAGAACTTGAACTTGATATGGCAGTTAAAGGGTTAATCCGAATCATCTAGACTTTAAAATCACATTCACAGAACAATATATATATATATATATATATATATATATATATATATATATATATATATATATATATATAACTTTAGTAACACTTTACAATAAGATTTCATTTATAAACATTATGTTAACATGAACAATATTTATATAGCATTCATTCATGTCACTAACTTAAACATTAAAACATTGTTTTATTGTGATTTTTTTCCAAGCACATTTTACCAATTCCAAACCATATCAATCTTAATAACTACCATTATTTTTTATTTAATCATTTATGAGTGCTATACAATAGTCCAGGAAAGCTGGAAGAGAAAAACAGGTCAAGAAGAACTGACAAAAGAATTGCAAAAGAATTAGGAATTAATGTGAAGATTAATTTTTAGTCAATTCTGCAAGACAGACTTTCAGGAAAGGAGGTGGAATAAAAATGAGCTCCTAAATCTTAATCCCAGATTCTGGAAGATATATTCCTCAAACCATCGAACAAGAGGAGGTGGTGCTGGTCCTTCACGAGTCACTCTAATCTGTTCATTAAGCCTATATATAAAGTCTTAATATATAGTATTTCACAATACTTCATGGTATTCTAATTAAATAATTTTTTGGAATCTTAGATCTCTCAGAACCTGACACATTGTAATTCTGAGACTCCAGGAAAGTGGCCGTTCTGTAAAATGTTGGCGCTGGAGACTAAATGCTCACTGATAGTTTCACACCTAATTCACTTAACACACACACACACACACACACACACACACATTACCCACTGTGACAGAGGGACAGAGTTACATCAGAT
This sequence comes from Carassius auratus, assembly GCF_003368295.1. Lineage (NCBI taxonomy): Eukaryota > Metazoa > Chordata > Actinopteri > Cypriniformes > Cyprinidae > Carassius > Carassius auratus. Next base: position 3,308,991 of record NC_039251.1, on the reverse strand, counting down.
GTATGATAGTTTTTTAATTTTCTGTCATCCATATAGTGTTGTATAGTCATGAAACTATGCATATTTCCTCAGAATGACTTGTCTTCTATGTGTACATTTTTTTGAAGTGTTTAGAAGCTGCACTTTTTTTTACTGGTTCCTTTTTTACTATTATTTCAAAAAATCACCACGACAAAACCATTCAAGCTATCCAAAAATTCATTCACACCTGTTCTGTAAGATTAATTCTTTAAACAGTGGTAAAAGAGGATGTGGTGCTGAACCTTCAAGAGTCACTTAAAACGTATCTGTCCATAAAGCCTATTAAGAATTATTCTTAATATACAGTTCACAATACTTCAGCTTGTTATTTTAATTAAGTGAGGGTCATTTTATCAGTAAAATTCCTAAAATTCCTATTATTTTATTTGAAAGATTTCTATAAATTATTTAAATCATACTCGTTTCTCCAATAATTATTTAAAAGTAATCCTATCGCTCCCTCTGGTGGCCATTATAGGTACTAAGAATTGCAAGCTTGATTTATAAGTTATGATAGTTTTAATTTTATGCTGGCTCTTGAAAATGATAAAGCTATGAAACTTACTGTGCTTCCTTCAAATGAGGACTTCTACTTATATAAAAAATTATGAAGAGTTAGAATGCAAAATTTTAAAGATATAGTAAAATAACTATTGTATTTTTTATGTTACTTTAATAAATCTCTATGGCAACACCATTTAAGCTATCCTAAACCCATTCACAATTTAACATCTCAGTATATTGGCATCATGTTGAAAAAGGAGTATGGAGTAGTATGAGGAGGAGTATGAATTCATTTACAGGCTGATTTTATCATAAATCCACAATAAAATTTCTGAGTTCTGTATCAATCTGTGTTGTTGTTTGTTTATTTTTATCTTTTATTTTTCATAGGAAGATAACTGACCCTTTACTCTCCTTTTTAATAAATGTGCTTATAAACCAAGGACAAGCTATTTATAGCTGTATTTATAAACTGCTTACTACTGACTATTAATATTGGGACAAGGCTTTATAAAGCATGAACTGACTATTTACTAATGAGTGCAGTTATTATAAAGTGTTATCAATGAATTTGCTAATGTTAACAAATTAGACATTATTTTACAGTGTTATCAAATCCTTAAATGACTCATAAGCATTTGTGAAAGTTCTGCTTGCATTACAGCTTAGTATTGATCTGTGAGCTGAACAGATTTACTGTTACATCTATGAGGTTATGTAAATTCAAATAAATATAATGTCACAGGATGTCATAGGTCAGTATCAAATGAGTTTGAAATTATTATTTGCAGCACAAATAAGTTTTTTTTAGGATTTTTAAAAATCCCTAAAACTGACAGAAAAAGGTTAAGGCCTAAGCTATTTCTATGTGAGTGGCTAAATTTATTTTTGTTTTCATAATTGTAATACACAAACTATGAAATTATACAAAATGTATAAAAAGGTAAATAAATAAATACGCACACATTAAAAAAGCAGCCAAGTCGAATGAGTTTCCTTTTTTATATAGATTAAAATTGAAGACAGAAGCAAGTGGTAAATGTGGTCACTTTAATATTCAAATCCAGTAGATCCAGTTTATGTTCACGTGGCTGTTTTCGTTTATATTCGCCAAGCTATTATGTATTTTGAAATAATCTTGTCCGTGATGTGTTCGTTCGTACGACGAAAGACAGAATCCTGCAGCTCAGAGATATGTTATTCTGCCAGTCGCGCTTTCAAATAGTCTTGCACACTTAAACAGGTCACAAACACCTGCATTTAGCTCTTGTAGTGTTACAATGGGTTTATTGTGTGCATTTGTGGTAATATTTTATTTAAAAAAGCTCTTAAACGAGAATAGATTCGTTTGTTTTGAGCTCGACACTGTACGCGCTGATCGGAGGCGTGATTTCAGATAGGCAGCCACAAATATTTCATTTTCACACAAACAGTTCAAAAACATCTGAATTTAGCTCTTGGTGTGTTCTAATTGGTTGATTGTGTGATATCGCTGTAATAACTTATTTTTAAAAGCTTTAAAACAGGAATAAATTCGTTTTTTTCTGAGCTCTTTACTCCAGACGCTCGTGGTCACAGCGGTGATTCATCTCTCCTATTTCTCACGTATCTCTGGCCAGAAATAATTTATCCATGAGCCCTGAACCGGTAATAATCAGATATGTTGGTTTAGCTTGTCAGTGTGAATTAAATCTAAGTATTTGTTTGTATTTTTAACCGATTTAAAAGTGAAAGTAAAAGTCCGGGAATTGAACCTGTAGGGGCGCTATTTCTCTCAGACAATGGAAGTCTGAAGCACATATACTCAAACAGAGGGACAGAGTGAGATGAGATGTCTGACAGTTTTTTAATTTTCTGTTATCCATACAGTGTTGTAAAGTCGTTAAACTGTGCATATTTCCTCAGAATGACTTTTTCATCTGTATGAAAAAATTCTTTGACGTGTTTGGAAGCTGCAATTTAAAAATACAATAATGATTCCCTTTGTAAGGTCATTTAAAAAAATCACCACGGCAAAACCATTCAAGCTATCCAAAATCCATTCACAATTTAAGTTCCTATCAGAAATACTGATGTGTGTTCAGAGTTTTGTGAAATTCTAAGTATGTTATTTGCCTCAAAATCACCTGAGAAGTATTCCAGTTTGACATGTTGCCACGCCAACAATTTTTTAGATATCAATATCCCCCTTGCAGATTTATATCGGCTGTGTTTTAACATTATTCTGATGAAGTTTGAAGCAAATCGAGTAATAATAAGATGCTGAATTCGAATCATTTTGAAAATGACACACTTCCTTCTGCCAGTTGGTGGCGCTATAACTTTGACTCCTAATAGTCACATATATGCGATCGACATCATACAACGAATAATCTGATGAAGTTTGATTAAAATCAGGAAATGTATGTGGACGGTATTAGACACTTCCTGTTTCTCATTTCTCGCCATAATTTCAACGCCTCGCCACGAGCAAACCGTTCGAGATATCAAAAATCCCCTGGCAATTTTTCATCCCCAGTGTCTTGAGATCATGTTGACCAAGTTTGGCGGCAATCGAGAAAAAAACCTATGACAAGTATTTCAAATTCCAGAGCATGCGCTTTTTACATAACTCTAAATAGCTGACTTCCTGTTGGGTGGAGCCTATGACATGCAATACGAAAGTTGTTCGGCACGATGAGATCTATATGTGTACTGAGTTTCATATGAATATGTGCAAGTATGTGTGAGCTATACATCAACATTTCTGACTGTGTTCCAGGGGGCGCCGTAGAGCCCCTGTGCCACGCCCGGGTCCCAGCCTCTGCAGGCTCCTAAAGGCCACAGATTCCAAAGTGTGCGCAAATTTTCAAGAGTTTTTGAGTATGTTAAGGACCCCAAAAGCCCCCACAACTTTGACGAAAAATTTGAATACTAAACCCTAAATAGCCAACTTCCTGTTGGGCGGAGCCTATGATATGCAATACAAAAGTTGTTTGGATTGATGAGATTTATATGTGTACCGAGTTTCATTCGTCTACGAGCAAGAATGTATGATATATGGCCCTCCATATTCCAGGGGGCGCTGTAGAGCCCCTGTGCCACGCCCGTGTATCAGTCTCTGCCCGGCCCTAATGGCCGCAGGTTCCAATCTGTGTGCCAATTTTCAAGACTTTTTAAGCACGTTAAGGGCCCCAAAAGCCCCCGAGACGTTGGAAAAAAATAATAATAATAATAATAATAATAATAATAATAATAATAAAAAATAATCCTAAGGAAAACAATAGGCCTCTCGCCCTTTGGGCTTGAGCCCTAAAAATAATCCTAAGGAAAACAATAGGCCTCTCGCCCTTTGGGCTTGAGCCCTAATAATAATAATAATAAACGGAGCAATTCCAATAGGGTCCTCACACCATCGGTGCTCGGGCCCTAATAATCCTTAGAAGAACAATAGGGCTCTTCGCCCCTTCGGGCTTGAGCCCTAATAAATATAGCTGCAAGCAGCGATGGCGGGCTCAAGCCACCAATGCGATCGCCACCCTGGTGGCATCAGGTAAACTGTGCCCAGCGGGCACATGCATTCACAATATCCCTCTGGCAGTGAGGTTTTAAAGGATATGGCGGTTAAAGGGTTAATCCGAATCATCTAGACTTTAAAATCACATTCACAGAACAATATATATATATATATATATATATATATATATATATATATATATATATATATATATATATATATATTTAGTAACACTTTACAATAAGATTTCATTTATAAACATTATGTTAACATGAACAATATTTATATAGCATTCATTCATGTCAGTTAATATTCCAAACTTAAACATTAAAACATTGTTTTATTGTGATTTTTTTCCAAGCACATTTTACCAATTCCAAACCATATCAATCTTAATAACTACCATTATTTTTTATTTAATCATTTATGAGTGCTATACAATAGTCCAGGCATGTTTTCTTTTACAGATGAAATGCGCTAAAATAGAGTTTTAACTCAAACTGTTTTACTCAAAGTCGAAAATTATGAAATACCCATGAGAAATATCAAACACAAATGCAATACAGAAATGGATAAGTTAAGACTTGACCATTGTACAAAAATGCTGACTGGGTCATGAGGTCCGAAAAGAAGAAGAAGAAAAAAAAAACAGGTCAAGAAGAACTGACAAAAATAATTGCAAAATAATTAGGAATTAATGTGAAGATTATTTTTTAGTCAATTCTGCAAGACAGACTTTCAGGAAAGGAGGTGGAATAAAAATGAGCTCCTAAATCTTAATCCCGGATTCTGGAAGATATATTCCTCAAACCATCGAACAAGAGGAGGTGGTTCTGGTCCTTCACAAGTCACTCTAATCTGTTCATAAAGCCTATATATAAAGTCTTAATATATAGTATTTCACAATACTTCATGGTATTCTAATTAAATAATTTTTTGGAATCTTTGATTTCTCAGAACCTGACACATTGTAATTCTGAGACTCCAGGAAAGTGGCAGTTCTGTAAAATGTTGGGGATGGAGACTAAATGCTCCCTGATAGTTTCACACCTAATTCACTTAACACACACACACACACATTACCCACAGTGACAGAGGGACAGAGTGACATCAGATGTATGATACTTTTTTAATTTTCAATCATCCATATAGTGTTGTATAGTCATGAAACTATGCATATTTCCTCAGAATGACTTGTCTTCTATGTGTACATTTTTTTGAAGTGTTTAGAAGCTGCACTTAAAAAAATAAAATACATTTACTGGTTCCTTTTTTTACTGTTATTTTAAAAAATCACCACAACAAAACCATTCAAGCTATTCAAAATTCATCCACACCTGTTCTGTAAGATACATTCTTTAAACAGTGGTAAAAGAGGATGTGGTGCTAAACCTTCAAGAGTCACTCAAAACGTATCTGTCCGTAAAGCCTATAAAGAATTATTCTTAATATACAGTTCACAATACTTCAGCTTGTTATTCTAATTAAGTGAGGGTCATTTTATCAGTAAAATACATAAAATTCATATTATTTTTCTTTGAAAGATTTCTATAAATGATTTAAATCATACTTGTTTCTACAATTATTATTTAAAAGTAATCCTATAGCTCCATCTGGTGGCCATTATTGGTACTAAGAATTGCAAGCTTGATTTATATGTTATGATAGTTTTAATTTTATGCTATGAAACTTACTGTACTTCCTTCAAATGATGACTTCTACGTATATAAAAAAATTATGAAGAGTTGGAATTAAAATTTTTAAAGATAATAAAATAACTATTGTATTTTTTTATGTTACTTTAATAAATCGCTATGGCCACACCATTTAAGGTATCCTAAACCCATTCGAAATTTAACATCTTCAGTATATTGGCTTCATGTTAAAAAATTTGGTGTGAACTACTTGTGTCTTCTTGGAAGAGTATGAATTCATTTACAGGCTGAGTTTATCATAAATCCACAATAAAATTTCTGAGTTCTGTATCAATCTGTGTTGTTGTTTGTTTATTTTTATTTTTTTATTTTTCATAGGAAGATAACTGACCCTTTACTTTCCTTTTTAATAAATGTGCTTATAAATCAAGGACAAGCTATTTATAGCTGTATTTATAAACTGCTTACTACTGACTATTAATATTGGGACAAGGCTTTATGAAGCATGAACTGACTATTTACTAATGAGTGCAGTTATTATAAAGTGTTATCAATGCATTTGCTAATGTTAACAAATTAGACATTATTTTACAGTGTTATCAAATCCTTAAATGACTCATAAGCATTTGTGAAAGTTCTGCTTGCATTACAGCTTAGTATTGATCTGTGAGCTGAACAGATTTACTGTTACATCCATGAGATTATGTAAATTCAAATAAATATAATGTCACAGGATGTCATAGGTCAGTATCAAATGAGTTTGAAATTATTATTTGCAGCACAAATAAGTTTTTTTTTAGGATTTTTAAAAATCCCTAAAACTGTCAGAAAAAGGATAAGGCCTAAGCTATTTCTATGTGAGTGGCTAAATTTATTTTTGTTTTTATAATTGTAATACACAAACTATGAAATTATACAAAATGTATAAAAAGGTAAATAAATAAGTACGCACACATTAAAAAAGCAGCCAAGTCGAATGAGTTTCCTTTTTTATATATATAGATTAAAATTGAAGACAGAAGCAAGTGGTAAATGTGGTCACTTTAATATTCAAATCCAGTAACCTGCAGCTCAAGAGATATGTTATTCTGCCAGTCGCACTTTCAAATAGTCTTGCACACTTAAACTGGTTACAAACACCTGCAGTTAGCTCTTGTTGTGTTATAATTGGTGTATTGTGTGCATCTGTGGCAATATTTTATTTAAAAAAGCTCTTAAACAAGAATAAATTCGTTTGTTTTCAGCTCGTAACACTACGCGCTGATCGGAGCGGTGATTTCAGATAGGCAGCCGCAAATATTTAATTTTTACACAAACAGTTCAAAAACATCTGAATTTAGCTCTTGGTGTGTTCTAATTGGTGAATTGTGTGATATCGCTGCAATATTTTATTTGTAAAAGCTATAAAACAAGAATAAACTCGTTTTTTCTGAGCTCGTCATTCCAGACGCTCATGCTCAGAGCAGTGATTCATCTCTCGTGTTTCTCACGTATCACTGACCACACATCAATTATTAATGAGCCCTGACCCGGTAATAATCAGATATGTTGGTTTAGCTTGTCAGTGTGAATTAAATCTAAGTATTTATTTGTATTTTAACCAATTTAAAAGAGAAACTAAAACTCCGGTAATTGCACCTGTAGGGGCGCAATTTCTCTCAGACAATGGAAGTCTGAAGCACATATACTCAAACAGAGGGACAGAGTGAGATGAGATGTCTGACAGTTTTTTAATTTTCTGTTATCCATACAGTGTTGTAAAGTCGTGAAACTATGCATATTTCCTCAGAATGACTTTTTCATTTGTATGAAAAAATTCTTTGACGTGTTTGGAAGCTGCAATTTAAAAATACAATAATGACTTTGTAAGGTCATTTAAAAAAATCACCACGGCAAAATCATTCAAGCTATCCAAAATCCATTCACAATTTAAGTTCCTATCAGAAATACTGATGTGTGTTCAGAGTTTTGTGAAATTCTAAGTATGTTATTTGCCTCAAAATCACCTGAGAAGTATTCCAGTTTGACATGTTGCCACGCCAACAATTTTTTAGATATCAATATCCCCCTTGCAGATTTATATCGGCTGTGTTTTAACATTATTCTGATGAAGTTTGAAGCAAATCGAGTAATAATAAGATGCTGAATTCAAATCATTTTGAAAATGACACACTTCCTTCTGCCAGTTGGTGGCGCTATAACTTTGACTCCTAATAGTCACATATATGCGATCGACATCATACAACGAATAATCTGATGAAGTTTGATTAAAATCAGGAAATGTATGTGGATGGTATTAGACACTTCCTGTTTCTCAATTCTCGCCATAATTTCAACGCCTCGCCACGAGCAAACCGTTTGAGATATCAAAAATCCCCTGGCAATTTTTCATCCCCAGTGTCTTGAGATCATGTTGACCGAGTTTGGCGGCAATCGAGAAAAAAACCTATGACAAGTATTTCAAATTCCAGAGCATGCGCTTTTTACATAACTCTAAATAGCTGACTTCCTGTTGGGTGGAGCCTATGACATGCAATACGAAAGTTGTTCGGCACGATGAGATCTATATGTGTACTGAGTTTCATATGAATATGTGCAAGTATGTGTGAGCTATACATCAACATTTCTGACTGTGTTCCAGGGGGCGCCGTAGAGCCCCTGTGCCACGCCCGGGTCCCAGCCTCTGCAGGCTCCTAAAGGCCACCAATTCCAAAGTGTGCGCAAATTTTCAAGAGTTTTTGAGTATGTTAAGGACCCTAAAAGCCCCCACAACTTTGACGAAAAATTTGAACACTAAACCCTAAATAGCCAACTTCCTGTTGGGCGGAGCCTATGATATGCAATACAAAAGTTGTTTGGATTGATGAGATTTATATGTGTACCGAGTTTCATACGTCTACGAGCAAGAATGTATGATATATGGCCCTCCATATTCCAGGGGGCGCTGTAGAGCCCCTGTGCCATGCCCGTGTATCAGTCTCTGCCCGGCCCTAATGGCCGCAGGTTCCAATCTGTGTGCCAATTTTCAAGACTTTTTAAGCACGTTAAGGGCCCCAAAAGCCCCCGAGACGTTGAAAAAAAAAATAATAATAATAATAATAATAATAATAATAAAAAATAATCCTAAGGAAAACAATAGGCCTCTCGCCCTTTGGGCTTGAGCCCTAATAAGAATAATCCTTAGGGGAACAATAGGGCTCTTCGCCCCTTCGGGCTTGAGCCCTAATAAGAATAATCCTTAGGGGAACAATAGGGCTCTTCGCCCCTTCGGGCTTGAGCCCTAATAAGAATTATGTCTTATTCCTTTCATCGTGAAGCAAACAGTAAAATAAAAAAACTCCAAGAACAGTCTGGCTGCTTTTTCGTCTGTGTGGCCATTTCAAGCCGCGCGCTTCAGTTTGAATCAACACTTTTGTTCTTAGTATTTTAATTGTATGATTATGAACATAAAAGCATAAAAAAAATTAATAATATACCAGCAATGAAACCATAAAGCTGACGCGGCAGTATGTTGAATTACAATAAAGTAATTTTGAGTGTTACTGCTATTAAGATTATTTACATGTAATATAAAAGTACATATGTGATAAGGATGTTTTTCAAGACCTTTAGGTCTTGTGCAGTGTATACATCATCATCCAAATCCATTCACTCCTTTCTGATATAGTCCTCACAAATGCCATACCCTATTTGTGAACTAGTGAGCGATTTCGGACAGCTATTGTTTTTTTCTGGCAATTTTTTTTTTCACTTCACAAATGTTTTACAGTGTGTCATATATAATCTTACCGCAGTATCTCCAGTTTACAGTGAGGATCCTCCAGTCCAGCACAGAGACGCTTCACTCCTGAATCTCTTATTTTATTCAGAGACAGACTCAGTTCTCTCAGGTGTGAGGGGTTTGATTTCAGAGCTGAAGTCAGAGCAGAACAACCTTCATCTGTGACGCCACAATCTCTCAACCTGTAGAGAACAATGACACACTCTTCACACTCTCAGATCAGATCAGTTTAGCTGTGAATCCATTAGTAAAGAGAAAGTACAAATCAATGGGATATGCATCATTGGACTGAGATTTAAAATGTGAAAAAACTTGATAATTTATTATTTAAAGCCTCATTCAAATAGAAAAAATAATCTTTATTGCACTGTCAGGATTTTTCACTAAATTGACCGTCTTATGTAGACATTCAATCAAATCGGTTAAATCAGACTATTCGATACACAGCTGAGCTTTATAGTGTTATTTTCATCTGTATTTATATGAATGGAGTAGTGGTGTGTGTGTGTGTGTGTGTGTGTGTGTGTGTGTGTGTGTGTTTCTCAATCAATTTAGGATATAAAAACCTGAGAATACCTACATTGTGAGATAATATTTGTTATGTTGGCGCTGCCATCTCAATTAGAGCTAGGTTACCGGTTCATGACGAAGGATTACAAGACTCACAACTCAGACATTATCTGGCGTTTAGCCTGCACACTCAAACAAGAGAGCAGCGGCCTTTTTATTAGTGATTGCACACCTGTGATCCACCCACTTCTTGATTACAGTCAATTAGAGAACATATACAATTATATAAGTCAACACCCCCACTTGTTCTTAAATTGACAGAATATAAACACAGTGCATCACATACATGCATTTAGATAAATCTTCATACTCCAAATAAAAAACACAGAAATTTATCCATTTTAGCTTTAGACACAGATTTTGTTAAAATGTCTGCCACCATATCAACTGTAGGACAATAATGAAGAATTATTTTGCCATCATTCAGTACAGATCGAACAAAATGATACCTGATGTCAATATGCTTACTCCTTTGTCGACACACCGGATTCTTTGTAAGTGCAATAGCACCCTGATTGTCCTCAAAAATAGTCACTGGTGAATATTCAAGTACATTGTCCATTCCATTGATTAGATTGGTCAGATACAAGCTTTCTTGCGCAGTAGCTGATAAAGCCATATATTCGGCTTCACATGTGGATAAAGCAACAGTTTGTTGTTTCTTAGACTTCCAAGAAATAACAGGCCCATTCTTAGACAAACTGAAACAGTATCCAGTAATACTATGCCTGTCATTCAAGTCTGCTGCCCAGTCTGCGTCGCTATAAGCCACAAGTTCAAGATCTACATCACTTCTATTATAACATAATTCCAAGTCTGCTGTACCTTTCAAATACCTCAACACATGTTTAGCAGCCACCCAATGTTGTTCTTTTGGTGCCCTTAGATATTGTGACAATTTACTAACGATGAAGCTCAAATCAGAACGAGTACTTGTCATCATATAGATTAAACTGCCAATCACTTCTCGATACCTCTTTAGGTCGACAGGTTCACCATCATTGTCAAATTTTACTTTCATTTCACATGGGGTTGATCTTGGTTTGCAGGGAGTCATATCAAATCTCTCCAAAATTTTTAAAATGTATCTTTCCTGATTCATTTTTACTTTACCATGTTCTTGCGTAAAGTCAATGCCTAAGAAATGTTGAAGTTTTCCTAGATCTTTAATTCTGAATTTAATTCCCAACATTTCCTTCACATCTCTGAGTATTTGATCATTACTCACTGCAATGAGAAGATCATCAACCCAAATAATCAGTATGACTCTTTCTTTATCAGTTTGTTTACTGTAAACACAATATTCTGCTGAATTTTAAACAAAGTCATTTTCAGTTAAGAAATCATGCAACATCTTGTTCCAATTTCGTCCTGATTGTTTCAGACCATACAGTGATTTATTGAGCTTACATACCAATTCTTCTCCTGTTTTTGACTCAACTTCAAATCCTTCAGGTTGCTTCATATAAATTTCACAATCTATAGGAGCATGCAGATATGCAGTTTTAACATCCATCTGATGTAAATTCAAATCATATTGTGCTGCAAGCTGCATTAAAACACGCACTGAAGTCATATCGGCAGTAGGTGAAAATGTCTCATTATAATCAATACCTGCCACTTGACTATAACCCTTTGCCACATACCTGGCTTTATATACTCTCCCATCAGGATTTTCCTTTATAGCATAAACCCATCTCCCCCCTACTGCCTGTTTACCTTCTGGTAGGGTTGTTAATGTGAAAGTGTTATTCTCTTTCAGAGAATTCATCTCATCCTCCATAGCTTCAACCCACTGCTCTGATTTTAAAGAGCCCAAGGCTTCCTTCAGTGTCCGGGGAGCACCACATGCAACACGATAGCAATAGTCAATAGTCAATGGCTGATCTGCATCATCTTTAACTTCATAATCATAATCTGCAAAGTACTGAGGGGGTCTTCTTTCTCTTTTTGGATATCTAGTACCTGGATCACTCTCTTTTTCACCCTTTGCACTGACTTCACCTTCAACTTTCATTTCTTGTGGAACTACTTTAGCCCTGTCTAGTTTTGGTAATAAGGTTTCAACCTCCTTCCGGTATTGCAAATATTCATCCACATCCTCCACTGTCTGAGTATCCCTTTCATTTGTACTTTTTGTGACAAACTTCACCAGTCTACTCTTAAGTACTCTCCCTGTGTCTGGATAGAAAACAAGATAAGCAGGGCTATTTTTGTCATAACCAACAAATATACCCTTGTCAAATCGCACATCCAACTTTTTCTTGTTATACTTGTATGCATAGCACTCTAACCCAAACGCTCTCATTTTGGATAGATCAGGCTTCTTTCCAGTTATCAGGTAGTATGGAGTTTGTCCCAGACGTCTATTATAACATCTGTTTCTAATTATAGCAGCGGTTTGTACCGCATATGTCCACAACTCCTTTGGTAATTTACTCTCAATGAGCATACATCTTGCCATTTCAAACAAAGTCCTCCAAGCTCTTTCAGCTGTCCCATTTTGATGGGGTGAATAAGGAGCTGAGGTTTCATGTCTAATGGCATTCTTGCGGAGCAATGACTGAAATACGGAAGATGTAAATTCTGTTCCATTATCTGATCTTATACATGTAATCTTACCATACGGTGTAATATCAGCAATGAATTTCTCGGTGGCTACGGCAGTGTCACTTTTGTTCTTCAAAAAATAGGTAAAGACAGCTCCTGAATAGTCATCTGTGAATGCTAAGGCAAATCTGAAACCATCTTTTCCTGCTGGTTCTATAGGACCAGCCAGATCTGCATGAACAAGTGCAAACAAATCTTTTGCCTTCTCATCTGGATCTCTATTTCTGTTCTGAGCAAATTTGCCTTTTACACACACTTCACATTTCAAATTGGATCTGTCAATTTTACCTCTAATTTTCATCCCTTCTGTAACATTCTCCAACTTTAACACATCCTCATAATTACAATGACCCAGTATTTCATGCCATGTCTGAATATCATAGCACGCGTTACACTCATCAATCTCATTAACAACAGTACTCAAATAAAACAATCTGTCATACATATGAATATCAAAAATTGTACCATTTTTGTGAATGAGTCGGTTCTGTCCCTCTTTGAAGATTACTGTTGCTCCGTGTGAAATTGCCGCTTTGACAGAAAAGATGTCTTGAGAAAATGATGGCACATAAAGTGCCTCCGTCAACATCATGTCCACAATGCGACCATTGCTATTTCTCAAACGCAATTTAGCGGTACCCTTCTTCATCGCGATTCCACTGGCCCGTTTTCCATCAGCCAGCTCCAGAATGTGGCTCTGTGGCTTGAAACTTAAATCGAAATCAACGAACTTCTCAATGTCCGTAACGATATGTTTAGTAGCTCCAGAATCCACCATGAGACCTTTCATTTCCACGCCACCATCTGGGACTTTATTCACCTGCTCCACCATAAACGCAAATGTGTGATCCTCCTCTTCGTCCACCGTTTGCTTCACTTTATCCCGTTTTCTTCGATGACAATGCACGTCTATATGTGAGGTGCTTTTACAGAAACTACACCATTGTCTCCGTTCCCCGCGCTCCCCATCAACCACCGTGCACTCCGCTGCTTTGTGACCCTTCCGGCCGCAATTGTAACAGGTGAGTCTCATACACCAATTATCCCTTCCTTTAATTTTCATTATGCTATCTTCTCCCGAACTAGCAATGCCGAACTTCTCGGTGCTTTCATAGCTCCTCAGTTTCGCTTTAAAGTCAGCAAATGTTAGTTTTTCATCACTCTGCGTAATAAAAATAGAGAATGGTTTGAAAGTATCGGGCAAACCCTTTAGAATCATGGCAGTCAATAAATCATCGCTCAAAGTCTCTCCCGCATTCCGCAATGCTGTAATTGCAGTCTCTGAACGAATAATGTAATCTGTAACGGTTTCGTTTACACCTTTCTGAAGAGATGTCAACTCCGTATACAAACTTATCACACGTGGCTTCCCCTTACCAGCGTAGTGATCTCTCAAAATCTGTAATGCCTTTCTGCCATCATCCGCAGCCTCTCTCATCACAAGCGACATACTCTTGTCATCTAATAATTGGATCAGAACTGCATATACCTCTTCATTTTTACTGTCGTCTCTCTCCTCCGCACCCTCATCATTCACGGCCGGTGCTTCACTCAGTATGATGGATTTCAAACCCAGAAGACGCAAATGTGCCAGGAACTTGGTTTCCCACAGTTCGTAATTCTTTTCCCCTCCGTCGAAACATAAACGATTCCATCGGTTCCCAAACTCTTTACTGGGCCTATAACCTGTTGGCGCTGCCATCTCAATTAGAGCTAGGTTACCGGTTCATGACGAAGGATTACAAGACTCACAACTCAGACATTATCTGGCGTTTAGCCTGCACACTCAAACAAGAGAGCAGCGGCCTTTTTATTAGTGATTGCACACCTGTGATCCACCCACTTCTTGATTACAGTCAATTAGAGAACATATACAATTATATAAGTCAACAGTTATATAGTGGCAGATACTTATATCTCAATGTACTGCAGTGCTTTACAAAACAGTAGGTAATAACATATTCTTTCTCTGATTCTGTTGATTATAAACAGATGGTGTCTTCTAGTGTCCTTCCTTGTGTCTCTTCCTAAAGCCCCCTACACCTGCTCCTAATCACACTGAAGCTGCTGATCAGTAAAGCTGTTCTTGAAGCTGCAGGAAGAGACTCACGCTTCTGAGTTTGGGAACAGTATGAGTTTCATGTGATTGATTCTCCAGAAAATCTGATCTACGTGAGGACACCACATATAATTTAAATCATATACATGTTAGACATTTTATTTCGTTATTTTGAATAGTTAGGGACCAGGCACCAAAGGTGTGTAGGCACCTGTTGTATACGTTGCCATTATTCTTCCTTCATTTCTTCCACCATTTCGTGTATTGGCAACCCTTAGAATTTGGGAAAGTTGTAAACTTTGGAACACTAATAGAGGGCAGTGTCAACATTAAACATAGCAAATTTGAAGTCTATAACTTTAAGTTATAGCATAAACTAAAAGTTTTACTCATGTTTATGCTAATAACTTTTGAACCGTAACCACAGAAGGAAAATAGTTTTTTTTTTCTCTGAATCCTTGGCTCATGCAGAGTCAAAATAACTTCCAGAAGAAAATCAAAAAATGTCATTGTGTTTTCTGGCTTTTTGGGTGATTTGTTTTACATTTCACAAATATTTTACAGTGTGTAATATATAATCTTACCACAGTTTCTCCAGTTTACAGTGAGGATCCTCCAGTCCAGCACAGAGACGCTTCACTCCCAAATCTCTTATTTTATTCTCAGAGAGACTCAGTTCTCTCAGGTGTGAGGGGTTTGATCTCAGAGCTGAAGCCAGAGCAGAACAACCTTCATCTGTGATGCCACAATCTCTCAACCTGTAGAGAGCAATGACACACTCTTCACTCTCTCAGATCAGATCAGTTCATTTCTATGAATGGATTCAGAGCTAAACTAAAAACTAAAAACACAAAACACAAATAATCATGTTTGATGGATCACTGGACTGAGATCAAAAATGTCACAGAACAAAAACATGAGTCTGATAAATAATATTAATTTGTTGCACAGTAGTAGTTTAAAGGGGTCATGAAGTGAGAAACCAAAATTCCCTTGATCTTTTGACATAAAAGTATATTGAACTATAATATTTACATTTAATCATTTAGCAGATGCTTTTACCCAAAAGCAATTTAAAAATGAGAAAAATAGAAGCAATCAGACCAATGAGAGGACAAGAACAGCTCAATCAGGACCACTTCCGTCAAGTATATTAATGACAATTATAATTGCATACAGTTAGTGTTGGTGGTATGGTTATGTTCTGGGCAACACTCCACACGCGTGTCCATGCAGCCATGCTTGGACAGAGCAGGGAGAGCAGCAAGACAAACCCCCCTGGTGTACAGAACAGAACCATTGTATGTATACATTATTAAATTCACAATTACATGAGTTGCAAATGAAACGTGAAAGAGAATGCTTCCAATGAAGTGACTGTAAAAAAAACAAAAAACAAATGTTAGATCGGATTATAGGTTCAAGTTGGTGGAGTTGGGGTTGGAGGAGGGAGTTAATTGTAAGCAGCAATGCGATGTAAGAGACGCTGAAGAATGGGAATTTAAATAGGTGTCAACAATGGATTGGTACACTTCAGGAACAGGTGACTGTTGGCTGATGCAAGCTTGACCTACGTGGCCTGTTTGAACTAACGTGATGCTTAATTATCCCTCATGACATGCCAAGTCTCAGTCAGTCTAACGCAGTATACGAACCTAGGTTTTTTTTTTTTTTTAGAATAAAATGGAAAAGAAAAGAAAGGTAAGTGCTAGTATTAGTTGGTGAGGTGCTGGCTAAAAATATGTGTCTTTAGATGTTTTTTGAAAATGACGAATTGAGTCTGGGAGGTTATTCCACCAGCTGGGAACAGTCCAGGAAAAGGTCAATGAGAGTGATGTTGAACCTCTCTGGGATGGCACCACAAGGCAACATTCACTTGTAGAATGCAAGCTTCTGGAGAGTGCATAAGTTTGAACATTTTTTTTTTTTGCAAAGACATTTTAAATGATTAAGCCAAATAATTTATTCATATGCTACTTCCCTGTCTCTGATTCTAACAGTGTCACTAATTTGATATAAAAAATATAAAAATACTGACCACTAAACTCTACAACATCTGTAGAACTGAAGATTTATGAGCTTTAACTTTGTTAAAGTGATTGTTCTCAGTGATACTTACTGAACTGATCTGGATTCTTTAATCACAGGCAGCAGCTTCTGAAGAACTTTCATATTTTCAGGATTGTTCTTTCCTTTAACAAATTTATCAAGACGAAACTCATTCAGTTCCTCTTCTGATGTCAACAACACAAAAACTAAAGCTGACCACTGAGATGAAGAGAGATTGGCTCCACTTAAGTTTCCAGATGTCAGATACTGTTGTATTTCCTTCACTAGTGAATGATCACCCAGTTCATTCAGACAGTGGAACAGATTGATGGATTTCTCTGGAGACTTAATGGTCCTGATCTTCTTCTTGATGAACTCAACTGTTTTCTCATTGCTGTCAGAGCTGTTTCTTTTCAGCGTCATTATTTGTTGTATGAGAATCTGATGAGACTCCACTGACAAACCCAGAAGGAACCGCAGGAAAAGATCCAGATGTCCATTTTTACTCTGAAGAGCCTCATCCACAGCTCTCTGATGCAGCTCAGATAATGAAACATGTTCTGATGAACTGAGCTGAAACCAGTCCTTCACATTAGACCATAATTTATGTTTGGTGATGGGCTCAAACTCATTTCTGTTGTGGTTTGTCCAGGAGAGGTGCACATATAGAGCTGCTAGATGTTCCTGAATGCTCAGATGAACAAAGCAGAAGACTTTCCCCTGATACAAGCCCAACTCCTCTCTGAAGATCTGAGTGCACAATCCTGAGTACACTGATGCTTCTGTCACATCAATGCCACACTCTCTCAGGTCTTCCTCATAGAAGATCAGGTTTCCTTTCACAAGCTGCTGAAAAGCCACTTTCCCCAGTTTGAGGATCATGTCTTCATCTGTCACCTTCTTCTCATAGTCCTTCTCATGTTTGATGTTGGTCTGAAGGATCAGGAAGTGTGTGTACATCTGAGTGAGAGTCTTGGGAATCTCTCCTCTCTCTGCTCGACTCAACATCTTCTCCAGAACAGCGGCTGAGATCCAGCAGAACACTGGGATGTGGCACATGATGTAGAGGCTCCTTGATGACTTCAGGTGTGAGATGATCCTGTCGGCCAGACTCTGATCACTGATTCTCTTCCTGAAGTATTTCTCCTTCTGTGGCTCATTGAAGCCTCGTACCTCTGTCACTCGATGGACACACTCAGAGGGGACGAGATCAGCTGCTGCTGGTCTGGAGGTGATCCAGATGAGAGCAGAGGGAAGCAGATTCCCCACAATGAGGTTCATCAGCAGCACGTCCACTGAGGCTGATTCAGAGATATTACACAGTTTCACTTCGCTCTTAAAATCCAGAAACAGACGACACTCATCCAGACCATCAAAGATGAACAACACTTTATATTCATCACTGGATATTTCCATTTCTTTAGTTTCAGGGAAGAAGACATGAAGAAGATCTGAAAGACTGAGTGTTTTGTTCTTCATCAGGTTGATTTCTCTGAAAGGAAGTGGAAATATGAGCTGGACGTCCTTATTCTCTTTCCCTTCAGCCCAGTCCAGGATATACTTCTGCACAGAGACTGTTTTTCCAATGCCAGCGACTCCCTTTGTCAGCACAGTTCTGATGGCTTTGTCTTGTCCAGGTAAAGGTCTAAAGATGTCACTGCATTTGATGGCTGTGTCCTCTGTTGCTGCTCTCCTGGATTGTGTCTCAATCTGTCTCACCTCATGTTCATTACTGATCTCTCCACTCTCACTCTCTGTGATGTAGAGCTCTGTGTAGATCTCATTCAGGAGTGTTGGGTTTCTCTGTGTCTCTGTTCCCTCATACAGACCCTCAAACTTCTTCAGCAGATTTGATCTGAACGTGTTGAGGACTTCACGCCTGGAAAATTAAAATACTGCATTATTAAATGAGCTAATGAGAACAGTGTCTTATGTGTATTCTGTGTCATAATCAAATATTCTTTTACAGAAATATAAGACCTGGTATCAGTCTTTGTATCTTCACTCTTATAATCCAATGACTCATTCATAGACGCATCACTCCTCACAGACACACAGCTGGACTCTGCTTCTGATCTCTTCTGATCAACTGAACTATAACAGAGAGAAATTAAAGTCAATCCTTTGAATTACCACATTTAACAATACTCGTATACAGTTCCAATTGTAATTATTCAACCCCGCAGAGAATGCAGTACTTTGTGAAGATCCACGACTTCATAAAAATTGCATCTATAACCAATTACTGCCATGTAAAAGTAATAACGTCAATATATAATTAATATTTTTGAGTTCTACAATTTTTTTTTATAACACAGATATTTCATAATTATTCAACATTGCTGTTTTAATTACTTATTTGTATGGTGGGGAGCAAAATTCTCTTTATGCCTTATTAAATATTAAGAAACTTTATTAGAAAACAGAATTAGCTTGAGCTGTTATGCACACATACAGTTAGCCCGAAGTTAACAGAGCGCTCACAAAAGCTATAGAGAAACTGAAGAGAATAAATATTTTTATTACTTTAGAAAGTCTAGGGCTATATGAAGATTTCCAAGACATTCCAAGTTTCTAAAAACAGCTGGCTGCCTTATTCCTTAGTTTAAAGTGTGTTTCACCAGAAAACCTTGAAGGGTGTCGAACAAAAAAAACACAATTTTATGAAATGTTTGATCAGAACAACTGATCAGGGTGTACTCACACTGCCAGTTTGAACCGTGCCCGAGTGCGTTTGACCACCAAAGCGCGGTTCGTTTGACTAGTGTGAGTGCTCCGAAACGTGCCCGGGCGCGGCTCGATTGGCCGGCCCTGGCCCGCTTGGAAGAGGTGGGCCAGGGCACGGTTCAGTTGGACTCGGGTGCGGTTCGCATGCAGTGTGAGCGCTAACCGTGCCGGGGCACGGAAAAGGACGCTTTGCATCATGGTTTTGCGACGCTCCAAAACCAACATGGCAGGGAAAGGGTCGCTTTGGTCTACGGCAGAGGTGCAAAACGCATAAACAAATTAAAAACTGCAAAGTCCTTGCTACACTTCAGCTGGTATCTTGCAAATATCCTCATACGAGCAGCACGATTACGTGAAAATGTTCGCGCCACTAAGGCGACACATCTGTTTAACAACAGGCTGTGGACCAAACAACACAAAATTATCCACAAAGAAAACAGAGCGATGCACTCCATTGTGTTCATAGAGCGCCGCTCTTCCTGTTTATCCCGAAACCGTCGCACCATAATGACGTAAGCGTGCTCCGGCGCGAATGCTGAAACCCTATATGTGAGTGCAGGCCAGAGGGGGAGTGGGGAGGGGGGACAATCGTACTCGGGCCCGGTTCATGGCAACCGTGCCTAGTGTGAGTACACCAAACCAGCAATGAACAGCTAAAGACATTCAAGATGACCTCATGAAAGGTGGAAAAACATTTCAGTGCAGAGAATAAGATGAACACAAGACAAGCATGGCTTCGTTGATGTTGAAGATGTTGAGGCATCTTGCCAAACACCATTTATTACCAAGAAAACATTACGCTGACTTGAACATGCTAAAATCATGTGGATAGACCTGTGCAGTTCTGGAGGAATGTTTTATGGAGTGACCCATGGATCAGCAGTATGTCTGGTAAAAAAAAAGGCAGAGCTTAAAAGCAGAAAAACAACATCTCCATTATCAAACACAGAAGTGGAGCAGTCCTGTTACAGAGATATTTTACTGTTACAGGAAGTGGAAATCATGACCATATGTAGGATATCATGGATTCTTTGAAGTATCAGGTCATTTTGACAAGAATTGTGATGCCTTTGGTGCAAAAACTAATGAATAATGGACGTTACTGCAGACAAAACATTCCTGCATACAATCTGAGACAAAATTAATTTATTTAAAGTTCTATTCAAATTGTGATTAGCAGGAAAGTATGCGATTTCGCTGGCATTTGCAAAATTCTGCCACTTCCATGGCTCTTCGCAGCAGGTGCAGTCAGACAATAAAAAGATCAAATATGTTTTTTGCCTCTGACCAATTACTGGTCAGATTATTAACAACCAATAGAATATTTCACTGTGCTCATGGAAATGTCTGCTCCGAGACGCACAAAACACTTCCAACTACCAGAGAAAGCTGCAGCTGTGCAGCAATTCCAGGATTTCATTACATCAACACAATTATCACATTACCACAAGCTAATATGTTGTGGCCAACACAAAACTAGCCGAAGTGAACCAATCATGTCCCCTCCAGGTCACCGTAAATGCTTCGTTCAACTTTTCATGGATCATCTACTCTTCCCTGTGGATAAACTGACTACTCTCTGTACAATCTCAATTTCTGGTGTTTAGAATTTTGAATAATGAATTTAATTCTTCATCTTGAAAACTTGAAGCTTTATTTTTCAAAACTGGATGTTTGCAGTCTAAGAATTCAGAGGGTAGAAAAAAATAGAAAAGATAAGAGAAAGAAAGAAAGAAAGAAAGAAAGAAAGAAAGAAAAAATTGCTGTTGTAAAATAGTGACGTGACATACAGCCAAGTATGGTGACCCATACTCAAAATTTGTGCTCTGAATTTAACCATGCGCGTAATTTGCAGGGGGGTTACGGGGGTCATGACCCCCCCAAAAATCAGATCAAACTAATATAACCCCCTCAATATCATAACATCATTCAGATTAAAATAATATGAAATATTAGGTAGCAGGAGCTTCTATGCACTTCCAAGCAGTGTTTATTATTGGTTTTAAAGGATAAAAGTAGGGGTGCTCCAATCACGATCGGCCGATCGTTAATGCGCATCTCGTCAGTTAAGCCGGTTCTCTAATCAGCGGTAAATTCCATCAGGTGTGTGATTTCACATAGAGCAGCTGTTACTATACAGAGCCGTTGTTAAGTGAGAAGATGCGCAAATCCAGGTTCATTTTCAGCCTTTATTTGTGCATCTTCTCAGTTAAACAGTTAAAAGATTCTGCACCAAACTAGACTTTTGGGGGTTAAATAATTTTTGAACATGAATGTTTAGAGCCAATTAGATTTTCCTCATTATTTACGTTCTCACAATTACTCAAATGTGTATTAATAATAAATAAATAATATTGTACTGATGCCATTTGTGAACTGTTTTCACAAAATTGTATTCTCTTGCCGGTCAAGGGGGTTGAAGAATTCTAATTGCAACTGTATTTAAACAATCACTTTAAAAAGCACTTCAGGATCATTTCACTTACCCCCTTTTTCACAAAAGATATTAAAAAGAAGTGCTTTCACAAATGTTATGATAAAATATTAGATAAAGAAAAAAAATATTTTAGCAATATACAACACAAATTTCTCCTATATTGTAGATACAAATACTGTTTATCCTATTTTGATCACATAAAATGACATACTATAATATTTATGTAAAACTGTACCTGAGATCAGTCTTTGTATCTCCACTCTTAAATTCTATTGGATGATCCATAGACCGATCACTCCTCACAGACACACAGCTGGACTCTGCTTCTGATCTCTTCTGATCAACCGAACTATAACAGAGAGACATTAAAGTCAATCCTTTGATTTACTATACAGGTGCTGGTCATAATAAGAATCAAAAAGTTTGATTTCACTAATTCCATTCAAAAAGTGAAACTTGTATATTACATGCATTCATTACACATAGACTTATATATTTAAAATGTTTATTTATTTTTATTTTGATGATTATAACTGACAACTAAAGAAAATCCCAAATTCAGTATCTCAGAAAATTAGAATATTGTGAAAAGGTTCAATATTGAAGACACCTTAGGATGTGGTAGAAGAAAGTGTACAAGCAATAGAGATAACCACACCCTGGAGAGGACTGTGAAACAAAACCCATTCAAAAATGTGGGGGAAATTCACAAAGAGTGGGCTGCAGCTGGAGCCAGTGCTTCAAGAACCACTACACACAGACATATGCAAGACATGGGTTTCAGCTGTCGCCTTCCTTGTGTCAAGACACTCTTGGACAACAGACAGCGTCAGAAGCGTCTCGCTTCAGAAAGGACTGGACTTCTGCTGAGTGCTCCACAGTTATGTTATCTGATGAAAGTAAATTTAGCATTTCCTTCTGGATATCAGGGTCCCAGAGTCTGGAGGAAGAGAGAAGCACACAATCCTCGTTGTTTGAGGTCCAGTGTAAAGTTTCCCCAGTCAGTGATGGTTTGGGGTGCCATGTCATCTGCTGGTGTTGGTCCACTGTGCTTTCTGAGGTCAAAGGTCAATGTAGCCGTATACCAGGAAGTTTTAGAGCACTTCATGCTTCCTGCTGCTGACCAACTTTATGGAGATGCAGATTTCATTTTCCAACAGGACTTGGCACCTGCACAAAGTGCAGTTAAGGGTTAGTTCACCGAAAAATTAAAATTGTCAATAATAACTCGTTCCAAACCCAGTTTAAGATATTTTAGATTTAGTCCGAGAGCTTTCTGTCCCTCCATTGAAAACGTATGGTATACTGTCCATGTCCAGAAAGGTAATAAAAACATCTTCAAAGTAGTCTATGTGACATCAGAGGGTCAGATAGAATTTGTTGAAGCATCGAAAATTATTTTTGTTCCAAAAATAGCAAGAACTACGACTTTATTCAGCATTGTCTTTTCTTCCGTGTCTGTTGGGAGCGAGTTCAAAACACAGCAGTTTAGTGGTATCTGGTTCGCGAATGAATCATTCGATATAACCAGATCTTCTTGAACCAAATCGAACTGAATCGTTTGAAACGGTTCGCGTCTCCAATAAGCATTAATCCACATATGACTTAAGCTGTTAACTTTTTTAATGTGGCTGACACTCCCTCTGAGTTCAAACAAACCAATATCCCGGAGTAATGCATGTACTCAAACAGTACACTGACTGAACAGCTGTGAAGAGAGAACTGAAGATGAACACTGAGCCGAGCCAGATAACGAACTAAAGATTGACTCATTCTCGAGTCTGTTGCATCGGTTTTTGGATTACCAGTAGTGATGGGAAGTTTGGTTCTTTTCCACAAACCGATTCTTCTGGACAGTTCGATTCAATAAACCAGTTGAAGAAAACGGTTCACCGTTTCTTTTGCGCTCGACGTAATGATGTCATTCGCCTTCGGTTTACCAGTGCTCATAACACTAGCACAGAATCAGTTCAGATTCAATCACCAAAAGAATCAGTTCAGTTCAGACGCTCTGTGTGTGGGTCTGCTTCAAGCTGAATCACACATGCGCAGTATCATCAGCTCCTCGGTTCACGAATCGGACACGTCTGACAGAAACGGTTCTTGACTCATGAACGAGTCAATCTATTGTTCATTATCTGGCTCGGCTCGGTGTTCATCTTCAGTTCTCTCTTCACAGCAGTTCAGTCAGTGTACTGTTTGAGTACATGAATTACTCCAGGATATTGGTTTATTCTGACTCAGAGGGAGTGTCAGCCACATTAAAAAAGTTAACAGCTCAAGTCATATGTGGATAAATGCGTATTAGAGATGCGAACCGTTTAAAACGATTCAGTTCGATTTGGTGAACTGGTTCAAGAAGATCCGGTTACATGATCCGAATATCACTAAACTGCAGTGTTTTGAACTCGCTCACAACAGACACGGAAGAGAAGACAATGAAGAATAAAGTTTTTGATATTTTTGGACCAAAATGTATTTTGGATGCTTCAAAATATTCTAACTGACCCTCTGATGTCACATGGACTACTTTGATGATGTTTTTATTACCTTTCTGGACATGGACAGTATACCGTACACACAGTTTCAATGGAGGGACTGAGAGCTCTCGGACTAAATCTAAAATATCTTAAACTGTGTTCCAAAGATGAACGGAGGTCTTACCAGTTAAGTTTTTAATGACATAATTTTCATTTTTCAGTGAACTAACCCTTTAAGGTCCATGGTATCCCTATTCTTAATTGGCAAGCAAACTCGCCTGATCTTAACCCCCTAGAAAATCTATGGAGTATTGTGAAGAGAAAGATGTGATATGTCAGACCCAAGACTGCAGAAGAGCTGAAGGCCACTATCAGAGCAACATGGTCTCTCATAACACCTGAGCAGTGCCACAGGCTGATCCACTCCATGCCACGACGCATTACTTTTGTCATTCAGACAAAAGGAGCCACAACTAAGTATTGAGTGTGTGACAGATGTTAATAAGGATGTGTACTCACAATCTATATTAATGTATTTCACTTATGATCCTTCCTTTCAATTTTCAGGTATTTATTTAGTATTTGCTGTTCACAAAAATGTGATCATTTAGGTTTGTACCTTATGTGTGTCGTTTTTGGGAAAAGAGTTTTATATTGATTTACGTTGTGACGTCATCTCTGTTCAGACCGCGCTGAGCAAGCTGAGGAGAGGCAAGCAGTTAGCGGTGCTCCTCCAATTTAAGGTTGTAAAAGTTACCAGAACTGTTAATAAGTACTTGATATGCTAAAATATTATTGTTAAGAGTGTTACAAATGTACTGGAAAGTGTTTTATGCGTGGATGGATGACATTTAATGGTTCATCACTGAGTACAGCGGTTTGAGTATTTATGTGTGTCAGTAGAACACAGTGATTTTAGTGAATCAATTAACTGGTGTTTAATCTGTCCAGGTGGAAAAATCACAGAACGAAAACATTTCTCATTACTCTCTCTGCTCCATCCAGCACCTGCATGCTCCATTTCAATAAACCCTCCATCAGCAGCAGTTCCTGTGATCCGTCTCTTCATTTCTAACACAACGCAGATCGGAACCGTGCCATAGGCGAGTCGGTTACAAGCGCTGTATATGCTCATACTTTTCATGTTCATACTTTTCAGTTGGCCAACATTTCTAAAAATCCTTTCTTTGTATTGGTCTTAAGTTATATTCTTATTTTCTGAGATA
Organism: Carassius auratus; assembly: GCF_003368295.1. Lineage (NCBI taxonomy): Eukaryota > Metazoa > Chordata > Actinopteri > Cypriniformes > Cyprinidae > Carassius > Carassius auratus. Next base: position 3,283,376 of record NC_039251.1, on the reverse strand, counting down.
CTGAATTTGGGATTTTCCTTAGTTGTCAGTTATAATCATCAAAATCAAAAGAAATAAACATTTGAAATATATCAGTGTGTGTAATGAATGAATGCAATATACAAGTTTAACTTTTGGAATGGAATTAGTGAAATCAACTTTTTGATGATATTCTAATTATATGACAAGCACCCGTATTTAATAAAGTACACACTCATTATTTAAACAATCACTTTAAAAAGCACTTCAGGATCATTTCACTCATTTTTTCCCAAGAGATATTAGAAAGAACAGTGTCTCTCTGTGTAACACTTTGGGCAATATTTTAACGATCTAAACGTGAAGTGTAATGCACAAGGCGCAGGTTCACTCAGGCCGTGTCCAAATCCACTTTTGCTATTTTAACGACGGAAAAACGGTCTAAACTAGATGTCCCTATTCTCTTATCTTAAAAAATTCTTATGCATTGCACTCCTTTAATTTTTAATATTTGGCATGTTTGTGTGCCGCTGTGCGCCCCTATGTTTAATAAGCAGCATGTACGCTCTTTAAATAAAGAAAGAACATTGCGCCAGACTTTAGACCAGGTTTGAGTTGGTCTATGGTGCAGTCTTTTTTCAGCTCCTTAAAATAGCAATGCGGCAGAACACACCTCTTTTTTAGACCAGGATGCCCATGGGCACACATGCATTTGCTAATTAAATGACGTGGCACTGGACGGGAAAATGCAAATGGACCCAAACCCAAAGTAGCAAACACACTTGCGCTCTGCCTTGCATCGCATTGTGCCAGGTGTATGATAGGGCCATATGTATGATAAAATACCAGATAAAGATTAAAAATATCTATCAGGCAATGTTCAAGACAAATTTCTCCTATATTGTAGACAAAAATACTGTATACACTATTTTGATAATATAAAATGACATACTATAATACTTATATAAAACTGTACCTGAGATCAGTGTTTGTATCTCCACTCTTAAACTCTATTGGATGATCCATAGACCGATCACTCCTCACAGACACACAGCTGGACTCTGCTTCTGATCTCTTCTGATCAACCGAACTATAACAGAGAGAGACATTAAAGTCAATCCTTTGATTTACCATATTTAACAAAGTACATAGTCATTATAAAAAAAAAAAAAAATCAAATTATATGGCACTACAGGATCATTTCACATACATTTTTTTTTAAAGATATTAAAAAGAACTGAATGTCTCTGTGTAACATTATATATGATTAGGGCTGTAGTACTTGAGTCCGGTCTTGGACTCGAGACATTTTTCTGTCGTCTCGGACTTGTCTCGGACTCGTTGAATTTGCACTCGGACTTGTCTCGGACTTGGCCATTGGACTCGCCAAGTCTTCTAGTTGGTCTCGACCGAGTCCAGCAAAATAATGAAATAAAAAATTTCTCCTTCAAAACAAAACCACATTTGCATGATGTCGCGACTGAAAACGTGTGGAAAACGCTAGGCGCGCCGCTCTCCTTATTTCCAAAGCACTCTGTAATCTGCGCTCGCGCTCCAGTGGCGTCTGCTGTTGCTGGGCAACCATGACCCGATCTCCATGATGACGCAGAAGTTTCAGCAAAGAATAAATGGAATTCCAGCACTTAAAATCACTTGCAGTAGCTCTGCTAATAAATTCATTTAAAAAATGGCTATCCTTGTACAACTATGATCATCTGTTTCTCCATCTTAGCTTTCAGTATTGTTCCGGGAAAGGATGTGCATGACCAGCGGTGCACTTACTGCGACCTGAAAAGTTTAGATGTTTCTAATTAAATTTTCTACCTGTTAGATTGTGTTTTATTTACGTCTACACCTAGATAGCCTTTTTTTATCAATGAATGCGTATTAATGTATAGCCTTATGCAACAATTACATATGTAAATTTTAAAAATTTTATATATGACATTACATATTTACATTTTCATGTAACAGCCAGTATTTGTATCTGTAACAATCACAAAATTTTTCCTATCTGCATTCGGATACAACATCGTACAGTTACTTGATAAGACCGTTATGATTTTTATGACTTTTTATATTTTTTTCGTAGTTATCACTGAACAAGTATGTCGTGTTAAACTGAATTAATTATTAATTTCTAAAATAATATTTATCACGAAGCAGAGAGATGTCATGACAAACGTGTCATAGTGATCATTTGAACACGACTGAATCCATTCAATGCACACATTCTCATTACGCAGAACACTTTGAGCGAGTCTTAATGTTAATGAACTTCACTAAACAGATGTGTGTGTTCCGCGCAAACCAGCAAAAGGTAAATATGCAAACATGTAGGACAAGTAGACAATGTATCCGTATCGAAGCTGATTATTAGCCTACTCTTGAGAGAGAACTGATTTGGTTTTTGAGAGACTGAGACGCGCAGCGCGGCTGTTTGATCGGTGAGCGCGCTGTGCTTATTCCATTCATTCGTATCATGGTAGCCTAAGCTTTCAATATTTGCCTTTTAAATATATACAAATAGCGGAAACAGTACAGAACATCACCTTTCACCGTGTTCACCGTATCAGATCCAAAAATAACAACAACAGACCACGAGCAATCATCGCAAAATTCGAACACTATAAACATAAAGAACTGGTTCAGAGACAAGGCAGACAACTCAAAGGCACAAATTATGGACTCAATGAACAATATCCTAGGGACATTCTCGAACGCCGGAAACAACTTTTCACAATCCGAAAACAGAAAATAAATGAAGGAAGAAAAGCAGTCATTACAGTGGACAAATTATACATAGATGGACAACTATATTGCGATAAGGACATTACCCCATAAAGTTTTTAATCATTTAAATAAACTACAAGCCGACATATGTCTCCTGCAAGAAACACATCTATCCGAATCAGATTATAACAAAATTAAATTATCAAATTACAGTCATTTATTCTCAGCTCACTACAGCTCAAAACAAAGAGGAGTATGCATTCTAATAAATAAAAAAATCTCTTTTGTTCATAATACCACCATTACAGACCCTGAAGGACGTTTCATTATCATAAACATCTCCATTAATAATAGCCCATTCACAATTGGCAACTTGTATGGCCCAAACACAGATGACCCATCCTTTTTCCAGACCTTTTTCTCCTCAATTTCAAATTTTTCTAACTGTCCAGTCATAATTGCAGATGATTTCAATACAGTTTTAGATCCAACAATAGATAGATGTAATAGTTTAGGCAATAAACGCATTTGGAAATCTGCAGAAACCATAAAACAGTTGATGAGTGATTTTTGTCTTGGCGATAGTTGGCGTCTACAGCATCCTAACAGTAAGGAATACTAATTTTTCTCACCGGTACACCACTCATACTCCCGCATTGACTTCTTTCTTACCAGTAATTCTATCATATCAAATATTTCTGAATCAAAGATCAATCCAATAGTCATTAGTGATCATGCTCCGGTAACATTACAATGGAACACAACTAGTCAACATAAACCCACTACAAGATGGCGATTTAACACATCTCTTCTGAAAGAACATGATTTTGACAGTTATTTCAAAAGAGAATGGGCATGCTTTCTGGAGTCGAATGACTCCCCAGAAACATCTCCATCTCTTCTGTGGGAAACAGGGAAAGCAGTATTAAGAGGAAAAATAATTTCATTTTCAGTTTACAAAAAAAGAAAAGAAAAAGATCAACAAGCAGAACTGGAACAAAAGATCAAATTACTAGAAGACATTAATATAAATAACCCAACAGAAGAAACACAGGATTCATTAAGGAAATATAAACTCAAATTGAACGAATTAATCAATAAACATACACAATTTCTAATTCATAGGTTGAGACAAGAAAACTTCCATCATATTAACAAATCTGGTAAATATTTGGCAAATCAAATCAAACAAAATAAAGAAAAAGCTACAATACCAGTGATTATAGACACAGCAGGGAAATCCACCAACTCACCAGAAGAAATAAATCAAATCTTTGAAAAGTTTTACAGTAAACTATATTCCTCTGAAAAAGACCCAGATCAGAAAGACATCAATTCATTTCTCAATAATATCAACCTACCACAACTCAGTACAAGTCAGTACCAACATCACCGTCAAGTTATCGTCCGATTTCCCTAATCAATGTAGACATTAAAATCATCGCCAAAGCACTAGCACATAGAATAGAAAAAGTCACACCATCTATAATCCATCCAGATCAAACCGGTTTCATCAAAGGTAGACTTTCGTCCAATAACACACGCAGACTTTTTAATTTAATGCACTATTCAAAATCAACTCAAAAAACCAAAACCATCATAGTTACTCTCGATGCAGAAAAAGCTTTTGATAGGGTCAATTGGAAATTCCTGTTTTCCACATTAGAGAGGTTTGGTTTTGGGGAGTCATTCATTAATTGGATCAAAATTCTGTATACATCACCTTCAGCCACTGTCATCACCAATGGACTAACATCACATATCTTCACACTACAACGGGGGACTAGACAAGGATGCCCACTCTCCCCTTCATTATTCACCATTTTCATTGAGCCATTAACAGCAGCCATCCGACAAAACAGTTACATTAAAGGAATTCAAACACTAAACATGCACCACAAAATTAGTCTTTACGCTGATGATATATTACTATATTTGCAAGACCCCCCATCATCATTACAAGAAACAATTAAACTCATTGATTCATTCTCAAATATCTCTGAATACTCCATCAACTGGAGTAAATCAGCCGTGCTTTCATTACACTCCAACAGCATGGATGTGACATCCCAAACACCACCTATTCCTTTGTGCACCAACTATATCACATACTTAGGCATTAATGTTTCCCCCAGGATGTCTGAGCTTTTTGGACTTAACTTCCCTCCATTACTTAAAACAATAAATGATGACCTTCATCGCTGGATGAATTTACCACTATCCATTATGGGCAGAATATCAATAATTAAAATGACTATACTCCCTAAATTAAAACTATTTATTTACAATGATTCCAGCACTACCCAACCTCACCTGGTTTAAATCGCTAGATTCAATCATCACTAAATTCTACTGGAAAAATAAGACCCCAAGAATTAAATTATCTACACTACAGAAACCAAAAACACAAGGAGGACTTGAAGCTCCACATTTATACCACTACTTTTTGGCCAATCAGCTCCAAAATATATACAAATGGATTCATCCTAACACATCAGAAAGCACATGGCTAGATGTGGAACAGTCAGTTTGTAAGGACATTAACATTTCAGATTTACCTTTCTATAATCAGACAATCAAAAAGCATAACTGTTTTAAAATACCAACAATAGCCGCAACTCTGACAGCTTGGTGGAAATTTCATCAAATCACAAAGACACCCCTTGCACCATCTAAATACACCCCGATTTGGAATAACCCAGATTTCATAGTTAACAAGAAGCCACTTAACTTGCACACATGGGTAGATAAGGGAATCACACAACTTCAACGCATCCTCCTTAATAATAACTTTGCACCATTTTCCCACTTGGTCCAGAAATACGGCATTGGGAGTAATTGTTTTTTGGAATACTTACAAATCAAATCATCTATTCAATCAAAAATTGACACTCAGACAATTAATCTAGACCTTCCCCCTCCAATCTCAGAGCTAATTAATATAACCTCCCCAAAAAAACTACTCTCCAAAATATATAAAATAATATCCAAATCAGACAATACATTAAGCTTACCCAGTGCTAAATGGGAATCGGATTTATCCATGGCTCCGAATGCCGCTTTCTGGACACAAATCTGTAAAAATATCTACTTCATGACAAAAAACGCCAACTTACAACTTATACAGTATAAAGTACTTCATAGATCTCACCTTACTGGGCAGAAATTATTTAAAATGGGTTTCACTGCAGAAACCTGCTCACATTGCACACAAAACACTCCAGACACCTATTTACACGCTATTTGGGATTGCACCTCAGTTAAAAAATTCTGGGAAAATGTTACTAACTCACTATCGAAATTTATGGGATGTCACATCCCGCTGTCCCCCTCCCTTTGTATATTAGGTGACATATCCATAATCAATTTAAACAGTACAAACAGTCAATTACTCCTAGTAGCTCTAACTATCGCCAAGAAAACTATCCTCATGAACTGGAAATCAAGGAACACCATACACATTACAACTTGGAAAAATGTATTAATAGAGTACATCTCCATGGAAAACTTGTCTACCTCCCCTCAAAATAGTATACTAGAACTACACCCTTCTTGGTTATCTCTCCTTAACTCCTAACAGTCATGAACCCACTGACCTTCTTTGTCTGGAGCCATCTTCAATTATACACCATCAATGTTCACACATGATTGGGGGGAGCAAGGTCAGGAAGAGGTAACAACACCAACTATTAAATATATATATATATATAAATACTCATAAGATTATATTGAAATTTCTCCTTCTGTCTCTCTTCTCTCTCTCTCTCTCTCTCTCTCTCTCTCTCTCGCTCTCTCTCTCTTGCTGCTTCTGGACCCGGGCTGGCTGTGGCATACTGGTCCCTACCATGTATGGTTTTGATTAGCTGTGGGTGGGTGCGACGTGGGGCCGGGCTCCTTGGGCTTTCGCCCTCCAGTTTGTACTTTTTAACCTGGCTGGACTAGCACTTGCCTCGCTGTTTTAATGCATCACGTGTTAGATGATGTGCACACACAGTTATTTGGACCATAAAGCAAGCCAAGAAAAAAAAAAAAAAAAAAAAAAACACACATAGGGTAAGTGTGGTGTGGACATGGCAGCTTGGGCTTTGTGCTGGGCTGCTCCATGTTACACGCCATACTTTTTTAAATGCATTACACACTAGTTGACAAACATATCATGAGGATAACACTGAAAGCAGATATATATATATATATATATATATATATATAATAATAAAAAAAAAAAAAATAATCACACAAGACAGGGTAAGCGTGGCATGTCTGGGACAGCTGGGAATGAGTGTGGATTTGGTGACCCTGGGCCCCGAAGCACCTCACCTTGATAACCTCTTGCAACTACACCCTGGCAGGGGTCTATCATATGCCATGGCCACGAGGGATGTCAGAGGCAGCTTTACAATACCTTATCATTAATAGTTGTATCAATATTATTATTATTATTATTATTATTATTGCAACTACTACTATTAGCATTACTTTCAATGGCTGTGTCAATATTATTATTATTATTTTTATTATTATTATTATTACTACTACTACTATTTTATTTGTCCTTTTCCTGATCCTTTATGGTTAATGCATGCTGGAGTAGTCGATTGTTTCCGACAGAGCTCCACTAGTCTATGCAAGCCCTAGAGCAGTATGACAAAAATTTCGCTGTATTTATGTGCGCATGTCCAGTAGAGCCAAACGTATCCATTCTAGCCTTGCTGCGCGCATTTGTCATATCCCGAGCTTTGCGTGTGTCTGTGCACTGTGCCAATTAGGCATAGTCATATACATTTTTAACCACAGATATAATGTCAACAAAAAATAAAGTACATAAAAATTATTTGACCTTACAGTTCCAAACTTTGTTTGTTTATCCAAGTTTAGCTCCCAGGGTCGGACTGGGAGTAAAACCAGTACTCATTAGCAAGGCCCCAAAGGAAGAGAGGGCCCTTGAAAAGTATGAATGCACAGGGCCCAGGATCTTGTTTAACGCCCCTGTTAGCTTTAACCCTAATTATACACACTTGAACCTAATCAAGCTCTTACTAGACACACTAATCTTCAAGGTGTTTTAAGGCCAGTTGGAGCTAAACTTTTCAGGACATTGGCCATCCAGGATGTAGTTTGGAGACCCCTGTCCTACAGAGTTGTTACTTTGCACATGCTTTTTGATCATTACAAATAATAATGTAAAATGATTTTCTTAGAATAGGAGATATGCTTTCTCTCGCATCACAAACATTATCAGTAGTTAAGTATGTGGTCTTGAAGAGGACCCTTTTTTCTTTCATTTGAACTCGGTCTTGGACTTGGACTCGAACCTCTTTGGACTCGGTCTCGACTAGTCCTGGACTTGGACTCGACAAAGCCGGACTTGACTACAGCTCTATATATGATAAAATACAAGACACACAACTGGACTCAGAGCTGGAAAACAGAAAATCTGGAAAATCTTTTTTTTTTTTTTTTAAAGTTCTATAAAGTATTTTATTAAAATATTCCATGAAGAGGCTTTTTGACCTTTTCTTATACATGAAATCATTTTAACACAAAAACACAAAGGAGACTCCCATCTCCCATCATTTACGGTGATTTAATACAGTACCTGCATCCTGGAGAAAACTCTTGATCTGTGGATGTTTGTGTGTCCTCCATGATGAAACAGAATCTGATCTCCAGCACTGACTCTGAATAGAAATGACAAACAAACTCAATAATTCAGCTGAACGGATCCTGAGAGAAACAGATCATGAGATACACATGTTCAGATACACAATGTTAGTCGTGTGTTAACAAATGATCAAATAAACCACACACAACACCAAACTAGTGTTGGGCGATATGGTCATTTTTCAAATCGTCATATCGTCAGTCCGTGAGATCTTATCGTGCTTGGGTGGAGCAAGAGAGAGACTTTTTTTCTGGTGTTTTAAACCACGCAGGTGCGCGCGAGAGAGCCTATGGAATCACCAATAATTGAAAAAATATACTTTAAAACATACTGAAACTAACGTTAAATATAAAAATACTGTATTTAAAACAGCTTCTGCTCACGATGCTGCAGAAAGATTTGTGAGCGCTCAGACGCTCTGACGTAGATCGAATGCTTATTTTGTATTTAAAGCGGCCGCAAAGCAAACAAGCTTGTTGATCTCGTGCAGACTAACCACAATGAGTTATAACCTCATTAAATATTGTTGTGGACGAAATATTAGGATCCTTTACTTAAAATGAACAATCTCAGACACCTTGGTCCACGTATCACTTTTAATTTATTTTTTATGTCCCTGTAGGCAAACAGGGACACATCATAGATTAATACAAACGCTAAACAGCAATAATCAACCTGTCCTTTATTCTGCTTGAGAACTAATGTGCCAACTCTCAAGCATTCACTGTGAGACACACGCAATTGACTCTTTTCACACGCTTTCACGCCACACATCAATTTTTTCACGCACAGAAAAACCACGAAGCAAAGAGGACACGGAGACCAACAGACTAGACAGATCAGGTTAGTTATGATACATAGGGCTGTGCAAAAAATCGAATGCGATTTTCATGCACCTCTCATCAGTAAAGACGCTCCTGTAGTTAGAAGTATATCTCCAGCATGTGCATTCAGATCAGGGTTGCCAGGTTTTCACAACAAATCCTGCCCAGTTGCTTCTTAAAACTAGTCCAAAACTAGCCCAATCGCGTTTCCGGGAGGTTCCCCGATAAAAATTGCTTCCCGGGGTTAAAATATAAATTTTTGGGAAGGGTTTCCCTGGTAAAATTAGCATTTTAGGGGCTAAATATCACGTTATTGGTATTGGGATTGCTTCAAACCGCGGACATGAAAAACAACCGCAGACTTGGCAACACTGGTTCAGGTGGAGCGGCAGTTACTGCACAGAGCCTTAGTCTACCGACAACTAACACAAAATCGCTTTCAAAATCGACAAAGAATCGCCTGCGATTTTAACATCGATGTTGTGTAGATTGTCAGTGAATTACGGCTCTGTGTAGTAAATGCCAACCAGTGTTGCCAAGTCTGTGGCGGTTGTTTTTCATGTCCGCTGGTCACAGCGACCCCAATACAAATAACGTGATATTTAGCCCCTAAAATGCGAATTATACCAAGGCAACCCTGCTAAAAAACTATATTTTAACCCCGGGAAGCAATGTTTTATCGGGGAACCTTCTGGAAGCAAGATTGGGCTAGTTTTGAGAAGCAACTGGGCAGAATTTGTTGTGAAAACCTGGCAATCCTGATCTGAACACACGTACTGGAGATATACTCCTAATTACAGGAGCGTCTTTACTGATGAGATGTACATGAGTAAAGACATGCACAGCCCTATATAATAAAATGGGTAACGTTAAGTTATAGCTAGCTGATTATCAAATGCAGCTACGGTTAGCCATCACTGACATTGGCACGTTTATCGAACAGCCTTCGATACATTTCTATGTTATAACTTCCCGAAAACAAATACACAAACATATAAAACAAACTTCTAGCGAAATACTAACAGCATCTAACTTGCAAGTTCGGAGTCAAACCTCATTTCTTTCAGGTCCATCAGTTGTCTCCAGCGATTAAAAGCAGTGCCGATGTTTACTCTGGTATTCTTATCGGATTTGATTTGTGATTCTGAGCGCGGTTGTTTCCCTGTAGCGGGTGTTGGTCTCTTGCCAAGGGCTTCAGCTATCCTTCCGCTCTTTTCTCTGAACTGAAAGTAGTGGGCTGTACTTTCCACACGATTGACATCAGGTTCAAGTACACGCCCACAAGCCCTGCGAGTTATTCGTGTATTCGTTGCAGGTTGGCTGGTGGCTATGTTGCCCGCATACCGCCTCCCACGGCAGAAACTGGTATTACAACACCTGTCGGGCCGGGGCTAGTAATGCTAATGCTAATTAAGGTTGATATCTCTGCAGCACTATAACTTGACATTTTTTTTAATGACATCATCGCCCTTATTTCTTCTCATTCTTTTGATGCGTGTAGGTCATGTTATGGATATTTTTACCTCAATTTCTGCATATGGCACCTTTAAAGTGCAATGAAATACCTTATATCTGCAGACGATGTACATCTGTTTGTGGATGGAGACTTTGTAACGGCCAAAACTCTGTATTTTGCATGCATCACATTATAGTACGGTGTGCATGAAAATAATAAAAAGGCTGCAGAGCGAACTTATGATCCATAGTGGTTCGCATATTGTCCTTCTAGTGTGCGTTATAATGATCAGTCTTTAATAGAAGGTCTATGTGAGAACCACTATGGATGGAGAGGCAGTTTTAACATTATGTGACATGACATCTGACGCATAGATGCCATTGGCATGTGTCATTGGACAGTGGCATGTGTCACTAAAAGCTGACACATGTCGATAGACTGCGTCATGTGTCAGTTGCTGTGGTGCGTGTCGCGCCTTTGGTAGTGACTGACACCTGCTGCTGGGTGTCGCTTCATAATGTAGATTGCGTGACACACTCAATTAATGGCAGAACGATATTGAATTCATTAACAGTATGTTATTGTCAAACATACTTATTACATCGCGGAGTTCATTTGTACAACAAATATTGAGTTTCAATATTGAGATTAAAATGTGTCTTACGCCTCTTAATGTGTATTTTTCACTGTAAGTTTATTTCCAGTAGCCTGCTTTGTGCTATGCATTCAAATACGTAAATAAAAACATATTTTTGCATAGATTTGGTTCGGTTGTATCATTTGTAATTATAAAATAATATAGAGACTATGCAGAGGCCATAAAAAACGTTTACAATTATAAACAGAATTACATTTTATTCATATATAATGAATATATTAATATATGAAATATTAAAGGAATCTGGCACTTGCCAATGTTAAATTTATACTGACACCTAACGACGGCACATAGCGTAAAACACAAATAAAGGATAACAGTAACGGATACAAGTGTTACGTTATTCGTAGTGATCCATGATAATTTTTTCTGGTGTGTATCTAATAATTGGTAGTCTGCGTGATCACCCACATACAAAAGCACTGGTAGGCTATTGCACAACATTCAGCGTCATCTGCCACTCATATACAGTGTCACATCTTGACATCATGTTTGAAAAACAAATAATAAACTTGTAAATAATGTGTCAGTGGAGAGTGGTTTGTGTGAATAAAACTTGTGACATGTGCCAATTGCTTATTACTAAATATATAATTTGCAGTGCTAGTGGCCTACTCTGTACATTGTAGTGTTAGTATAATATACAGTAGGCCTTCAGTGCTGACGTGTTTGCATTTTTAAAATGGTATGATTGTGTATACCAATGTAATAAATAATACTACTAATAATATAAACTGTAAATATGATGTATAATTGCAACTATATAAACATAATTATATACTCATTCCCAGCTTTTTTTTGCCAGTTATGCATTATTTAGGTTGTATTGTTGAATTTTATCCATTTTAATATTAGTTGCATCATAAATTACTCGTATTTTACTCTTCCAATTTTTTTCACAGTACCATGCTTTTGTGAAGAAAAAAAAACTGATAAAAAAGAAGTCACTAGTATTGTTTTAAATGTGACAAGATTATACAAAGGCAAAATGCATTTGAACAACATCTGCAGAAACAAGGTAAGAGCTTAGGATGTTATTATATGATTATTAATCATGCTATAACTGAACTCATAACCAGTTAAAATTGTTTCACCCACTTGTTATTCTTATTTTGCAGGTTGCATGGTGACCCCTTTCAAAGACCTGCCAGAAACAAGTATCTATTTGTATTTGTATCTCAGTTTATTGATATTTGAAGCCTACTTTAAATGATGTTTTCTGACTCAATATTCAAATGTAATTGTTGTCACAGAAATGGCATTTACTCTTGGTTTTGTCAAGAAGGTCTACAATATATGTACCTAACCTGCCACCATAAAATGTAAGACATGAATTTATCAAACTCACATATCCACTCCTGTACTCCCTGTACACACACGACTGTACAGCCACACACAGCTCCAACATCATCGTCAAATTCACTGATGACACAACGGTGATAGGCCTGATCACTGACAACGATGAGACGTCCTACAGAGAGGAAGTGAGTATCCTGACTAGATGGTGTCAGGAGAACCACCTCTCACTCAACATCGACAAGACCAAGAGCTGGTGGTGGATTTCAAGAGACAGAGCAGAGAACACACACCCATCACCATCCACAAGAGACCTGTGGAGTGGGTAAACAGCTTCCAAGTTCCTCTGTGTTAACATCAGTGAGGATCTCAGCTGGTCCATACACACTGACACAGTGCTGAAGAAGGCACATCAATGCCTCTTCTTCCGGAGATTTGGAATGAGGTTTGGAATGAGCCCCAGCATCCTCAGATCATTCTACACCTGCACTATAGAGAGCATCCTGACGGACTGCATCACTGCCTGGTCTGGAAACACCACCCTCTGGCAACCGTAAATTGTTGGAGGTGAGCTTCCCTCCCTCCAGGACATCTACACCAGGCGGTGTTTAAGGAAAGCCCGGAGGATCATCAGTGACTCCAGCCACCCATCCCACAAACTGCTCTCTCTTCAGGAAGACGTCTCCGCAGCCTCTGATCCTGCACTAGCCGACTGAGGGATAGCTTTTTCCCTCAGGCTATCAGACTAATGAACAGTCAGAACTAATACACCCTACAGAATACTCCCACAATATAGTATGCCACACACTGCACTTTAACTTCACCAGTTCAACACTGGACTACACATACACACTGCTTTTAATACGATAATCTACCTGTTACCACTGGATATCATCCGATGCACATGCATGACATTTCTGTATCCAGTTCACGTACACTCTGTTGCACCTTAGCATATTTGTATGCTTATATATGTTTACATAATGTAGAATATGTACATACTATGTATAATGTGTAGTGTTAACTTTAAGTATATCTAATAGTACACTGTGTGTACTGACTATATGTATGTGCATATTGCACATTTTCACCTGTTGGAGTCTGTCTGGTTATATGTTAATTGTTTCTGCAATTTCTGGAGCAAGCTCCCAAGAATTTCACTCACCAAGGCACATGTGCTATAGTGATGTGACAATAAAAGTGACTTGACTTGAAACTCTTACTGTAATAGTTTTTTTTTTTAGGCGAGCCACAGAAAACCAATGAAAATGTAGAATGTGCTCCTGTTGGTGAACAGAGATTTCTGTGTTCCTTCTGTTCATCCTCTTTTGCTACAGCAGGGAGTCTTCATTGACATGAAAAAGAGTTTCAGGATACATCAGATCTAGATTACTGTGTTGACGTACAGCAAGGTTTCTTTGTTACAGCCAAAACAGTAGAGGTCAAAGAGTGCCAATACATGTACTAAAAAATAGCACCTCTGGCATAGTAAAATTTGACTGACTTAAACTGTGTACAAAGATTGGAGAAAATTTGCCACTATGGTTTCAATGGTCTGTTGAATAGTTCATTTTGATTGATTTGGAGTACTGTATGCAAATACAAGAACAAAGGCATTGCTTTAAATTACACATTTGTTGAGTCTCTTTTTGTGTCTGTGTTTGCTGAAAAAAGTTTCTACATTTTATATGCAACCACTGACTTGAACTCATGATTAATCTATAATAACAGCTACAAATACATGTAAAATATATATATATATAATTTAAATATTTGGCAAATAGTTCTCATCCATGGTGTTAATATTTTTTGAAAATAATTTTATAGAAACTATGTAACAAGAAATTAAATATATTTCTAACTGTGAACAAGCATTTCTTCTGGAGATACCTGAATGTTTTGTCAAAGCATTTGACTTTCTGAAGACAGTTAATAAGTACAAACTTTGTTTAATATAGCATAGACTTACCTTATGTTGCAGACTTACATGACATTACAGACTTCAAGGTCAAGCACACTTCTGAATGGTTGGTGTAAGTTTTAATAAAGCATGTTAGAATAGTAGACATCATAATGGTTTGTGGCATTCTCTCATCAGTTTATATTTGCATGTAGCTAATTCCTGATTGCCAAGAATCAGTTAGTGGTGGCACATTTGATTATTCTTTTTTTTTTCTTTTTTTGTTATGGCCTCTGCATAGTCTCTATATTATTTTATAATTACAAATGATAAAACCGAACCAAATCTATGCAAAAATATGTTTTTATTTACGTATTTACGTATTTGAATGCATAGCACAAAGCAGGCTACTGGAAATAAACTTACAGTGAAAAATACACATTAAGAGGCGTAAGACACATTTTAATCTCAATATAGAAACTCAATATTTGTTGTACAAATGAACTCCGCGATGTAATAAGTATGTTTGACAATAACATACTGTTAATGAATTCAATATCGTTCTGCCATTAAGTGAGTGTGTCACGCAATCTACATTATGAAGCGACACCCAGCAGCAGGTGTCAGTCACTACCAAAGGCGCGACACGCACCACAGCAACTGACATGTGTCACAGCTTTTAGTGACACATGCCACTGTCCAATGACACATGCCAATGGCATCTTATAACCCCATCAATGTCACAAACTGCTGATGGATGTTATGTTCGCTCTGCCGCCTTGTTAATATTCTGTCTTTACTTTATTTGTAACGCCAAGAAAGAGTTAATCTCTCATGTTTGAGAAGAGCGTGTTGCCATTAAATGTGTAGGACACCAACTCCTCGTTTTCTATCTCTTTCATTTCATGGATTTAACGAGTTATCCGAGTCAAAGCGGACAACTTCAGTGACTACAGGCTCTTATCCTCCTGTGCTCGCGCGCTGTGTGTGTGTGTGTGTGTGTGTGTGTGTGTGTGAGAGAGAGAGAATGCGGTGCGTAAGTGAAATAGCTGGGCAGTTTTATTTTAATAAGCAGCCTAATAAAAATAATAGTTATTATTATTATAATTTAATACATTAATAGGAAAATGAGCCTATTATCGTCTTGATTATCGACAGAGAAATCTGCTTATGTCGATACACGACACTATCGTCTATCGACACAACCCTACACCAAACACGATCAAAACACCTTCATCTGATTGAAAAAAAAAATATTAAACATATAAAATAAACATATAGAACATATAAAACTAAACGTCCTTCTAAGAAAATCTTAAAGCGGAAGTCACTGTAAAGCACTCAGCACTCACCTTATTTACACAGATTCACAAAATCCACCGTCTTTCTATGAAGCAGCTACACGATAATCATGACTTAGTTCATATGAAACACTTTGATTTTCCTTATAGAATCGATTCTGGCAGTTGAAATGGAAAAACATCAACTCTGAACATTTGCTTTCACTTTTATTCGAGACACGAAAAACAATAATGGCGTCTTCTTCTTCTTCTTCTTCTTCTTCTTGTAGAATTCCGGCAGTGTAGACGCTGCTGAGCGTATTACTGCCCTCCACAGGTCAAAATTTAAACTAAATTCTTACATACAGTCCTGTATCATGCAAGAACTGAAGAACTGCATTGGAGATCAGTTTAAGCTCATCACTGTGACCAAACAAAGTTAAAAGAGTAAAAGCCTTAACTCCAAGTCCTGCCATTTTAAAAAATAATATATTTCTTTCTGCCCTATACTTTCTGCATTTTAGGAAAACATGCCCTACCGTCTCAAGACTCCCACGTTCACACAATCCAGAAACATGCTTTCCTACAATCCACAAAGAATAATTTAACGCACAGTGCCCCAGCCTCAATCTACACATTATAACTGAATCCCTGCGGGGCAAAATGATACATGAACATATTTTCTTAACTATAGGTTGTATTGAAAAGTAATGCCTACCCCTAATTTCCTTTTCCCACCCCCTCTGCCATTCATTTATTAAGCCCCCTTTAATTTGTTCCCTCAGTTCCACTCTCCCTAATAATACATGGACATCTACTTCTCTTTCTAAGCTCTCCTTTGCAATTTTATCCACCCGCTCATTCCCCCTCACCCCAGCATGTCCAGGAACCCAGCAAAACCTGATGTTGCAGACAAATCTGATTCTAAACAACACAATCAGAATATCATTTACAATGTCAGGACGAGCTTTTGATTTTCCTACTTTTAAATTTTCTAGAGCAGCTACAGAATCAGAGCAAATAATGACTTCCCTAGGTTTTCCTTCCTCAATCCACCATAGAGCCCATAAAATTGCCATTAATTCGGCAGTGAGAACAGAACTTCCAGTAGAAATACGTCGACCAATTTCCAACCCTAGCTGTTCCACATATACCCCAAAACCAGCTTTCCCACTAACTGGATCTCTAGACCCATCTGTAAAAACAATCATAGTACTTCCACTAATTGAATTAAGATATTCCTCTATTTTTGGTGCCACCTCCAATTTATCTTTTTCCTGATGAATACCAATCTCAACACACATTTCAGGCAGCACCCAATAGGGCATAGGTAACCAACTTGTGTGTTCTACGATACCTCCCTGATCCATGTTCATCTTCCTTGCCCACTTATTTATTATGACAAAAAAAATTATTGTATCTATTATTTCCAGCATACTCTTGCAACAAACACCTAGCTGGGAAGATATGATTACACCCACTAAGTTTTACCCAGTACTGTAACCCTAACTTAATGCGTCTTAACCATAAGGGCATTTCTCCCATTTCAATGAGCAGGCCAGGTACTGGGGTGGATCTGAAAGCCCCACAACACAGCCTCAAAGCTCTTGCCTGCACCACATCCAACCTAGCCAGAACAGTTTTGGAAGCAGATCCATACACAAAGCACCCATAATCAAGAGCAGATCTGATAATGGCCTGAAAAATTAGCAACATTGTCTCCCTATTAGCCCCCCAGCCAGACTTCTCATCACATTCAAAACTTTTTCAAACTTCAACACAATTTTACCTACATGCACGGCCCAAGTCATACGCTCTTCAAACCAAATACCCACAAATTTAAAAACCTTTACCTTCTCCAATGGAGACCCATACATATATAACACTATATTAGGTAACTTTCTTTTAAAACCAAAAATCATATATTTTGTCTTAGAAGCAGAGATTTTGAAGCCCCATGTATTCCCCCATTCCTCTACAGATACTAACACTTTTTACTTGACCAGCCGCACTTCAGAAAAACACTGTCAAACCAGCCGTGAGTGAAATTTAGATGCGCGTGTATTACTATAATTACGGCAATAGCAGGAACAACAGAGAGGGAACGCGCTTTCAGATCTCTTTTCATCTATACGTTCAGTTTTGATATATGCAGAGATATATAAAGTACTAGAGACCCATACTTGAGTAAAAGTACAAGTGCTCTATCAAAAAAGTGACTTGAGTAGAAGTAGAAGTGCTCTTTAATCACCACACTTAAGTAGAAGTACTAAAGTATTCAACATTTTTTGTACTTAAGTATTGCAAGTAGTCTATTTTAAAATTTACTACTCAAGTACTGAAAGTAAAAGTAGAAGTATTGTGTTATGTAGCTATTAACGAAAGTAGTCAAAAGTTTGAACATATTGTTTTTACTATTTCAAATGATTAACCTAAAGGACAATCACAATTCCTTTGACTGTAACTTCTTGTAAACAAAAAACGGTTACTAGGGTTAGTTAGCCCAATTTGCTAAATTATGTCATTAATAACTTACCCTCATGTTGTTTCAAACCCGTAAGACATCAGAGGGTCATTTAGAATTTTTTGAAGCATCGAAAATAAATTTTGGTCCAAAAATAGCAAAAACTACGACTTTATTCAGCATTGTCTTCTCTTCTGTGTCTGTTGTAAGACAGTTAAAAACAAAGCAGTTTGTGATATCCGGTTCGCGAACGAATCATTCAATGTAACCGGATCTTTTTTGAAACAGTTCACCAAATCGAACTGAATCGTTTTAAACGGTTCGCGTCTCCTACGCATTAATCCACAGATGAATTAAGCTGTTAACTTGTTTAATGTGTCTGACACACCCTCTGAGTTAAATCAAAACGATATCCCGGAGTAATTCATTGACTCAAACTGACTGAACTGCTGTGAAGAGAGAACTGAAGATGAACACAGAGCCAAGCCAGAAAATGACTCGTTCACGAGTCAAGAACCGTTTCTGTCAGACGCATCCGATTCGTGAACCGAGGAGCTGATGATACTGCGCATGTGTGATTTAGCGTGAAGCAAAACGACACACAGAGCGTCTAAACCGAATTGATTCTTTTGGTGATTGATTCTGAACCGATTCTGTGTTAATGTTATGAGCCCAGGTGCAGTCAACGCCAATGATGCCATTGCGTCGAGCGCAAAAGAATCGGTGAACTGTTTTCTTCAACTGGTTTATTGAATCGAACTGTCAGAAAGAACTAAAATTACTGGTCATCCGAGAACCGATGCAAATGGTTCTTGACTCCTGGACGAGTTATTGTCTGGCTCGGCTCAGTGTTCATTTCACTCTTCACAGCAGTTCAGTCAGCATGCGCATTCTTCTTAATCGCTTGATTCGCTCAATGATGTGCCAGTGTCATCAAACCTCCCATCTACAGTTCTGGCAGTGGTTTGTAATGGAATGATTCGTAACATTTTTATAATTGTAACGAGTAACAATGCAGCACATAAAAAAAATATTGGAGTAAAAGTATTAAACTCAGCGAAAATATGTACTGAAGTAAAAGTGGAAGTAGGAGAAAAAAATAATACTCTAGTAAAGTACAGATACCGCCTTTTGGTACTTAAGTACAGTAGTGAAGTAGTTCTACTTCGTTACTATACATCTCTGGATATATGACGACCTTTTTTGCCCATCTGCTCTAATATTTGTGTAACTTATTGTTTTCCTTGACTGCTCTGTAATTACTATAATTTTCAGCCTTTCAAAGCATTACAATTATTAGTAGAAAACGAGATATGGGACATTCATTGATTTAGAAGACACTTTTTTTCTGATGAGAAAGAAGCAATTAAAGGTCAGTTCTTAAAGAAGACATCCCATACTATTATCCATACTTCAGATAAAACCATTTTACTGGAGCCTTTTCGAGATATAGGATAATATTACACTCTACAAGTCTTTTAAGATCCCATTTCTAACAAGTAGAAAAAAACAATGGTCAGTTCTTATAAGGGACATCGCATACTATATGCAAACTTCATATCAAACCATTCTACAGCAGTATTTTGGAGATATTGGACATTATTACACTTTAAAGGGCCATAAAAGATCCAATGTCTAATAAGTAGAAAAAACAATAGTTGGTTCTTATAAGGGACGTCCCATACTATATACACACTTCATATGAAATCATTTTGCTGCAGCATTTTTGAGATATGGGTTCATATGGCGATTTAGAGGGCTATAAAGAACCCTATAGCGGAGTACAAATCTTTTTATCCACAGGAAGAAGGAGGCGGAAACCGGCCATCAATCAAATGAAGCTTTTAATAACAAAATAAACACAAAACACTGCGACAGCCCTTCACGGACGACTGTCGCTTACAAACAAAAACCAAACACAAACTAAAATCCTGCCCTGGCCCTCTCTCGTTGTTCACTGTCGTCGCCCCTCTTTTATCCTTCCATCTCCACCACAGGACGCGAGACCGGTGAGTGGAGCAGGCGTCGCTCATTTCCAATCACTCCACTGGCCTCGTTCCGTTCTCACGGCTCGCAGCCCCACCCCACTCATCACAACCCTATTTCTAATAAGTAGAAAAAAAACAAAGGTCAGTTCATATAAGGGACATCCCAAACTATATGAAAACCTCATATCAAACCATTTTACTGCAGCATTTTTGAGATATGGGTCCAAATGGTGATTTGGAGGGCTATAAAGACATCATTTCTAATAAGTAGAAAAAAAACAAAAGTCAGTTCTTATAAAGGACATGTCATACTAAATGCACACCTCATATCAAACCATTTTACTGCAGCATTTTCGAGATATGGGACATTATTACACTTTAAAGGGCTATAAAGATCCCATTTCTAATAAGTAGAAAAAAACAATGGTCAGTTCTTATCAGGGATGTCCCATACTATATGCACACTTCTTATGAAACCATTTTACTGCAGCATTTTTAAGATATGGGACAATACAATGATTTAGAGGGCTATAAAGACACCATTTCTAATAAGTAGAAAAAAAACAATGGTCTGTTCCTATAAGGGATGTCCCATACTATATGCACACCTCATATAAAAATCTTTCACTGCAGCATTTTTGAGATATGGGTCCATATGGCAATTGAGAGGGCTATAAAGACCCCATTTCTAATAAGTTGAAAAAATAATGGTCAGTTCTCATCAGTGACGTCCCATACTACGAGCACATCTCATATCAAACCATTTTACTGCAGCATTTTCGAGAAATGGGAAATTATTACACTTTAAAGGGCTATAAAGATCCCATTTCTAATAAGTAGAAAAAAACAATAGTCAGTTCTTATCAGGGACGTCCCATACTATATTCACCCTTCATATGAAACCATTTTACTGCAGCATTTTTGAGATATGGGTCCAAATGGTGATTTGGAGGGCTATAAAGACATCATTTCTAATAAGTAGAAAAAAGCAATGGCCAGTTCTTATAAAGGACATGCCATACTTTATGCACACCCCATATCAAACCATTTTACAGCAGCATTTTTTAGATATGGTACAATACAATGATTTAGAGGGCTATAAAGACAACATTTCTAATAAGTACAAAAAAACAATAGTCAGTTCTTATCAGGGACGTCCCATACTATATGCACCCTTTATATGAAACCCATTTTACTGCAGCATTTTTAAAATACGGGACATTATTACACTTTAAAGGGCTGTAAAGATCCCATTTCTAATAAGTAGAAAAAAACAAAAGTCAGTTCTTATCAGGGACATCCCATACTATATGCACACCTCATATCAAACCATTTTACTGCAGCATTTTCGAGATATGGGACATTATAACATTTTAAAGGGATATAATGATCCCATTTCTAATAAGTAGAAAAAAAGAATAGTCAGTTCTTATCAGGGACGTCCCATACTATATGCACCCTTCATATGAAACCGTTTTACTGCAGCATTTTTGAGATATGGGTCCAAATGGTGATTTGGAGGGCTATAAAGACATCATTTCTAATAAGTAGAAAAAAACTAAAGTCAGTTCTTATAAAGGATATGCCATACTATATGTACACCTCATATCAAACCATTTTACTGCAGCATTTTCGAGATATGGGACATTATTACACTTTAAAGGGCTATAAAGATCCCATTTCTAATAAGTAGATAAAAACAATGATCTGTTCCTATAAGGTGTAACACATATGAAGGTCATCGATTCATGGGTTAAATTCAGCCTGGCGCCAGCCTGGCTGGACTTAAATTATTTTACGACAAGAAATTCCAGAGTCACGTGGGCGAGCCTCAAAGAAGAAATGAAAACCCCCAACCACATTCCTGAACACAAAGGAAACCTTTCGTATAAGTTCCTTACTTTTGTAAGTCCTTATTAATATGTATTTTAAATATGTTTATGGATTGCATAAAATGGTTAATTCTTGTTATGTGAAGAGTATAAGTTGCTAGCTTATACTTTAGGAAATGTCTCTCCTCACTTTAACTTTCTCAAATAGTCATGTGTATGTAACCCCCACTTTTGCAGGTCGTAAAACTTTACGACCACCCTGGACAACAGGAGAGGAGAGAAGCCAAATCACTGGTTTCTTTTCCCCAATGCATTCTACGGAATGTATTCATTACCTTTTTGTTTTTATGTTTTATAAATGTATTACGTATTCCCTTTTGGTACATTTAGATGTTGCCCATATAAATTGGGACTATTTGCAGTGTTATCATGTGTTAATCAAATCTTTAAATATGTGTAATTCTGCATTTGAATGTAACTTCATGTTTTGATCACTTATATATATTATGTTTAGTATCTTTGTGATCGTCATGCTCTGACAGACCCATTTATCTAGAGCAAAGTAATGAAAAATGTATGTAATCTGAATTACAAACTTGCTAGAATAATCCCTGGAATTTGGACAAGCCCTAGATCTCCAGGGGGTTGTCTCCACAGAGACAAAGGAACGTTTCCCTCCGCTTCAGATCGCGGACTTTCATTGGCTGAAAAAGGGGCGTGAACCATTTCAAGCCATAAGAACGACCGAACAAGGTCCGCCCTCTCTTCTTCGCCTTCTCCGTTCTCGGACACGCTGCTCTCCTGTGCGACCAACGTTGCTTCAGCGCAAGCCCCCTTAGCACAGGGGCTGAGAGAAAAAGCCATTTTAATGGCTCCTTTGGAAGCTTTCGTTCTTTTCTTTTCTTTACTAAGTTTATTCAACTATTCGCCTCTCCACGCAAGGAAGACGAATTCTGGAACATTGTTTGTTGAACCTTTCAAATACCGCGCGAGAACAGAACAAAGGACCACGTGCTCCACGCTCACGCCAAGATCAATCGCAGCGTGCACGCGCGTCACCTGGCCTCCGGCACACGCCCGCTGTTTTCAAAAGGACAAGCGTGCAAAGCTCACAAGCTCGACGCCGATCTCACGCCACGCACATTGGACACTTTGCAAGTATCAGTTTCTCTATGGAGATTTAAATGCTGCTTTAAAGTGTTATGATCTGATCGTTGTTGGCTTCCAAAAGTTACTGACTATGATTTCCATACCTGAACTCCTTATGTGATCTCATTCTATTTTCTCTCTCTCTCTCTCTTTTATTTGGATTCCGTTATGTCTTGTATAAAGCTTATTGTTTGTATTGTCGTACGCATATTTACTCTGTGTGATTTATAGTCTGATGTATTACTAGTTTAATGATTAAAAACCCATATACTGACGATTGGCTTGGACTCCACCCCACTCACATTATGAGTCACTGAGATGTCTGATCTATAGCTACAAGCTCTAAATTTAGAAACTAAATTTATCATAAGGATAGGACAATATTTTCATGGCCAGAGAATACTTTTCCTTGAATTATAAGGCGTGATAACTTTATTGAAAATTGATAGGTCAACAGTGGTTTGCTGGACATACCACTGTTTGATTTGCAGTAATTTACAGTAAGAGATATCACAATAATTGGTATGAAGAATGGAATATTGACATATTAATGAGTAAGTTACAGTGCCCTGTGATTATTTACTGGTATAGGCAATTGAGCTATTTTTCATAATCAATCAAATTTAATGTAACTGTCATCTGAGATATAAATTAATCATATTCCTGATTAATTATTCAAATTCCCTATATATCATTTGAGTTAATTATTCTGTAAAACTCAATGTTGTTACATTTTATGGTGGAGATAACGCGGGCATTTCAAACTTAGTTTTGTGAGCAATCAATCTGTGTATATGGTTTTTAATAATTTCTGCACGTGCGCTATGAAAGTATGTAACGTTACTTGTGAGATAAGTCGCAAGACGCGAACTCACTCAACTGACTGAGGCAAAAAGCTGGTCAGTCAGCATGCTAGATATTTGTAGAAACTTAATAGTATAGTCACTGTTATTTTTAATGAAAGTAAACTGCAGTATAATGTTAAAAGTATCCTGTTAAGAAAGACCAAAATCTTTTTACAGTGAGAATATTTTAATATGAATAATTAAAAGATAAAGAAATCTTTTATTAGTTGCAACATGTAAATCTGAACATGAGCGATGTTCCTCTGATTCAGTTAAAAAGGCCTTGTTTATTAAATATCGTTATTGAATTCGTGGTAAACCACAGTAATATTCAAAAATAAAACGATAAGAACTCCTGGTCTAAAATTGGCTTAGCTACCCGATTTTAAACCTAAAACATTTAAATCATAAGTGCTATTTTGATAAATGTTTATGGGATGTCAACAGATGTAAAAATTCCTGTTTTTCACATTTGTGTCTGGGCAGTGAAACGAATCCTGTCCTTTCACTCTTGTGCAGTATAGCACCCCAGAGATCATAAAACCTTTTTCTGTTTGTTACTTGTGATTTTTGATGCAGAAAATCAGCTTGACAAACGATCAGATAATTTCTAAGTAATATTGAAATTGTAATTTCTCTATCTAAACAACACCAGAGAGAACGTGTGGGTTAGAAATTTCAGGGTACGCCCTGCTTTCTGATTCCAGCTTGCATGAGTGCAAAGCTGCCATCCTGTGGCCATTTCAGATAATGCACTCTGATTGCTAATTTATAATCCCGTGATGTATTTGAATTAGATGTCTAAATTATCGCTAAGTATTTGCATTTACAGCTTTGCTCGTGCGAATATTATTACAGGGAAACAAAAGAATGTTCCCTACCTTTGACTGTTTACATTTACTTTGAGTTTGTTTCAAACATGATTTGAATTAAAATGTAATTGTTAATAGTGGAAATCTAGATGTGTCAGGTCAACTACGGTTTGACCCACTTAGAAGGTAAGCCATCTAGTGGCAGTCTCCTGTTAAATCGACTAACAGACCTCTGTCTTTTCCATTCTGTTTGAATTGCATGTCCACTTTTACCCTTTGTGATTAATCTCACCCTGTTTGATTAATTTCCTAATTATTAATGATAACTTACAAGCTATCATGGGTTATTATAGGATATTATTGAGATTTTCCTTTTAATTCATACATGCTTATTTTAAATTTTGATTTAAACCAGTTTTGAATTTTTCATTTGAATTAAGTTTTCTGCTCAGCAGGTTAAAGACAGAGAAGCAGTACCGCCCCCCCCCCCTTGTGGTGAAAACCAGCTACTCCTTCTCCCTTGTTTCATTCCTGTCTTTTACTTTGATATCTATTATTTTTCTTCTCCCTTTGACTTAGGTTATTTTGATAATTACCACGATTATCATAATTCCTTTGTTTTTGTTTATCATTATTAGGTAAAGCTGTTACCTCTCATTGCTACATATATATTTACTCAGTTGATGATTAAACAAACCAAACCTTAATTCACTTTAAGTTTCTGTTGTTCATCCTTTGTGTATATGATTGTAGAACTCCCTTGGTGATTGGACGGTCATCTCAGGTTTCCAGTGAGCAAGGGGGCCGACCGGCGTTACCAACACTGGCCGTGAGTGAAACTCGGTCCCTCTTATCTCTGTCCGTTTGCGGCACGCAGTGGAGACATCAGCAATTTGGCACTCCAACGTTGATCAATCAGTCCAGCCGACACACAACGCAATCTCTGGGACCAGTACCTAAACCGGGGCCTAAATCGGGGGCCACTTTCTTTTCGAAGAGAGGGTTCTGGGGAACAGCCCAATTTTGTAGTGCTGTCTGGCGGTTGACATCTTGGTGTTGCCGGTTGTGTTTAAAGTCACAAGCTGTTTGAGAGGGCGCAGCGTCAGAGTAACGGAGGGCCAGGGAAACTGCGGTTGAGTGTTTGGGAGCGCCAGGGAGGCTGACCGTGCCGCTGGATTCCACCAGGTGAACCAAATGTGATAAAACCCATCCACTTTTTATAAGCCACAGAATATTAGATATTCCCCAGGATGTATTTTAAGTGTTTGACCCTTTTGCTTCTTTAAGCCACACCATATTCCTAGGTTTCCTACCCAGACCCAACTTACCTGTTGGCCCTATCTTAAAACCTAGCAGTAGGCTTAGGCCTCCTTATTCCCACTAACACATTGTGTTTCTATTGTTTTCATCTCATTTCAAGTGTTGTGTTTCACTTTGATCTTTTTCTACCCTCTGTTCTGTTGTGATTTGTTTCTTTCATTTCACATAGAGACTAGAGCTGTAGTCAAGTCCGGCTTTGTCGAGTCCAAGTCAAGTCCAAGTCAAGTCCAAGTCCAGGACTAGTCGAGACCGAGTCAAGACCGAGTCCAAAGAGGTTCGAGTCCAAGTCAAGTCCAAGTCCAAAAGTTTCGAGTCCAAGTCCAAGACCGAGTCCAAATGAAAGAAAAAAGGGTCCTCTTCAAGACCACATACTTAACTACTGATAATGTTTGTGATGTATAATGTTTGTGATGTTTGTCTCCAAACTACATCCTGGATGGCCAATGTCCTGAAAAGTTTAGCTCCAACTGGCCTTAAAACACCTGGAAGATTAGTGTGTCTAGTAAGAGCTTGATTAAGTTCAAGTGTGTATAATTAGGGTTAAAGCTAACAGGGGCGTTAAACAAGATCCTGGGCCCTATGCATAGGCAGTCCTGATGGGCCCCCATGGCCCCATGAAAATATCCAGGTAAAAAATATATATTTCAGATTCATACTTTTCAAGGGCCCTCTCTTCCTTTGGGGCCTTGCTAATGAGTGGTTTTACCCCCAGTCCGACCCTGGGAGCTAAACTTGGATAAACAAACAAAGTTTGGAACTGTAAGGTCAAATAATTTTTATGTACTTTATTTTTTGTTGACATTATATCTGTGGTCCAAAATGTACGTTTGGCTCTACTGGGCATGCGCACATAAATACAGCGACATTTTTGTCATACTGTGCTAGTGCTTGCATAGACTAGTCGAGCTCTGTCGGAAACAATCGTCTACTCTAGCATGCATTAACCATAATTCACAAAAAGTGTTTGCAAGTACGACGTGAATTTTATAATTACAATATTGCGTGGAGCTGTTACTATATGACCTTATCTATGTTGCATGTAAAAATAAAATATGTAATGTAATAATTAGGGTTGTGCCTGAAGCCGAATACCTTATTCGGAATGGCAAGGATAATGACTTAAAAAACGAATAACGCACAAGGAATAATTCTGCCTGAATACTCGGCTGAAGCTGACACAGTCTGGTGTTTGCTAGATAACAGGTGAGCCAGGGCATCAGCGCCAGAAGTGAATGAATGTAAACTTTATGAGTGAAAAGAGAGCAAATCAAACACCGCATTGTTGTCGCCTCTCTGTTTATCTCTCAGAAATCAGAGCGTTGCAAGAGTAATTTTACCTATAATAATACATCATAGCTACACGTTATATTATTTGTATATATTTAAAAGGCAAATATTGAAAGATTAGGCTACCATGATACGAATGAATGGAATAAGCACAGCGCGCTCACCAATCAAACAACCGCGCTGCGCGTCTCAGTCTCTCAAAAAACAAATCAGTTCTCTCTCAAGAGTAGGCTAATAATCAGCTTAGATACGGATACATTGTCTACTTGTCCTACATGTTTGCATATTTACCTTTTGCTGGTTTGCGCGGAACACACACATCTGTTTAGTGAAGTTCATTAACATTAAGACTCGCTCAAAGTGTTCTGCGTAATGAGAATGTGCGCATTGAATGGATTCAGTCGTGTTCAAATGATCACTAAACGTTTGTCATGACATCTCTCTGCTTGCATGATAAATATTATTTTAGAAATTAATAATTATTTCAGTTTAACACGACATACTTGTTCAGTGATAACTACGAAAAAATATATAAAATGTCATAACAGTCTTATCAAATAACTGTACGATGTTGTATCCGAATGCAGATAGGAAAAATTTTTTGATTGTTACAGATACAAATACTGGCTGTTACATGAAAATGTAAATATGTAATGTCATATATAAAGTTTTTAAAATTTACATATGTAATTGTTGCATAAGGCTATACATTAATACGCGTTTATTGATAAAAAAAAGGCTATCTAGGTAAAACACAATCTAACAGGTAGAAAATTAAATTAGAAACATCTAAACTTTTCAGGTTGCAGTAAGTGCACCACTGGTCATGCACATCCTTTCCCGGAACAATACTGAAAGCTAAGGCAAGATGGAGAAACAGATGATCATAGTTGTACAAGGATAGCCATTTTGTAAATGAATCTATTAGCAGAGCTACTGCAAGTGATTTTAAGTGCTGGAATTCCATTTATTCTTTGCTGAAACTTCTGCGTCATCATGAAGAGTGAGTCATGGTTGCCCAGCAACAGCAGACGCCACTGGAGCGCGAGCGCAGATTACAGAGTGCTTTGGAAATAAGGAGAGCGGCGCGCCTAGCGTTTTCCACACGTTTTCAGTCGCGACATCATGCAAATGTGGTTTTGTTTTGAAGGAGAAATTTTTTATTTTATTTTTTTGCTGGACTCGGTCGAGACCAACTAGAAGACTTGGCGAGTCCAATGGCCAAGTCCGAGACAAGTCCGAGTGCAAATTCAACGAGTCCGAGACAAGTCCAAGACGACAGAAAAATGTCTCAAGTCCGGACTCGAGTCCAAGACCGGACTCGAGTACTACAGCCCTAATAGAGACAGTAACCTGGGAGCCACCAACGAAGTTAAATAGTAGAGCGACCACCAGCAGCCGGTGTCATCACACGACCCGCTAGGCTACTGCCTGTCGAATCTCCATTTCAGGTCCTTCGTTGACCCAAGTTAATTGGCTACTTAACTGTCTGACTGTTTGCACTGTCAGCCCCAAAATTCTCATAAACGGCACAGCCCGTATGAATATAGCGTTCGTAAACGTAGAACGAACTTGCATTGGTCTTTTTGTGTGTGTGTGCTGTGTTTCTCTCACCGACAGAGAACCAGGATGTTCCAGGCATCCAGTCCAGCAGTCCACGGGGGACATCTCTCAACATGGTTGCCAAGGACGCCAGTAACCTGCAGCACCCAGAGCAACTAGACACTGAGCTAGATGAACTGATGGCACGCGATCCAAACCAAAGCGACTACTACAGAGAACTCGCCAGGATCTTCGGAAGCCTAGTTCACATTCTCGTCGCCCAGGCACGGCTCAGTGAACGGAGCAACATCGCGGAGGAGGCCTGGAAGGACCAGGCCCCAACCCAGAGTCATCTTGATCAGCTTCTCCTCGAGACCCAGAACCAGCGCGAGAAAGTGAAGTGAGTGAGTGAAGTGAAGTGAAATTCAGCCAAGTATGGTGACCCATACTCAGAATTTGTGCTCTGCATTTAACCCATCCGATATGCACACAGAGCAGTGAACACACACACACACACACACTGTGAGCACACACCCGGAGCAGTGGGCTGCCATTTATGCTGCGGCGCCCGGGGAGCAGTTGGGGGTTCGATGCCTTGCTCAAGGGCCCCTAAGTCGTGGTATTGAAGATGGAGAGAGAGCTGTTCATGCACTACCGCCACCCACAATTCCGTCCGGCCCGAGACTAGAACTCACAACCCTTCGATTGGGAGACCGACGCTCTAACCATTAGGCCACGACTTCCCTTGAAAAAAAATAATATTCTTTCACCCATTCACACACTCATTCATACTCCGACTGCGGTGTCAGCCATTCAAGGCGCCATCCAGCTCGTCGGGAGCAGCTGGGGTTAGGTGTCTTGCTCAAGGACACCTCGACACTTGGTCAGGTGGAGCCGGGGATCGAACCACCAACCTTCCGGTTTGTAGACAACCTACATGAACCACTGAGCCACTGCCGCCGCCAGAGGACGACACAGATCCAGAGCTACAGAAAGGAGGTGAAAGACTTCACAATGCCCTGCAAGATCTTCGCCTCGACACAGATCAAAGAGAACAGCTGGAGAGAGAAGCCCGAAAAGACCTCAACAAAAAACTCCAGCAAGGTGACGCTCTCCTAAAAAGAGCAGAGACTGAACTGAAAGAAAGAGACTATAAAACCTGGGCCTGCAAAACACACTTGCAAGCGGCCCGAGCTAAATTCAACGAGCTTACTCTGCAGAGAGATGAGCTCCAAGATGAACTTGACACTGTTCACACAGAACTGAGACAATCTCACAGATTACAGAGTGGCTGGATCGGAGAAACGCACACCACAAAATTTCTCCCGGGCCGCCACTCCAACCCTTTCAGCCAAGAACCTAGAGCTGGAAAAGGGGGTGTAAGCCCACTTCTAAGGAAATCACCAGCCAGCTTACAAGAACATCTGTCAACAATGGAGGGGACAGAACCCTTCCAGAGAAAGCATGTCACTAAACCCAGCACTGCTCACAGAGAACTTCACAAGCTAGCCAGAAGCATCTCTACATTCAATCCAGATCCTGCAGGAGGACATGACGTTCATGCTTCTTTACAAGCCATTGACTTTCCTTTGCCAACTGTCGCCAACGTGCTTTCTGGATCGTCAACCAGAGACTGCCAAAGCGTACTACCAGCAACTGCTACAGACTATATGTGAGGATTTCCAGTCAGGATTTAGACCGTATCATAGTACTGAAACTGCTCTCCTTAGAGTTACAAATGATCTGCTCTTATCATCTGATCGTGGGTGTATCTCTCTATTAGTTTTATTGGATCTTAGTGCTGCGTTTGACACAATTGACCACAACATTCTTTTGCATAGACTTGAACACTTTGTTGGCATCAGTGGAAGTGCATTAGCATGGTTTAAATCGTACTTATATGACCGCCATCAGTTCGTAGCAGTGAATGAAGATGTATCATATCGATCACAAGTGCAGTATGGAGTACCTCAAGGCTCAGTTCTAGGGCCGCTACTCTTCACGCTTTATATGTTACCCTTGGGAGATATCATCAGGAAACATGGTGTTAGCTTTCACTGTTATGCTGATGATACGCAGCTCTATATTTCCTCGCAGCCCGGTGAAACACACCAATTTGAAAAACTAATGGAATGCATAGTCGATATAAAAAATTGGATGATGAGTAATTTCTTACTGCTAAATTCAGAAAAAACAGAGGTGTTAATCATAGGGCCTAAAAACTCTACTTGTAATAACCTAGAACACTGTCTAAGACTTGATGGTTGCTCTGTCAATTCTTCGTCATCAGTTAGGAACCTAGGTGTGCTACTTGATCGCAATCTTTCCTTAGAAAGCCACGTTTCTAGCATTTGTAAAACTGCATTTTTCCATCTCAAAAATATATCTAAATTACGGCCTATGCTCTCAATGTCAAATGCAGAAATGTTAATCCATGCATTTATGACTTCAAGGTTAGACTACTGTAATGCTTTATTGGGTGGTTGTTCTGCACGCTTGGTAAACAAACTACAGCTAGTCCAAAATGCAGCAGCAAGAGTTCTTACTAGAACCAGGAAGTATGACCATATTAGCCCGGTCCTGTCCACACTGCACTGGCTCCCTATCAAACATCGTATAGATTTTAAAATATTGCTTATTACTTATAAAGCCCTGAATGGTTTAGCACCTCAGTATTTGAATGAGCTCCTTTTACATTATACTCCTCTACGTCCGCTACGTTCTCAAAACTCAGGCAATTTGATAATACCTAGAATCTCAAAATCAACTGCGGGCGGCAGATCCTTTTCCTATTTGGCGCCTAAACTCTGGAATAACCTACCTAACATTGTTCGGGAGGCAGACACACTCTTGCAGTTTAAATCTAGATTAAAGACCCATCTCTTTAACCTGGCATACACATAACATACTAATATGCTTTTAATATCCAAATCCGTTAAAGGATTTTTAGGCTGCATTAATTAGGTAAACTGGAACCGGAACACTTCACATAACACCGTACTTTCTACATCATTAGAAGAATGGCATCTACGCTAATATTTGTCTGTTTCTCTCTTGTTCCGAGGTCACCGTGGCCACCAGATCCAGTCTGTGTCCAGATCAGAGGGTCACTGCAGTCACCCGGATCCAGTACGTATCCAGACCAGATGGTGGATCAGCACCTAGAAAGGACCTCTACTGCCCTGAAAGACAGCGGAGACCAGGACAACTAGAGCCCCAGATACAGATCCCCTGTAAAGACCTTGTCTCAGAGGAGCACCAGGACAAGACCACAGGAAACAGATGATTCTTCTGCACAATCTGACTTTGCTGCAGCCTGGAATTGAACTACTGGTTTCGTCTGGTCAGAGGAGAACTGGCCCCCCAACTGAGCCTGGTTTCTCCCAAGGTTTTTTTCTCCATTCTGTCACCGATGGAGTTTCGGTTCCTTGCCGCTGTTGCCTCTGGCTTGCTTAGTTGGGGTCACTTCATCTACAGCGATATCGTTGACTTGATTGCAAATTAAAACAGACACTATTTCAACTGAACAGAGATGACATCAATGAATTCAATGATGAACTGCCTTTAACTATCATTTTGCATTATTGAGACACTGTTTTCCAAATGAATGTTGTTCAGTGCTTTGGCGCAATGTATTTTGTTTAAAGCACTATATAAATAAAGGTGATTGATTGATTGACTGACTTTGATTCTTGAATTCTCTGATCCAAACTCAGACCATGGGCTCCTTATTGCTATGGACCTCAAACAGGGCCGATTTGAAAACCCACAGACTTTCTGTAGTCAGCTACGAAACACCTACTTCGGAGCATGCAACGAACCAGGTATGGAACAGGATTTCAACTTAAAAACTCTGTTCCTCCTAAACCTACATGCCATTTGGAGTTTTCATCTCAGAGTTCCAGCGTGTCCCCGTAACAGGACTACACAAGAGTTATGGAACTTAGCCCACAAAGCTTGCACCAAGCAAAAGACTATTTGTGAAAAGACTGTGAAAAAACCCAAAGTCTCTGTCTCTGAGCACTGCTTGGAGTTAACCCTAGATGGCACCCTACAACACCACAGTCACAGACATTTTTACAGAGAGTCAATACCGTTCCAAGCCTGCAGAGGGCAACACAGTGCAGCCACGTCTGAGACAGCAGAGATCCTGAGGGTGCTGAAAGATCTTCTTCACATGAAAACTCACAAGGAAGATGAGCCAAGCACCCAGAACACTGCCCGTCATCTACAGACCACAGAGCTAACTGTTACAGCACAAAGTGACAACAACACCCAAGCTCCACAGTCAACAGTTGCACACCCTGAACGAGACGGCACAGGTCCTCACACCAGGTACCACAAACACAAGGTACCAGAAAATGCTGTTTTGACTACCTGCTTTCGCAGCGAGCTACACAAGACCGGTCCTAACCACCCACCGATCGTCACACCTGCCCTGATGCCAACATTCCTGGGCAGCCTTGTCAAAAAGGGGGTGGGCCGAAAAGGAGTCAACAGGGAAGATCGACACAGGATTAAACCTGACGGTGATCTCATCTCACCTTTTCAAAAGACTCCAATTTGAAGCTAAGAGACAAGATCGAACTCTTACACCTCAAACTTATGAACTGAATGTACAGGTGTACAGACAGAATGACATCCAGTTTGAACAGGTTGTTTCCATTCACCTGACAATCGTTCCGATGAGTCGAATACATCCCACGTATGTCCCACCAATGAACACTCATACATTGCTCATCGACAAAGACCTGCTAGAACACTTTGACCCTTTTCTGAACTTCAAACAGCTAAAAGACTTTGCTCAAGTGCGAGAACTTCTTTCTCTCCAGCCACACAGGTTGCTAGAGCCAGACTGTCAGGTCACAGAGGTCACGGGAACCCCAGCAGCCAGCCATGAGTACAACGCCCTAACGACAAACTCAAGTTCATGCCTCTGTACCTTAGTCAACAAACAGGGTACGGTGGTACCAGCTTACACCAAAGGGGTCGCTGTTCGGCTCAACCTGCAATGTGATCAAACCTTACACCACACGCCCGGTTTCTTCCAACCCTCAGCTGAATGTGTAGAACTCGGACTCACACTTGCAAACAACAAGCATGTCAAACACAAACACCTGTTCCAGCAAGGTGATAACATCACAAAAACACACAATGTGATCGGGTACTGGAAGAAGGCAAAAGGACACTCGAAGTTACCAAGTCTAGACGAGGACTTTAAAGAACACACTGACACCCTTGCCAAAACTGGCACACTAAACAACATTCTGTGGTCACTCCCAACCCACCCACCCACATTCAAGGTTGAAGTGATTACACACAGCATAAGAACTTTACTAGCTAAACTGCCTACCTCAGAATCGCTTACGCTGGCTCCGTTGTCTACACAGACCAACATAGCGGACATGCGGGCTTCTGAAACCTCGATAATGACTTTGCTTTACCACCTCTCAGACCCCTCCATCCACCCTGGCAACCAGTCTACAGTCACTAACAACCAAAGCCCCAGACCACTGCATGATACACAAACAATGCTGCGTGCACAGAACAATATTGTGGGTTGTGCACCGTCTGACATCACAATGCCAGGGCTTGTAATGCCACGGAGCAAAAGGGGGATAATGCCAATATATTTCCATGATGCAGCAGGTGCTGCACCACGCAGCACCAGAGCCACTGACAAAACACTGAAGCAAGCGTCATGCCAGCAGCAAGATGTGGCAAAACATGGGCGAGGGTGAGCTAAACCCAGTCGCCGCCCACGAAGCAAAGAGACTGTCCTGTCCAACCAAAGACAGGCCTTGTTTGTTTCTTTCTCCCCTTTCTCTATCTCTCTACCTATTATCTGTACCAGGATGCTGCTGTGGTTTCCCGTGCCGTGCAGTCAGCCAAAGAGAGGACAGCTGCCACCGAGAAAACCGCTGAGACTCCTGACTACCGATGACAGGGCACACTGCCCCAGCACTGTAACCGAATACAGCTGTACAAGGTTCCGATGGAGAGAGGACTCCCTCACTCACACTGAGGCCGATGTCAAACACCTGTTCAGCCAACATGAGAAAGTGACAGTTACACAAATGGAGTTAGGTGGACACCACCACCGCTCCAAACAGTTCCCGGGAGTTTGCTTAGAGCCGCTGCTGCCGCCAGAATGTTTAACATTGTTATGTCCAGTGTCAATGCAGCGAACCAGACTGTAAACTCCTTGAAACCACTGTTTACTGTCTTCCAGAGGGACTTTACACAGACTCAGCTGTTTACAGCGTTAACAACAGACATGCTGTGGGAGGTTAGCTCCTCCAATGACAGCCTAACCACGAGTAAAACCCCACCGTACATGATACCCTTAAGCCTTGTGTTAACTGTGCCGTCTTACGCCATAACCATGCCAGCTGACCTGCAACAAATACACCTGGCCAACTCTCTGGATAGCGCCTTCCTACGGCACGTCAACCCCAAACAGAGAGAAGTGAACGTGCTCCTGAACCAACCCATCAGCGAGTCAAGCCAAGTCTACAGACCTAAAGACATTGTCAGTGTCAGGATGTGGAAAAGCAACACCCACACCAAAACACACATTCCAAATGTGGTGGCCTACCACGACAGCGACACACAGCTGTACCTGGCCCCAAACATGCACATGTGTGCTTTGTCCAAAGACATTCATTATCTCTGCCTTAGCAAACCCTTCCTCAGACACAACTCTGAAGGAATCTGCGAGCTGCAACCCTGGATCAGCGATACGCGCTGCCCTGCCGAAGCCAAGCCTCGTACACAAGCCACAGAAACGCAAGCAGAGATTGTGGGTAACAGATGGCTCGTCAACACTCCTGTGCGCTCAGCTACGCTGACCTACGACCAGCATGACACCGCCACCCGTGCCAACCTGCTTGACCAAGCACTGAAAGGTACCACCCAATACATTGACATTACTCCTGTCGACACAGCCCTCCAAGCACAGCCTCGACAGCCCGTTCTGAACCCGTCATCTGCGGTCCGAGTCTGGACTACTCCCGACACTTCACGGTGCATCTCCACTGTCATTGGTCCCGCCCTGACTCTTGGCGTAACCTTCATCCTATACAGGATACTCAACGAGATGCAACCCTCTACAGCCAAACTCACGACAACTGTGGCTGGAGGTCTCCGATGGAATCCCCGGAAAGGGGGTGCCAAGTCAAAGACAACACCGAACCTCATCAAGCTGAATCCTCAGCTTCAGGAACCACCTGCCATCATGACCCACCTGCTACATGACCATCACGATTCACCTGTCATCTGCCCATCCTGATGATTGCCGTCCGATGATGTCCACACAGGGACTTCATCTGACATTAAGGGTCCATGGGTCCATATGGCGATATAGAGGACTATAAAGACCACATTTCTAATAAGTAGAAAAAAGCAAAGGTCAGTTCTTATCAGGGACGTCACAGTCTATATGCACACTTCATATGAAACCATTTTACTGAAGAATTTTTGAGATATGGGACAAGATAATGATTTAGAGGGCTAAAAAGACACCATTTCTAATAAGTAGAAAAAACAATGGTCAGTTCCTGTAAGGGACGTCCCATACGATATGCACACCTCATATCAAACCATTTTACTGCAGTATTTTTGAGATATGGGACATTATTACACTTTAACGGGCTTTAAAGATCCCATTTCTAATAAGTAGAAAAAAAACAATTGTCATTTCTCATAAGGGACATCCCATACTATATGCACACATAATGGTTTGATATAAAACCCAGTTTACTGCAGCATTAATGAGATATGGACCTATATTGTGCTTTAGGGGGCTATAAAGATAAAGGGTATATTCACTTCAGAGGCTCATAGAGAAATGTAATGTTTTCTAAAATCTATGACATTTCCGTTTACCAATCTGGAATTGCATGCATTCAGAGTCAGTTCTGAGACTTTGCACGACTTTGAGACATGTAGAAATGTCAGCTTATAAAAGTAGAGGAAAACGATGCCCATTTCATGCAAGGCACCTCCTACTTTATTAGCACAGCTAAAATAAAATCTGGGTACTTTGGCAGTTTGGACTTACATGTATTCTAATTCAACAAAATGCTATTTAACTACATAAGTAGGAACACTTACTATTTTTAAAAGGCACATAATAATACTACCTTCGTGCAGAGTTCAGTGTCAATCCTGCTCCAGCAAACCTTTCTGTAACTATGAATTGTTCCTGACTCTTAATTAGATTAGGGTTGGAACTGAACTTTAAGTGAGATTTCCAGAAACAAGACTGGGGATACGCTATGATCCATTCATCCATTGAATGCAAGCTACTCTAAACTTTCACAGAGCAAAGAATATGAGCTACTTTGTAAGAAAAGGCCATTATTTCTTTTAAGTATTTGAAAAAAACATTTCTATAGGTTGCAAAAAATGAGGAAATATTAAAACGTATTTGAGTGTTTTGTTCTATATGAATGCATGCTTCTACAAACTGCCACAGTACACGGACTTCACATTAGGTGTGCTGAAAATGTAGGAGGAACTTTAGAAAGAATCGCCTTTTTTTAAACTTATTTGAAATAGTTCTCAAAACTGGAGTTTCTGAGGATTTTCTTGATTTTTAACCCCAAATTGCTATGGTAAAATATCTTTATACACCAAATACTTCAGTAAAATAGTTTTATATAAGGTGTGCTTGTGGGATGTCCCATGTATTAACTGATCATTGTATTCTTCTACCTATTAGAAATGGGGTCTTTCTAGGCCTCTGAAACAGAATACATTTCAGAAAAACAGAAAAACATTTCTGCAAAATGCTAGAAATGCAGTAAAACTTTTTTATATAAGGTGTGAATATAGTATGGCACCTCCAATATACAAACTGAATATTGTTTTTTTTTCCAACTTATTAGAAATGGGGGTTCCACTTTATATTGTGTCCCTAATACCTGTGTACTTAGTAATTAGATGTGTATGTAGTATGTAACCACAGTGTAAGTACACATTGGTACATAGTATCTATAGTTCTAATGTTTGTGTAACTACATATTTGTAATAACCCACTGAATGGTATGTGTAAGTACAAATGTGTAACAGGACATTGGTGATAAAATTTATTGGTAAGAAAGTAAAAATGTGTAACAGGACTAATATCAATATTCATTTTTTTATGTAATTACCCCTATTTACACTGCAGTGGCAAGTAAATTAGGCTTTACATATAAAATGTGGTTGGTGTCCACAATGTTGCACTTTAAATGAAGTCGACAGTTCCTGAGGAGTTACCATGTAAGTACACTGGTATTACAGTGGTGCACCAACTCCTCCCACTTTACCGAACCCTAAACCCACCCATCTCCACCCCCTGGATCAAATGGTTCAAATTACTCTTATACATATTGTTGTTACAAAATGTAGATTTACATGTTCTGTTATACATTTGTACTTGCACAAACCATTCTGAGGGTTGTTGTTACAAAAATATTACAGCCATGGATACTATATACCAATGTGTACTTACACTGTGTTATATACTACGTACACATGTAGTTACATTGTATATACACAGGTATTAAGAACACTTAAGATAATGTGGGACCGACATGGGATATTTATAGCCCAATAAATCACCATATAGTCCCATATCTGAAAATGCTGCCGTAAAATGGTTTGATATGAGGTGTGCATATAGTATGGGACATCCCTTAAAGGAGCTGACATTTGTTTTTCAACTTATTAGAAATGTGGTCTTTATAGTCCTCTAAATTACCATATGGACCCATATCTCAAAAATTCTGCAATAAAATGGTTTGATATGAGGTGTGCATATAGTATGGGACATCCCTTATAGGAACAGACCATTGTTTTTTTCTACTTATTAGAAATGGTGTCTTTATAGCTCTCTAAATCATTGTATTGTCCCATATCTCAAAAATGCTGCAGTAAAAGGGTTTCATATGAAGTGTGCATATAGTATGCGACGTCCCTGATAAGAACGGACCATTGTTTTTTTCTACTCATTAGAAATGGGATCTTTATAGCCCTTTAAAGTGTAATAATGTCCCATATCTCGAAAATGCTGCAGTAAAATGGTTTGATATGAGGTGTGCATATAGTATGGCATGTCCTTTATAAGAACTGACCATTGTTTTTTTTCTACTTATTAGAAATGGTGTCTTTATAGCCCTCTAAACCACCATTTGGACCCATATCTCAAAAATGCTGCAGTAAAAGGGTTTGATATGAGGTGTGCATATTGTATGGGACATCCCTTATAGGAACAGACCATTGTTTTTTTCTACTTATTAGAAATGGTGTCTTTATAGCCATCGAAATCACCATTTGGACCCATATCTCAAAAATGCTGCAGTAAAAGGTTTTGATATGAGGTGTGCATATAGTATGGGACATCCCTTATAGGAACAGACTATTGTTTTTTTCTACTTATTAGAAATGGTGTCTTTATAGCCCTCTAAATCATTGTATTGTCCCATATCTCAAAAATGCTGCAGTAAAAGGGTTTCATATGAAGTGTGCATATAGTATGGGACGTCCCTGATAAGAACTGACTATTGTTTTTTTTCTACTTATGAGAAATGTGGTCTTTATAGTCCTCTAAATCGCCATATGGACCCATATCTCAAAAAATGCTACAGAAAAATGGTTTGATATGGGGTGTGCATATAGTATGGGACGTCCCTGATAAGAACTGACCATGATTTTTTTCTACTTATTAGAGTTGGGTCCTTTATAGTCCTTTAAATCATTGTATGGTCCCATATCTAAAAAATGCTGCAGTAAAATGGTTTCATATGAAGTGTGCACATAGTATGGGACTCCCCTGATAAGAACTGACTATTGTTTTTTTCCCACTTATTAGAAATGGGATCTTTATAGCCCTTTAAAGTGTAATAATGTCCCATATCTCGAAAACGCTGCAGTAAAATGGTTTGATATGAGGTGTGCATATTGTATGGGACGTCCTTTATAAGAACTGACCATTGCTTTTTTCTACTTATTAGAAATGGTGTCTTTATAGCCCTCTAAACCACCATTTGGACCCATATCTCAAAAATGCTGCAGTAAAATTGTTTGATATGAGGTGTGCATATAGTATGGGACGTCCCTGATAAGAACTGACCATTGTTTTTTTTCTACGTATTAGAAATGGTGTCTTTATAGCCCTCTAAATCACCATTTGGACCTATATCTCAAAAATGCTGCAGCAAAATGATTTCATATGAAGTGTGTATATAGGATGGGACGTCCCTGATAAGAACTGACCATTGTTTTTTTCTATTTATTAGAAATATGGTCTTTATAACCCTTTAAAGAGTAATAATGTCCCATATCTCGAAAATGCTGTTGTACAATGGTTTGATATGAGGTGTGCATATGGTATGGAACGTCCCTTATAAGAACCAACTATTGTTTTTTCTACTTATTAGACATTGGATCTTTTATAGCCCTTTAAAGTGTAATAATGTCCAATATCTCCAAAATGCTGCTGTAGAATGGTTTGATATGAAGTTTGCATATAGTATGCGATGTCCCTTATAAGAACTGACCATTGTTTTTTTCTACTTGTTAGAAATGGGATCTTAAAAGACTTGTAAAGTGTAATATTATCCTATATCTCGAAAAGGCTCCAGTAAAATGGTTTTATGTGAGGTATGGATATAGTATGGGATGTCTTCTTTAAGAACTGACCTTTAATTGCTTCTTTCTCATCATAAAAAAAGTGTCTTCTAAATCAATGAATGTCCCATATCTCGTTTTCTTCTAATAATTGTAATGCTTTGAAAGGCTGAAAATTATAGTAATACAGAGCAGTCAAGGAAAACAATAAGTTACACAAATATTAGAGCAGATGGGCAAAAAAGGTCGTCATATATCAAATCTGAACGTATAGATGAAAAGCGATCTGAAAGCACGTTCCCTCTCTGTTGTTCCTGCTATTGCCGTAATTATAGAATCAGAATCAGAATCAGAATCAGAAAGAGCTTTATTGCCAAGTATGTTTGCGCATACAAGGAATTTGTTTTAGTGACATAAGCTTCCAGTACACAGAGACACCAACACACAGACAAAGAAAAAAAAAAAAAAAAAAAAAAAAAAAAAAAGTGTATAAACAATTGTGCTATAAATGATAATGGGATAGGATTGAAAAGATGCAGGGATGTACTAGGATGGAGGGGTAACAAATAAATATAAGGATGTTGCACTTTTGTTTGCATAAGCATAAGTGGGGAACATTTAATTGTTCATGAGGTAGATTGCCTGGGAGAAGAAACTGTTTTTGTGCCTTGCTGTTCTGGTATTTGCGGCTCTGAGACGCCTGCCAGATGGCAAAAGTTCAAAAATGGGGTGACTTGGATGTGAGGGATCCAGAGTGATTTTATGAGCCCTTTTCCTCACTCTGGATGTATACAGTTCTTGAAGGGTGGGCAGGGGAGCACCAATAATCCTTTCAGCAGTCCGAACAGTTCTCTGTAGTCTTCTGATGTACGATTTTGTTGCTGAGCCAAACCAGACAGTTATAGAAGTACACAGTACAGACTCAATGACGGCTGAGTAGAACGGTTTCAGCAGCTCCTGTGGCAAGTTAAACTTCCTCAGCTGGCGAAGGAAATACAACCTTTGTTGGGCCTTTTTTGCAATGGAGTCAATGTGATTATCCCACTTCAGGTCCTGAGAGATGGTGGTTCCCAGGAATCTGAATGACCCCACTGCAGTCACAGTGCTGTTCATGATGGTGAGTGGGGAAAGTGCAGGGGGGTTTCTCCTGAAGTCCACGATCATCTCCACTGTTTTGAGCGTGTTCAGCTCCAGGTTGTTAAGACTGCACCAGACAGCCAGCTGCTCAACCTCTTGTCTGTAAGCAGACTCATCACCGTCCTGGATGAGGCCGATGACTGTAGTGTCATCTGCAAACTTCAGGAGCTTGACAGAGGGGTCTTTAGAGGTGCAGTCGTTGGTGTAAAGGGAGAAGAGCAGAGGGGAGAGAACACATCCCTGAGGGGCGCCAGTGTTGGTGGAGCAGCTGTTTGATGTGAATTTCCCCAGTCTCACTAACTGTTGCATATCTGTCAGAAAGCTGGTGATAGTAATATAGTAATACACGCGCATCTAAATTTCACACGCGGCTGGCTTGACGGTGTTTTTCTGTAGTGCGGCTGGCTTGACCGCAGTCGTTTCCTTTAGGAGACCAGCATACATTCAGTTTAACCGCGAAAAAAGAGACAAATTAAAATGAGCATAACCGTGACCATAACCGTCTATTAACACCTCAAAAAGTACAGATAATGTAAAATCTTATGTAAATATGACAAAATACATTCACGGACGTTATATTAAAAGTACATCTTCCGTTCAGTAATGTTACATGAAGCAGTTTAGACCTCCGTGTCTGAGGTGAAAACCACATCCGTTTTTTTTTTATATATATAACGTTAAGCTCCTTTGTTTCCGCCTTTCATAAAACCTTCCGCCTTTCATACAACCGGGTAAACAATAAAAGATAACTTTACATTTTGAATATTTACTTACCATAGTCTTTCACTCGCTTCTCGCTTCTTTCACGCTGAGAAAATGGCGGCTGCTCGCAGAGACGTATGATTTTGACGTGACGTGCATGCTCTCCTTCACGTCCGCATCCTCAACCCAGCCCCGCTGGGTTAAAGCAGAGATGCATTTTCAAGCCAAACTTGGGTTAAAACATCCCAAAGTCCTATCCAACGGCCTCAACCCAGCAGTTGGGTTGAAACAACAACCCAGCGTTTTTTAGAGTGTTTGACACGTTTTGACAAGAGTTAACGTTACCTAGCTAACGTCGTTAGCTGGTGCATGTTATGTCAATTTTCAGACAATGAAGAGAAAGTCCACAGACATCTCTTCTTATTTTAAGAAGAAAAGTAAAGAAGGAGGAGTTAAAGAGATGGCAGGGGAGCAAGAGAGGCTTAGTAATAGTGAGGATGAGGAGGAGGATGGAGGAGAGGAACAAACAGACCAGCATGACAAGGATACACAGCCAGCATTAGTGACAGAACACAATGATGAGGAAAAACAGACAGCAGCAGCCCAAAGACAGTCAGCACCATTGGTCACAGAAGCGTGGCAGGACACGGCAAAAGCAGGTGTTAGACGTCTTCCTGGACCAACAGGTGAAGTAACGATCACGTGGCCCTAATAATGAAATTGATGGCTAGCCTAGATAGTAACATCATCTGGAGAAATGTATGTTTTGTTTAGTGTGTTTCCATTAAAAAACAAATCGTGACATAATCACTTAAAGCGTTTTATAATAATAATAATAATAATAATAATAATAATAATAATAATAATAATAATAATAATAATAATAATAATTCATTACATTTATAAAGCACTTTTCTAGGCACTCAAAGCGATTCACATTGTCAGGAGGTATCTCCTCATCCGGTTCCGGTTCCACCTAACGGTTCCGGTTCTTATTTCGGTTCCATTAAAATCATTAAACAATTATTAAGAAATAGTGGTAAGGAAAAATGCACAATACTCAACTACTCAATGCTCAATACTGTTTATTACTTACTGTCAACTTAAATGAAAGGTTGGTAATGTCAAAACATATATTACAGTGTAAAGATCTTCATAAGTAGGGTGGGGATTTTTTTGACATTTTCTGGTTCGGCTTCTGGTTTCATTTAAATGAACTATGTTTTTTACTATTTCTCCTTCACTGAATGTAGCATTGCTGGAAGGTAGTAAGTAATTTTGAGTATGCTAGTCCATCAATCAGAATGTGTTTCAAAGTTGTTGTTTTTTACACTATCAATAACGTTTTTTTCAAGCAGGAATAAGCTGCTAAATAATCCCTTGAGGGCTGAGACACTTGTTAATTTCCGTTAATTAATGAAATATAAATGGTTAAACTTATAAACATGTATACACACTCTCAATAAAGTCCTTATTTTACAAATAATAATGCAGTCAGGAGATGCTGTGATGCCATGAGTGGTTTCCACATTTTGAAACATTTAAAATGCATTAAAATAAATATTTTCTATCACTTTGTTTACCAGTCTTGAAATGACCTGTTCACTAAATAATCTAACCCTCATACTTTCATTACAATAACAGTCTATTTATTTAGTGTTCCAAGTTGAAGCCAGTATGTATGAATGACAATATGGGACAAGTATAATGTAATTTAATGGCGGCAGGTGCAGCGCGCTGCTGTTAGATGTACAGTCAGGCCGGTGACACACTTGCTACGTGGTGTTTCTGCTGCATGGCGCCTGCTTCGCGTTTTCTGTGTCTTTACACACCAGAATCGTGCCTGGCGCGCTGCTGCTACTGTGGGTGACATAGAGGTAGACCGCCGACAGACCAGGCTCTTGTCTTCATGACAAAAATATAAATATATAAATATATATACGCGTTTTCCTCGCGGCTCGAGCGTGGCTGAGACTCACATCTCATGCAGGCAGTCTGCAAGCTCTAACCTGTTAACATGGGAGCCGAATTCAAAACGGACACGCCATGCAGCTGAGACACTTGCGCCACGATTCCAGTGTATCGCCGGCCTCAGACAAAACGATGTGTAGTTATCAAAGGCGCGAGTGCACATACAGTCGTGGGAAACAATGTGTTCGCCAATTAAAGACGCGACAGCGCAACGAGTCTGTGGAATGTGCGTTATTGGAATCAATGTGCTCAGTAATTAAAGAGGCAGAGAGGTGTGTCTGTCATTCGGTTCGTGACATCCTTTACGGGAAATGCCGAATATTCAGAACAGCAGCGCAAGGCTGCTCACAGCGCTTGGTCACGTGTTGCACAAGAACCGTTTTTAGAACCAAAACTTAGAAAATGCTCACGGTTCCGGTTCTTTTCAAAGAACAAAACCGGTTCCGAATAAGAACCGGTTTTCGGCTCCCATCCCTATCCATCACCAGTGTGCAGCATCTACC
The DNA here is from genome assembly GCF_003368295.1 of Carassius auratus. Classification (NCBI taxonomy): domain Eukaryota; kingdom Metazoa; phylum Chordata; class Actinopteri; order Cypriniformes; family Cyprinidae; genus Carassius; species Carassius auratus. Next base: position 3,238,441 of record NC_039251.1, on the reverse strand, counting down.
TGGATGATGCGATGGCAGCCATAGTGCGCCAGAACACCCACCACACACCAGCTTACGGGTGGAGAGGAGACTGAGTGATGAAGCCAATCAACAGATATGGGGATTGTTGGGAAGCCATGATGGTCGGAGCCCAATGGGCAAATTTAGCCAGGATGCCGAGGTCACACCTCGACTCTTTTCGAAAGACGTCCTGGGATTTTTTACTTTGTTTTGACTCATGTGTGCTGAGTGTAGAATCAAGAAGGGCTAGGGCCATAAATCTTGATGACTTTATGGATGTGTTTGCCAAAAAACATAGCAACAGGCGAATAAAGCTATTCTGAAGCCTGGTAATCAGAATCAGAGACTATGGATCCCTGTTGGGAAGTTCTTTTTGTAACAGTAATAATTATTTTTGTTTTACATTAAGCAAAGAAATAAATGTTTCTTACACATACTGTATAGCCTGGTAATCAGAATCAGTCTATTGATCCCTGTTGGGAAAGTCCTGTTACATAAGGCAAAGATGTGATTGTTTCTGTCCTTGCTTTTATTTGTATCTGCCAGTATCTGCTTTTCCCCAGTAACTGTTTTGTTTGCAATAAATGTATACCTTATGCCAAATATAATTGCAAAATAAAACAGAATTGTTGTGCAACTCAAAATGTAAGCTGTACTGTTATAAGTCTATGCACATTATATAATTAGTAACATTAAATATAACACAATAAACTTAAGTATATCAGTAGGAGTTTCCTTAAGTCTTTCTGATAGTTTTCTACAGGCCGGTTTACTACACCAGTAGAATACAATTCTGAAATTATGGTTTCTAGTTTTGGTGTGCCACCCCAAGATTATAAGTGGCCCCATCTGGCCACCCCTATGAAAACTTTCTGGAGGCAACACTGCGGTAGTATAATCTCTCCAGTTTATAATGTGTATCATCTTTCAGATCAGAGAGTAACTTCACTTCTGATTTTTCTAGATTATTCACAGACAGATCCAGTTCTGTCAGGTGTGAGGGGTTTGATCTCAGAGCTGAAGTCAGAGCAGAACAACCTTCATCTGTGACGCCACAATCACTCAACCTGTAGAGAACAATGACACAGTGTTAATTGTAGTTGAAGTGTGTGTAGTTTGTTATTGACTCTGGTCTCGGAGCAGGAGAGGAGATATAATGACAAGCATTGCCACAAACTGCTGCTGATAGAATCAGATTTCTGCATGTTGATGCTCAATGCTGCTGTTTGAAACTGTCATGTGCTTCAGGACTGAACAGACACACAGAGCTGAATGTGAGATATTGTTTCATAGTGATATAAGGACAGATCTGTCTGTAGAAACACTCACTTGCTCCTCTAATTACAACTTACAGTTTACCTAAAAATGAAGATTAAAAATCATAAAAATCATGGTCGCAAATACTCCAAAAATGTAAAGCAGCGCTTTGCAATGCGTTCGACAGCTGCGTGCAACAGTAGAGTTGGATCAGAAACCCACACATGCGCCACAATGTAAAGTGATCAACAACACAAGTGTATTGATCCATTCAGATGTGACAGAATTGTGTTTTACAGTCGTGTGATATGAGAACATTAAAGCTTCTGTAGTGATGCTGGCTGAAAACACACACCACAATCTAAACTTCATGACGAGGTCAATTGGAAAATGACAAAACATAGACTTGTAAATTCATCATCATAGTAATTTAACTTGCTGTTAATTAACACTGTACAATAGATATGTATTTATTATAAATGTTACTGTTATTATCCTATTTAGATATTAAATATTACCGGTAAATATGTTCTTAAAGGATAGTTCACCCAAAAATGAAAATTGTCATTTTCTCAACATCGTGTCATTTCAAACCTGAATGAATTTCTTTCTTCTGTGGAACATAAAAGAAGATAATTTCAGAAATTCAAGATATTTTTATACATAAATCAAGGGTAACCAAAATGGTTTGGTAACGTTCTACAAAATATCTGTTGTGTTCTACAGAAGAAACTAAGTCACACAGGTTTGGAAAGACATGAGGGTGAGGAAATGATGACAGAATTTATTTATCAATAGATTTCCTGCATTCATGAATTCATTAATATCTATTTTTATTTACTCCAATTAAAGGCCCTGTCACCCAGCAAAGAATTCATGGAGGAACTCATCGGTCAGATGGGCAGAATTTGTCCTGGGCTGAATTTTAACCCCAGTCCAGCCCTGACCACAGGTCACAGGTTTGAGTCTCAGTACTCACAGAGATTATCATGTTCTTTCCACCCTCTTTTTTTCTATCTATCTATCTATCTATCTATCTATCTATCTATCTATCTATCTATCATTTATGTTACAAGCTTTGGTCTTACAATTTATATTAAAGGACACATCTTACTGAAGACAAACACATGAGACTATCAGAGAAATGATCTTACCACAGTTTCTCCAGTTTACAGTGAGGATCCTCCAGTCCAACACAGAGATGCTTCACTCCTGAATCTCTTATTTTATTCCCAGACAGACTCAGGAGTGTAATGTGTGAGGGGTTTGATTTTAGAGCTGAAGCCAGAGCAGAACAACCTTCATCTGTGACGCCACAATCTCTCAACCTGTAGAGAACAATGACACACTCTTTACTTTCTCAGATCAGATCAGTTTAGCTGTGAATCCATTAGTAAAGAGAAAGAACAAATCAATGTGTGATAAATCATTGGACTGAGATTTAAAATGTCAAAGAAACAAAACATGATCATAAATCATTTAAAGCCTCTTTCAAAAAGAAAATTAAAATTCTTTATTACACTGTCAGGATTTTTAACCAAATACAGGCATGTGATCAGATAGAGACAAAAAAAGAAGGAAATTCTGACCACGCCCACAAGCCACGCCCCCAGCACTCATTATTAAAAATATATATTTTACCACATTAGAGAATCTTTATCTCTAGAATCTTTATCTTACTATCACTCTCTGTTTTTTAAAGTGATAAAATATAACTTTATTCACACCATATTTCTGATATTATCGATCAATCTTATCAGATTAATTTTGATCGTTCACTTTTATTTTATATCCGTGAGTGCAGTACACCTGCAAAGCGTTAGCACTCGTTAGCTTGTCATTGGCGTTTTCATTCTAACCTATTGCTGTTTTCTTTTCTCCTCTCCTCTCTCTCGCTCCAGTTTTTCACAAGTTCATCAAACAACCGCAGTAAGAATATTTCATCAAGCACGGTGAGTAATGGCTTCTCTTGCTATTGTTATTTGCACCTCTTGCCTCATGTACAGTTTATCTATCTCTGTCGCAGATGAGGGATTCACATGTGATAAATGCTGGGAAATACAGTATTGTTCAAAATAATAGCAGTACAATGTGACTAACCAGAATAATCAAGGTTTTTAGTATATTTTTATTAGTACGTGGCAAACAAGTTACCAGTAGGTTCAGTAGATTGTCAGAAAACAAACAAGACCCAGCATTCATGATATGCACGCTCTTAAGGCTGTGCAATTGGGCAATTAGTTGAAAGGGGTGTGTTCAAAAAAATAGCAGTGTCTACCTTTGACTGTACAAACTCAAAACTATTTTGTACAAACATTTTTTTTTCTGGGATTTAGCAATCCTGTGAATCACTAAAATAATATTTAGTTGTATGACCACAGTTTTTTTAAAACTGCTTGACATCTGTGTGGCATGGAGTCAACCAACTTGTGGCACCTCTCAGCTGTTATTCCACTCCATGATTCTTTAACAACATTCCACAATTCATTCACATTTCTTGGTTTTGCTTCAGAAACAGCATTTTTGATATCACCCCACAAGTTCTCAATTGGATTAAGGTCTGGAGATTGGGCTGGCCACTCCATAACATTAATTTTGTTGGTTTGGAACCAAGACTTTGCCCGTTTACTAGTGTGTTTTGGGTCATTGTCTTGTTGAAACAACCATTTCAAGGGCATGTCCTCTTCAGCATAGGGCAACATGACCTCTTCAAGTATTTTAACATATGCAAACTGATCCATGATCCCTGGTATGCGATAAATAGGCCCAACACCATAGTAGGAGAAACATGCCCATATCTTTATGCTTGCACCTCCATGCTTCACTGTCTTCACTGTGTACTGTGGCTTGAATTCAGAGTTTGGGGGTCGTCTCACAAACTGCCTGTGGCCCTTGGACCCAAAAAGAACAATTTTACTCTCATCAGTCCACAAAATGTTCCTCCATTTCTCTTTAGGCCAGTTGATGTGTTCTTTGGCAAATTGTAACCTCTTCTGCACATGCCTTTTTTTAACAGAGGGACTTTGCGGGGGATTCTTGAAAATAGATTAGCTTCACACAGACGTCTTCTAACTGTCACAGTACTTACAGGTAACTCCAGACTGTCTTTGATCATCCTGGAGGTGATCATTGGCTGAGCCTTTGCCATTCTGGTTATTCTTCTATCCATTTTGATGGTTGTCTTCCGTTTTCTTCCACGTCTCTCTGGTTTTGCTCTCCATTTTAAGGCATTGGAGATCATTTTAGCTGAACAGCCTATCATTTTTTGCACCTCTTTATAGGTTTTCCCCTCTCTAATCAACTTTTTAATCAAAGTACGCTGTTCTTCTGAACAATGTCTTGAACGACCCATTTTCCTCAGCTTTCAAATGCATGTTCAACAAGTGTTGGCTTCATCCTTAAATAGGGGCCACCTGATTCACACCTGTTTCTTCACAAAATTGATGACCTCAGTGATTGAATGCCACACTGCTATTTTTTTGAACACACCCCTTTCAACTAATTCAACTAATTGCCCAATTGCACAGCCTTAAGAGCGTGCATATCATGAATGCTGGGTCTCATTTGTTTTCTGAGAATCTACTGAACCTACTGGTAACTTGTTTGCCACGTAGCAATAAAAAAATATACGAAAAACCTTGATTATTCTGGTTAGTCACATTGTACTGCTATTATTTTGAACAATACTGTAGTTAGGCTGACAGAGAAGATTTCAGAATTAGAGACACGAATCCAAACTTTAATTGAGGTGAGTAAGACTGTTAGGGCTCTAGATATGGCTTTGGATGCGTCTAGGTCAGGGATTCCTGTACATTGTCCGGTTCCAGCAGAGCCCCTGCAGCAGGGCAACTGGGTGACAGTGAGGCAGCATAGTCGTGGGTCAAAACACTGCTTTTCTGTTCCGATCAAAACATTAAACACCAGCCACCATAGTCAAATGTTTACCGGGAGCCAGAGCGCCTGACATCTTGGCAAATTTAAAAGTGCTGGCTAATGCTAAACGTAAACACAGTAAGATTGTTATTCATGCCGGCGCTAATGATGTTCAACTTCGCCAGTCGGAGATCACTAAAAATAACTTTAAAGAGGTGTGTGAACTTGCAAGCACGATGTCAGACACTGTAATATGCTCTGGTCCCCTCCCTGCTTACCGTGGTGAAGAGATGCATAGCAGATTGTCATCACTCAATGGCTGGATGTCTTAGTGGTGCCCACAGAATAACATAGGTTTCATAGACAATTGGACGAGCTTTTGGGGCAGACCTGACCTGTTTAAAAGAGATGGTCTTCATCCCTCATGGGGTGGTGCCACTCTTCTCTCTAGAAATATGGCAAATAATGTGTTTATACTTGACTAACTGGGGCCCAGGTCAGGAAGCAGACAGACTGGTTAAACCGACCGTCTGCTAGCTGCCTCCTGTCACAGAGGTCAGTTAATTCTCAGCACATAGAGACTTTTTCACCTAGATATCACACTATAGAGACTGTGTCTGTTCCTCGAACTAGAAAATACAAAAAAGGTCCAAACCAAGTTAAAATTAACAATTTAATTGAGGTTCAACAAATAAAAAACAGAAGCAATATGGATAAACAAATGATAAAGCTTGGCTTATTGAATATCAGATCCCTTCCCTGTGGGGAAGTTGTGGCCTAATGGTTAGAGAGTTGGACTGGCAATCGAAAAGTTGTGAGTTTGAGTCTCGGGCCGGCAGGAATTGTGGCTGGGGGGAGTGCATGTACAGTTCTCTCTCCACCTTCAATACCACGACTTAGGTGCCCTTGAGCAAGGCACCGAACCCCCAACTGCAACTGCTCCCCGGGCGCCGCAGCATAAATGGCAGCCCACTGCTCCGGGTGTGTGTTCACAGTGTGTGTGTGTGTTCACTGCTCTGTGTGTGTGCACTTCGGATGGGTTAAATGCAGAGCACAAATTCTGAGTATGGGTCACCATACTTGGCTGAATGTCACGTCACTTTCTTCTTTCTACGAAAACACTTTTTGTAAATAATATGATCACTGATCATAATATAGATGTACTCTGTTTGACAGAAACCTGATGATTACATTATTTTAAATGAGTCCACCCCCCAAGATCACTGTTATAAACATGAGCCGCGTCTAAAAGGCAAAGGTGGAAGTGTTGCTTCAATTTATAACAACGTTTTCAGGATTTCTCAGAGGGCAGGCTTCAAGTATAACTCTTTTGAAGTAATGGTGCTTCATTTAACATTATCCAGAGAAACAAATGTTAATGATAAATCCCCTGTTATGTTTGTACTGGCTACTGTAAACAGGCCACCAGGCCACCATACAGACTTTATTAAAGAGTTTGGTGATTTTACATCTTAGTTAGTTCTGGCTGCAGATAAAGTTTTAATAGTTGGTGATTTTAATATCCATGTTGATAATGAAAAAGATGCATTGGGATCAGCATTTATAGACATTCTGAACTCTATTGGTGTTAGACAACATGTTTCAGGATCTACTCATTGTCGAAATCATACTCTAGATTTAATACTGTCACATGGAATTGATGTTGATAGTGTTGAAATTATTCAGCCAAGTGATGATATCTCAGATCATTATTTAGTTCTGTGCAAACTTCATATAGCCAAAATTGTAAATTCTACTTCTTGTTACAAGTATGGAAGAACCATCACTTCTACCACAAAAGACTGCTTTTTAAGTTATCTTCCTGATGTATCCAAATTCCTTAGCATATCCAAAACCTCAGAACAACTTGATGATGTAACAGAAACTATGGACTCTCTCTCTTTTAGCACTTTAAATTAAGTTGCTCCTTTACGCTTAAGGAAGGTTAAGGAAAACAGTTTGACACCATGGTATAGTGAGCATAATCGCACCCTAAAGAGAGCAGCCCGAAAAATGGAGCGCAGCTGGAGGAAAACAAAACTAGGATATTTCGTATTGCTTGGCGGGAAAGTAACATCCTACAGAAAAGCATTAAAAACTGCTAGATCCGATTATTTTTCTTCTCTTTTAGAAAAAAACAAACATAACCCCAGGTATTTATTCAATACAGTGGCTAAATGAACGAAAAATAAAGCCTCAACAAGTGTTGACATTTCCCAACACCACAGCAGTAATGACTTTATGAACTACTTTACTTCTAAAATCGATACTATTAGAGATAAAATTGCAACCATTCAGCCGTCAGCTACAGTATCACATCAGACAGTGCACTATAGACCCCCTGAGGAACAGTTCCACTCATTCTCTACTATAGGAGAGGAAGAATTGTATAAAATTGTTAAATCATCTAAACCTACAACATGTATGTTAGACCCTATACCGTCTAAGCTCCTAAAAGAGGTGCTTCCAGAAGTCATAGATCCTCTTCTGACTATTATTAATTCCTCATTGGCATTAGGATATGTCCCCAAAACATTTAAACTGGCTGTTATTAAGCCTCTCATCAAAAAAACACAACTTGACCCCGAAGTAGAGGTCTTCACGGGTCCAAAAATTTGTGCCCAAACACGACAGAGACCCGTAATGTACTAAACCGAACCGACCCGGACCCGTCTAATATTTCAAAAGCTGGACCCGGACCCGTGTAGATCCGATAAATGCCTACCCGGACCCGACCCGGACCCGTATATTAATTGAAATCTGTACCGGAACTCGCCGGGAAGACACAGACCCGACTGGACCCGACGTTCACATATTCCACCTTAAATTGCTATTACAAGTCAATAAACCTCTTGCGAAGAATACAGCTTTTTGTCTTACCTAATTTAAAGAGCCGTAGTCTCTCTTCCTTGTACCTGACTGCCCTGTGATACAATCCTCCGACAAGAAAGTTATTCATGTTATTCCTCTCGTTTTTCCAAGTCCAAGCTGAATCCACTCATTATTTCAGCTTCAAAAGTCCACTTGATGTCACGGTGACGGATGACAAATGCTGATGTGCACATGTACATTCTGACTTGAGTTAATTTGCATAATAACTTAGACTGTTTGCCCTTTTGAACTATAATAACGATCGCTTGTGCAATGCCATGGCCGCTAACGTTATTTATTTACTATAATCTGATCTCTGTCTGTGCTCTCTGCTCTGAATCGAGTCTGAATCTGAACCACTAAAACTTTAAGATTAAACGGTTCATTTATAATATTATAAAAATGGGAGAAAATGTAAAACGCGGTTTGGCAGTCGAAGTGTCCCTCACTGGTTGCCATAGAAACATGAAATGCGCTTGAGACTGCACATGCATGCTAGCTGTATCAACCTAAAATGCTTTAATGCAATTTGAGCGTAATAGAAAACATTCATGTGACAGTTCACCTCAGATTGTGTTGCTGATTTGAAATATATTAAATATGAGTGTGTCAAGTCTGCAAGCATTAATACCGTGCGTGCACTTGTATATTAACTCTGAGTCTGCGAGAGAGAGAGAGAGAGAGAGAGAGATCACTATTTTTGGCTCACTCTTTTCTTTTCCTAATTTTACAAGATGCAAGTTACAAAAAACACAAGCAGTCTTTGATCACGGCCGGGTGTTCTTCGAGTCCGATGACTCCGATCGGCGATCGCACGGGTATTACACACAATGTTAAAAAGACCCGGGACCCGAGGTAATAGATTCGGACCCGACCCGGACCCGGCTGATGATTTAAAATATAGACCCGAACCCGTACGGGTCCCGGGTCGCGGGTCGGGTCGGGTCCAGGGTCGACGGGTCTCGGGTGCACTGTAAAGACCTCTACCCCAAAGAACTAGTTAATTATAGACCAATCTCGAATCTCACTTTTCTGTCCAAGATACTAGAAAAGGTGGTATCCTCACAATTATATTCCTTCTTAGAGAAAAATGTATATGTGAGGATTTCCAGTCAGGATTTAGATCGTATCATAGTACTGAGACTGCTCTCCTTAGAGTTACAAATGATCTGCTCTTATCATCTGATCCTGGGTGTATCTCTCTATTAGTTTTATTGGATCTTAGTGCTGCGTTTGACACAATTGACCACAACATTATTTTGCATAGACTTGAACACTTTGTTGGCAACAGTGGAAGTGCATTAGCATGGTTTAAATCATACTAATATGACAGCCATCAGTTCGTAGCAGTGAATGAAGATGTATCATATCGATCACAAGTGCAGTATGGAGTACCACAAGGCTCAGTGCTAGGGCCGCTACTCTTCACGCTTTATATGTTACCCTTGGGAGATATCATCAGGAAACATGGTGTTAGCGTTCACTGTTATGCTGATGATACTCAGCTCTATATTTCTTCGCGGCCCGGTGAATCACACCAATTTGAAAAACTAATGGAATGCATAGTCGATATAAAAAAACTGGATGACGAGTAATTTCTTACTGCTAAATTCTGAAAAAAACAGAGGTGTTAATTATAGGACCTAAAAACTCAGCTTATAATAACCTAGAACACTGTTTAAGACTTGATGGTTGCTCTGTCAATTCTTCGTCATCAGTTAGGAACCTAGGTGTGCTACTTGATCACAATCTTTCCTTAGAAAGTCACGTTTCTAGCATTTGTAAAACTGCATTTTTCCATCTCAAAAATATATCTAAATTATGGCCTATGCTCTCATTGTCAAATGCAGAAATGTTAATCCATGCATTTATGACCTCAAGGTTAGATTATTGTAATGCTTTATTGGGTGGTTGTTTTGCACGCTTAGTAAAAAAACTACAGCTAGTCCAAAATGCAGCAGCAAGAGTTCTTACTAGAACCAGGAAGTATGACCATATTAGCCCGGTCCTGTCAATGCTGCACTGGCTCCCTATCAAACATCGTATAGATTTTAAAATATTGCTTATTACTTATAAAGCCCTGAATGGTTTAGCACCTCAGTATTTGAATGAGCTCCTTTTACATTATACTCCTCCATGTCCGCTACGTTCTCAAAACTCAGACAATTTGATAATACCTAGAATATCAAAATCAACTGCGGGCGGCAGATCCTTTTCCTATTTGGCGCCTAAACTCTGGAATAACCTACCTAACATTGTTCGGGAGGCAGACACACTCTTGCAGCTTAAATCTAGATTAAAGACCCATTTCTTTAACCTGTCTTACACATAATATACTAATATGCTTTTAATATCCAAATCCGTTAAAGGATTTTTAGGCTGCATTAATTAGGTAAACCGGAACGGGGAACACTTCCCATAACACCCTATGTACTTGCTACATCATTAGAAGAATGGCATCTACGCTAATATTTGTCTGTTTCTCTCTTATTCCGAGGTCACCGTGGCCACCAGATCCAGTCTGTATCCAGATCAGAGGGTCACTGCAGACACCCGGATCCAGTACGTATCCAGACCAGATGGTGGATCAGCACCTAGAAAGGACCTCTACATCCCTGAAAGACAGCGGAGACCAGGACAACTAGAGCCCCAGATGCAGATCCCCTGTAAAGACCTTGACTCAGAGGAGCACCAGGACAAGACCACAGGAAACAGATGATTCTTCTGCACAATCTGACTTTGCTGCAGCCTGGAATTGAACTACTGGTTTCGTCTGGTCAGAGGAGAACTGGCCCCCAACTGAGCCTGGTTTCTCCCAAGGTTTTTTTCTCCATTCTGTCACCGATGGAGTTTCGGTTCCTTGCCGCTGTCGCCTCTGGCTTGCTTAGTTGGGGTCACTTCATCTACAGCGATATCGTTGACTTGATTGCAAATAAATGCACAGACACTATTTAACTGAACAGAGATGACATCACTGAATTCAATGATGAACTGCCTTTAACTATCATTTTGCATTATTGACACACTGTTTTGCTAATGAATGTTGTTCAGTGCTTTGACGCAATGTATTTTGTTTAAAGCACTATATAAATAAAGGTGACTTGACTTGACTTGACTTAAAGTACCTGCCAAAAGTTTGGAAACATTACAATTATTAATTATTTTGAAATAACTATCTTCTGCTCATCAAGGCTGAATTTATGTGATCAAAATAAAGTAATACAAATACAAAAAAAGTTTTAAATTTTAATATTATACAAAATGTAATGTTATTCCTGTGATGCAAAGCTGAATTTTCTTCATCATTACTCTAGAAATAATCACAATTTATTTGACTCTCAAGAAATATTTCTAATTATTATCAATGTTGAAATCAATTTTGCTGCTTCATATTTTGTGTGGAAATGATGATGCACTATATTTTTTTAGGAATTTTTGATAAATACAAAGTTTATTGAAAAGCATTTATTAGCATTTATCAAATATATTAATTAAACTAGTTAATGGATTTATTAAATGGAAATCATTTGAAATGTCTTCACTCACTTCACTCTTTTTTCACGGTCATGAATGATGAATAAAATTATTAATTTCTCTCTTTTTTAAATCTTTTATAAATGTTGGAGTGGTATCCTTGTTTCCAGGGAACTACACTGTGACCAAAATGGTCGCATATGCAACCTTTTGAAATGCCATTGCGACCCTATTTTTTATGGGGTCACAAATGCATCACTGATTATTTTTGTACTTACATTATGTTTTAGGCAATATGCTATGATTTAATATGAGCATTTATTAAACAGAAATGTGTATTTTAAAAATATGTTTTATAACGTGCTCCGAGCATTCAACACATCAAGTTGGCTTCAGCCCCGCGGGAAAGCTGAACTGAGCAGCTGGTTATTAGCGCTGTGTTCGGTGCACACGAGAGAACCGCATCTCATGGACAGCAACACTGAACAGAGCTCTCCTTTAGGACGTTCGCGTCCTGCTGCATCTGAATGAACAAATACAAATCGCAGTTTAAACAAACAGAAAAAGATGCAAAAGAGCTCAATTCAGCACTGCAGTGTTCTGGTGTTCAGGGCGCATGCAGAGACCATTTCAAAGTCTTCTTGCTTTTATACCGACAACATATACATACAAAATATGTCAAAATACCCTTCTTGGAAAGTGTGTTTGAAAAAGTCTGTGGTTATGTTTTAAGTGAAAGTAAAGAGTTGAGAAAGAAATCGGATGTGTATCATTATAATGGATGCATTGTGTCTTAAGGTGACCGCGCCCAATTTACTAGCTCAGCTGTCAGTGTCTTTAATGTATGAAAATGAAAGTAAATCACTCACTGCTCTTCACTGAATTACTTTTTAGTTTTAACAAGAATTTATCCACAGTCAATCCAAAAATCATATATAATTGATTATACTGTTTTACTAGTGGGTGCCGGACACTATTCATTTACGTAAGTGAGTATAGCAAAATACAGTGATCTGTGAAATATTATACCCAAAAATTATTCATACTGTAAACTACCAGTGAAATTGATTTAAAAAATGTAATTAGGGACCTGACCATGTTTTGCTTAAGTTTTTCTTTCTTTAATTGCTAATGCAACCTTTTCACACCACAGACTGAACAAAATTAAGCATTGCTTGCTTGGTAACTGTTCAACAAAGTGTGTAAATATTGTCATACTGACAGTTGTCTGAAGTTTTGGTTGATTCCATTGCATAATTAAATTAAATACAAATTAAACCATTTCAAACAGGGCCCACTGTACAACCTGCACCAAGGCCCCTCTAACCCAGCTGCAGTCCGGGGTAAAGGTACCAAGACGGAGCAATGCACTGTGTGTACTGTAATAAATAAAACAAGAAGGCATGTGGTTTAAAAGATGGTATGTAAAAGTATAACTGAAAAAGTAAGTAGCGCAAGTGCCACCAGTGGAAAAAGGTTAGTGTAGTTCCCTGGTTTCCGAAAAAATATTAAGCAGCACAATGGTTTTTAACATTGATAATAATCAGAAATATTTCTTGAGCAGAAAATCAGAATGATTTCTGAAGGATTGTGTGACACTGAAACTTCTTTGTAAACAAAAACAGATTTATAATTCTTTCTAATGACGAATGTTGCGTTCCCAAATGCAAATTAAAGTGGCTCAAACCAAGCATGGCACTAACAGTGAATCAAAACCAAAAACAGTCATTTAAAAGCAGACATGTAGTGCGTCACACTACAGAGCCTATTTTACAGTCATGGCCAAAAATAGCTGCAAAATATATTACCCTTGGTAGATATGATCAAAGAAGGCTGTGAAAATTAATCTGCATTGTTAATCCTTTTGACCTTTAAAAAAAAAATATATATATATATATTAGTGGTGGGCATAGATTAAATTTTTTTTAAATCTAGATTAATCTCACTGTGATATCTAGATTAATCTAGATTAAAATGTCTTATTCGAATTCTTCCGAAGGCATTCAGAATGTGTGTTACCCAAATAAAATTGACAAACAGTAAGTCTTTGAGAAGGGGTTTATCAAGCTTGGTGGTGCATTAGAAAAGGGGCTCATCTCCTGTTTCCAAAATGCATCACAAAGTGCTTGAAAAAGCTGTAAACTAATTCCCCATTGCACAAGGTGCAAACAACCTTACGCCTGTTTCACACCAGTTTTTTTCAAGTTTGTTGGTGTCAAGGAACAGAAGCCAAATAATAAAATGTAAAATATCACTGGATAGTCTTCAATGTAAAAATGAAATATACAATCAAACCTACATTTATTCAGACACCTTCAACATTTCTCACATTATTACAGTTTTGCTATATATATCAAAAATTATATCTGGTGTCTGAATAATTATTGGTTTGACTGTAAAAACTACAAAGTAATTCAGTCAAGAGCAGTGAGTGATTTTCTTTCATTTTCTTGGATTAACATTACAGCATCCAGTAGCTAAATTAGGCGCGGTCAATTTAAGAGACGATGAACGCATCCAATATAATACACATCCACAACTGTTTACTTTCAATTAAGAAATATCTGACAGTTTTTTCGAGCATAATTTCCAAGGTGGATATTTTGACATATTTTGTATGTATTTGTCGGCACAAGAGCAAAAATAAGCAAATTCAATGTTCAAGTGTTTTGAGACTTCTGTGCATGAGCCCTGAACACCAGAACACAGCGAGTACTGAATTGGGCTCTGTCACATCTTTTTGTTTGTTCAAACTGCGATTGGTATTTGTTCGTTCAGGTGCAGGAGGGACTTCGAGGAGAACTTCGCAGAAGAGAGCTTGGTTCAGTGTCGCTGTCCTGGATACGCGGCTCTCTCTCCGCACTGAGCACAGCGCTCGAGTGACCAGCTACTCCATTCAGCTTTTCCGCGTCTTGTTTTTGGATGCTTTAATGTTTAAATCGACAAGCTGTGAGGCTTAAAACATGTGAAAAAGATAAGCTTTCGTGACGATGCGCAGCAGTGGCCCATCAACTGTCCTGAGCATCTTTTTAGGCTGGCCTCAGGCAGTCGGTTATATAAAATATCAAGGTGAAAGTCATCATAGCTTGCTTAGTAGTAGACCCAGCTCCCAACCCAACTTTGAGAAAAGATTAAAGGCGATATTTTTTTATCGCCCGATAAGAGTCTTGCGTTAACGCAGCACGTTAACGCCGATAACGGCCCACCACTAATATATATATATATATATATATATATATATATATATATATATATATATATATACATATATACACACACACACACACATATATATATACACACACAATGAAATAAATGTTTTTCTCTAATACACATTGGCCACAATTAACAGCATACTTTTATTCAATACCTTTTGAAACCTCCATTTGCCAGTTTAAAAGGTCTGAATTTTCTCCTATAATGCCTGATGAGGTTAGAGAAAACTGACAAGAGATCAGAGACCATTCCTTCATCCAGAATCACTTCAGACCCTTTAGATTCCCAGCTCCATGTTGGTGCTTCTCCTCTTCAGTTCACTCCTCTCACTTTCTGTAAGGTTCAAGTCAGAGGACTGGAATGGCTGTAGCAGAAACTTGGGTTTGAGCTCAGTGACACATTTCGGTGTTGTTTTTGAGGTTTGTGTTTGGATTATTGTACGGGTGAATGATTCAAACATGGCCCATTATAAGATTTCTAACAGAGTCAGTCACTTTTTGATTTTTTATCTGTTGGTATTTGATAGAATCCATGATGTCATGTATCTAAACAAGATGTCCAGGACCTCCAGCAGAAACATAGGTCCAGAACATTAAAAATACAGCAGTATATTTCATTGTACACATGGGGTACTTATTATCCCTGTGTGCACCAAATCCATCTTGAGTGTTTGCTGCTAAAAAGCTAGTTTTTTTTTTTTGTTTTTTTCATCTCACCATAGAAGCCAGTCCTATTTTAAGTTCCAGTCATGTCTGATAACTGAATATGCTTTAGTTTGTTTTTGGTTGAGCTAGGATAATTTTTCTTGAAACCCTCCTGTAGCATATCAGACCCGAACCAGACAAATTAAAGATTCAATCAGGGCCATGGTTGAAACATGAGGAGCCAAATTCTTCAGAAAGGCAACAGGATGCTGTAAATAAATTACTAGTGCAACAAGTCAGAAGCAAGTCCACTAACCAACCAACTCTTTGACAGAACAGCTTTCAACGTTTACACCATTTGGACAACTATTGACAATTTCAAATCGGAAAAGAGATTGTCAAATTTGGGGCAAGTAATCAAGATTGATGGTCAAAGAGATGCACAGCCTGACCATCACATGTAAACCCATGAGAGTAACAAGATCACTGGATTGACTTCCCCCCCACCTAGCAGAACCAGACTGAAATTCCTAAGGGGACCTTTAACCTCTGGTCTCTATAGAACATCCTTGTCAATGAATGGCAGAGAGTCTTTTACAGATGTAGATGCACCAAAATGAACAAAAAAAACTAAAAGGAATATCAGTCCATTGCTTAATTCCATATCATTTGTGAAACCCACACATTTGACTTTCATGTTTCTAATCACTTATTGTGTATGTATTTTTAACTATTGAATAGCTTAAGGATTTATATTCATGTTTAGTATGTACGCATTTCAATCTGGTTGCTTGAAACGTTTCAGACCATCAGTTATTTATCAGATGTATCATATTCTTGTTATAGGAATCATGTCCAAAATTATACCCTACAAGAGCGGGAAAATTCAGACCACGTGCTTGATAAGATAACATATAATTTATGATACCCAGAGCAAAGACAATATCTAATTGGTCTTTTAGCTTTGTGTAATTAATTAAATCTTCGGGAAGGAGGAGGCGGGAACCGGCGGATAATCAAATAACATTTTAATAATTCAAAATAAACACAAAACAGGACACCAGCCCCTCACGGACGACTGGTGCGCTCAAATAAAAACCGGGGGTTTTTAACCTGGGGGTACCCTCGAGCCTGGGCTCTACCCCCCCCTCCCTCCGGGGGGGGACCACTCACGGGGACCTGCAGGAACCTGGGGGTAGGACATACGAGGCGAGAGAAAAGGAGATGGAAGGAGGAGCGACAGAGACGAGAGAGGGGAGAGAGAAAAAAAAAAAATTCCAGTTCCCAGACGCACTGCTGCTCGGCCCTCCACCAGCTGGGTGATCTCCTCCGCAGTGCCTGGCGGTGGCACTAGACGGCCCTTGGCGGACGGCATGACACTCCTCCGCCGCCCGGTCGACGGCGACGGCTCCTCCGGTTTTGGGCAGCCGGCAGGAGTCCCCCGTTCCCTGCCCCTCCGGATTCCATCGCGGAGGCAGCAGGCTCCGGCCCCCTGGCGAACGGCGCCGACTCCTCCGCTCCCTCACGGACGGCAGCCGCCCCTCCATATTGTGGGCGGCCGGAGCGAGCTTGCCCGTCCCCGGCAACTCGCTCCAGCCCACCGCCTCGAGCGTACCTGGCGGCACATACTTCACCAGCTCGAGGGCACCGCGGATTCACCACAGCGGCGAGGGATCTTCAGCAGCGCGTCTCCCTCCAACACCACTGTAATGAATTAAAACTTCCTAATCATCGGCGAGAAGGAGGCGGGAACCGGCGGACAATCAAATGATATTTTAATAAATCCAAAATAAACACAAAACAGCGCACCAGCCCCTCACGGACGACTGATGCGCTCAAATAAAAACCAAAACATAAAATATAGCCCAGGCCTGGTCCTCTCTCGTCCTTCACTGTCGTCGCTCCAGTTTTATATCCTTCCATCTCCTACGTGGGACTCGAGACTGGCGGTGGGTCGCCGGTGTCGCTGATTTCCCAGTCATTCCGTGGTTCCAGCGTGCTTTGGCCTGTAAGCCTGCTGCTACTTAGCCATGATGAGAAGAAACACCACCATCTCATCAAACTTTACTTCTGTTCTTTTACTTTAGTTTTTTTTTTTCTTTTCCATTGAGAGTTTTGTGTTCTGAGTTAAGTTCTGTAACGCCATGTCTCCGAGTCAACTTCAACCAGCCCAACACTCTGCATCGTCAGCCAAGGGCCAGCCACGGGCTTCCCAAGACATCTCTTCAAGACTACTGATCTTCCAGCCCATCAGCAACCTTGGGAAACCCCCTTTTCAATGACAACAAAGGGAATCCTTTTACACAGGAGCAAGTAACACATCCAGTCTCACATTTGTACTGGGGTATCTAATATAATTTTAACCTCATTGAGGAACTCAATGCGAGGGTTAATTAAGTGACTAATGGTTGTTCACAAGTATGCAATTTCACATATTGCTGTAAACTTAGGATTTCATATTTTCATTCTCTTAAACTCATTCTTTCATAACTTTCTATCTTCCTGCAACTTTTGTGAATGTGTGAGTGCGTGTTCTTATGTGTTAGATTAGTTTATATCAGGGATGTAACGATTACCGGTTTGATGATAAATCATGATAAAATTCTCCACAGTTAGTATTACCATTTCTTCTTTTTATTATCATTAAAACCGTATTAGATCACCGCGATTTTAACAACTGGCGATAAATGAATACTGTCCAGCATAAAGCACAGTTTTCAATAACAGTCTCAGATGGGCACAGCAGAGTAGTTTCGTTTCTCCATGTAATAGCTTACCTAAAGCAGCGGTTCGCAAATCCAGTCCTCTCGCCCCCTGCTCTGCACATTTAGTATGTTTCTCATATGGCTTCAGACATTTGATCTATTCAAACGTAAGTGCCCTGTGAAGTGGACATCACAGGATATTCCTCCATGATAGTTCGAAGCAAACGTTCTGTAGGTTATATCTCCCATTCAAAGTGCATTGAAGTGTTTGAGACCGAGTATGTGAGCGGAGCGACGTAATTTTGTCTGAAGCTATGAGCAGATTTTCTGTTTACGCTCAGCCTGGGAATGATCCGCTACCGTTCCATCACGAGCACAAATTATGCCAACTCCAGCATTAAACATAATTAGGAACGAGTGCGTGAGGTTAAAGCATGTTGTAAGTTGTATAGTTTTTAATCTCCGCTCGAAACTAATTTGCTTCAAATTACATGGACATGGTGTTATGTCTTGTCTTGTCAGGTTCTGGTTTCCTTTTACTCTGTCTCCCTCTTCTGGTCTTCTGGGTTACTTTCACTTTCCCTTTCTCGTTTCCCACCTGTGTATCTCTTCTTTTCTGACTACCTCGCTTGCACTCTGCCCACCTGTTCCCTCTTGCCCTCTGATTACTCCTCTATTTCTCCCTCTGCTTTTGCTGCCTCCTTTGTCAGATTCTCATTGAGCTTTTCTCATAAGAAGCAGACTACTACCCTATCAGAGTCCGTTCGAGTCCAGTCCTATCTTGTCCTGTTGAGACCTGCCTGGTAATTTGCCTGATGCAGAGAGAGTACCATCCCTCACGGTATGCCCCTTACCCGCGTCCCCTCTGAGAGACCCGTGGCCAGTCGCCGCTATATCTACAGCCCCAGTCTGCTGCCAAAGAGACCTTTTTCAAGTTCTACTGATTTTTCTGTTTTGTTTTTTATCGCCTGAACTGCGGGTTGCTCATTTGCCTTATTGTCTCAGAAGAACATTTGAGATTTCATTAAAGTCTTATTTTCTGTTGAACCGCATTTGGGTCCTCATTTACCACTCTAACACATGGACAGAGCACACAAGTTTGCACATAATGTAGCCTCCAGATCACGCGTATACATTCAGGAATGAAGAAAAACTGAAAGGTAACAGCATATTCTCTCTGTTTCTGAAAGGACTGCCCTCAGCTTTGCCATAGTAGAGAGAGCAGTCAATTAATAATTTAATATGGATTTTGGCTAATTGTGGTTCCAATAAACCATGTTAAAACTATTCTTCTATTATGCATGTATTTTTTGTTTAATATAATTTCTGAACAAAACTGATTTTTCAAGCATAGTGAAATAATGTAGATGAGGAGCTGTGAGCTGCTCACATACTCTGCTGCAAGACGTGAATTTAAATGTCCGTGTGTGTGAAGATGCTGCGCAGCACAAATCCGTAAATGAATGTCACTAAGTGAGGTAAACTTCAACAGAGTAGGGAGCAAGGAACACTGTGTAGGGACCATGTCAGTGTGAACAGTTCATGCACTGAACTGATGATCTGAATCAGGTGTGTTAAAGAGAGACATTTGAAATATGCAGAGATTGGGAGCTCGAGGACTGGAATCGAGCACAGCTGACCCAAAGGAAGTGTTCTTAATAGCAATGCTGTTGTGATCATGGAGGTTTGTAAAGCAATTATAATTTTGACTCATATCTTTTCTTAATTTAAAGGTTGAAATGTGAGGTTTACCTTTTTTATTCAACTTTTTCAAAGCTTTATTTGAACATTTACATTAGATATCTCAATCCTGAATAACTTTAAACTGTTGTCAGTCAAGTTGTCATTTAAAATCCGGACATCATTGTAATGTTATTGTTTTAGTGATTTAAACAAAGAGTTATTTTATTAGTTTTTTGTTGACTTTTAAATATAAAACTTGGTTAAATGATGTATGTACTTTTTGAACATCTCCAGCACATTATAACAATACCGTAATAATACTGATAACCGTGAACATTTTGGTCACTATAATCGTGATTAAAAATTGTATACCCTTACATCCCTAGTTTATATGTCTGAGATTTATCTAATAAAGCCTTATTCATATTGAAAAGAGAAGCATCTTGTGTTTTTGCTTACAAGTTAATGTCTTAAACTGCCGATCTTGTTACTGTGCTAATTAATAGTGTTTTCACTATTTGTCAAGTGTTTTGTTTAACTGTGCGCTTTCCCACACTTGAAGAAGATAGATCTCACTATTTGAAGAATTAAACTGTATTCCACTCAGTGATTAGGCCTTGTGAATTTATTTCATCCATTTATTTGTTTAGCATTAAGCTATGTAGGTGAAAAACCTTTAAAGATATAAACATACAGTGTAAATCACCAGCAAACCCAATAAAATGCATAAATTAGCAGGTTTAACATGACTCAATTATAACTTTTCCACAGAATATCAGTAGCTTAAGTTAATTAACCATTTAAAACATTAATATTTGACCAGGCCTACTATATTGCACATAGGAGTTGTTAAATATCTCACATTAAGTTAAAGCTGGTAGATATTACACAGCTCAATACAAATGCATTTAAATGTCATTAAATTTACATTTTAAGTACAGAATAAATAGATTTTTAATATATTTAACACATTTGTATAGTTTAATTTACTGGATTCTAACTACAAAGACTATGAAATAACCTGTGCTTTTAACCATATTTACCAATTAATTGCCATTTAATAATCAAAAATGTATATTTAATCATATAGTTAGATCATTTAAGTCTTTAGTATACACATATCAGATTAATTTTAAGCAATATTTTATAGTATTTAATGTATTTAAACTATCCCAATCATGAATTACCAAATTAATCCAGGCAAAATCAAATTTAGGTAAATAATTAACAAACCCTAATTGTTAAATAAAATATGAACATATACCAAGACATATTAACCCACTATGCAAACACCTCATGAATTGCTACTCAATAAGATAAGATAAGCTACTCAAACCAATAACGCGATTTACAGAGCGCCATTGAATGATGCATTCATTCACTCTGGTAGCAGTTACTATTATAGCACGCATGAAACACACAGCGTTCTTTAGCCAGCAGCGCTTCACATTATCAGCTGTCACTTCAGAGTTCTTTGATGAGTAATTTGTGAAGCTCAGTCAACTTTTGCTGCACATCAGAAATATATTCTTTGGTTTTTCAAATTTTGATAGATGATTAAGGGAATTTGGGCTTTGTTTCCCTCTTTATATTTCTGTGAAACAGGAAGCCAGAGCTGGATGATTTCATGTTTATAATCACGCTGAAGTGCTCAAAATTGTGAATATGAATTGGAATATACTTCAGAGATATTTTACTCATAAGAATTTCTAGGGGTGCCAAATAATTGTGTCCAACTAGTATTAGAGAAAAAAACATTTATTTCATAATGATAATTCCCCCCATTTTAAATTCTTAGTATCCAATGAAAGGATACATTAAATTTTTAAATAAAAGATCAAAAGGATAAGCAATGCAGATTAATTTTCACAGCCTTCTTTGATCATATTTACCAAGGGTGCCGATATATTTGGCCATGACTGTATAATTACAGCACAACTGTTGTGAATTTTATGACAGCACTACCAATCTGAAATTCTCATCACCATTAATAAAAAGTCAGGTCAAGTAACACGTTTCAGTGTGGATTCTGCTCGCTTTTGCGCTTTGAACGCTTAAACTGTCCTGCAGATGACGGCCCGAACTCGTGCAGCGCTCTCAGGACCATTCTGTCCATGATTTTTCTTTTCACACTTTATTAAGGTAATAGCTTAAGGCTATTTGTGTGATTACAATCATCGAATAGCAACCAACCTACCCCACTTACCTAAAAAAAAAACACTCCTATATGGAAAACCGTATTAGCTGGAAAAATCACATCCCTGCAAATAGTCTGTCTAATGTTTAATCACACCATTCACAGCTGAGATTTATAATGCTATTTTGATTTGAATTAATATGTACAGATTAGTGGTGTGTTTTTGTGTGTTTCTCCATCACTCAAGGATATCAGAACCTGAGATCTCCTTCACTGTGAGATATTATTCATACTTGCAGATAGTACTCACAGCTCAATGTACTGCAGTGCTTTACTAAACAGTAGGTAATAACATATTCTTTCTGTGATTCTGTTGATTATAAACAGATGGTGTCTTCTAGTGTCCTTCCTTGTGTCTCTTCCTAAAGCCCCCTACACCTGCTCCTAATCACACTGAAGCTGCTGATCAGTAAAGCTGTTCTTGAAGCTGCAGGAAGAGACTAATATTTATATATATAAATATACAAATATTTTACAGTGTGTCATATATAATCTTACCACAGTTTCTCCAGTTTACAGCGAGGATCCTCCAGTCCAGCACAGAGACGCTTCACTCCTGAATCTCTTATTTTATTCCCAGACAAATCCAGTTCTCTCAGGTGTGAGGGGTTTGATCTCAGAGCTGAAGTCAGAGCAGAACAACCTTCATCTGTGACACCACAATAATTCAACCTGTAGAGAACAATGACACACTCTTCACTCTCTCAGATCAGATCAGTTTAGCTGTTAATCCATTAGTAAATAGAAAGAACAAACAAAAATCACAAAACACAAATAAAAATGTTCTGATCTAAAATGTCACAGAAAAAAACACGAGTCTGATTTAAGATAAATATTACTTTGTTGTACAATAGTAGTTTAAAGGGTTGGTGAACTTTTGACATAAGAGGACATTGTACTATAAAAACGTTGTCCTTAGTCGAAAAACAGCTTATACTTAATGCAGTCTGCCAAAACAACAGCTTGTGTAATGATCTACTCTATGATGTGTCAGTGTGATAGATCACCGAGTCTACAATCACAGCAGTGCGTGTTTACTTCTGAGTCTACAATCCTCCACTTCTATTCAAGGGTCAATATCACTGTAGGGTGCCTTTTGGTGTCCTGAACATAAATAACTCGTTTGCATGATAACTCAACATACAAATGACTATGAAAGGTGTGTTATATTAGGCTAAGTTTTTTTATTCATAACAGAAGCATTACTTGGCTCTTTAGATACAGTATTGTTCAAAATAATAGCAGTACAATGTGACTAACCAGCATAATCAAGGTTTTTAGTATATTTTTTATTGCTACGTGGCAAACAAGTTACCAGTAGGTTCAGTAGATTGTCAGAAAACAAATGAGACCCAGCATTCATGATATGCACGCTCTTAAGGCTGTGCAATTGGGCAATTAGTTGAAAGGGGTGTGTTCAAAAAAATAGCAGTGTCTACCTTTGACTGTACAAACTCAAAACTATTTTGTACAAACATTTTTTTTTTCTGGGATTTAGCAATCCTGTGAATCACTAAACTAATATTTAGTTGTATGACCACAGTTTTTTAAAACTGCTTGACATCTGTGTGGCATGGAGTCAACCAACTTGTGGCACCTCTCAGCTGTTATTCCACTCCATGATTCTTTAACAACATTCCACAATTCATTCACATTTCTTGGTTTTGCTTCAGAAACAGCATTTTTGATATCACCCGACAAGTTCTCAATTGGATTAAGGTCTGGAGATTGGGCTGGCCACTCCATAACATTAATTTTGTTGGTTTGGAACCAAGACTTTGCCCGTTTACTAGTGTGTTTTGGGTCATTGTCTTGTTGAAACAACCATTTCAAGGGCATGTCCTCTTCAGCATAGGGCAACATGACCTCTTCAAGTATTTTAACATATGCAAACTGATCCATGATCCCTGGTATGCGATATATAGGCCCAACACCATAGTAGGAGAAACATGCCCATATCATGATGCTTGCACCTCCATGCTTCACTGTCTTCACTGTGTACTGTGGCTTGAATTCAGAGTTTGGGGGTCGTCTCACAAACTGCCTGTGGCCCTTGGACCCAAAAAGAACAATTTTACTCTCATCAGTCCACAAAATGTTCCTCCATTTCTCTTTAGGCCAGTTGATGTGTTCTTTGGCAAATTGTAACCTCTTCTGCACATGCCTTTTTTTTAACAGAGGGACTTTGCGGGGGATTCTTGAAAATAGATTAGCTTCACACAGACGTCTTCTAACTGTCACAGTACTTACAGGTAACTCCAGACTGTCTTTGATCATCCTGGAGGTGATCATTGGCTGAGCCTTTGCCATTCTGGTTATTCTTCTATCCATTTTGATGGTTGTCTTCCGTTTTCTTCCACGTCTCTCTGGTTTTGCTCTCCATTTTAAGGCATTGGAGATCATTTTAGCTGAACAGCCTATCATTTTTTGCACCTCTTTATAGGTTTTCCCCTCTCTAATCAACTTTTTAATCAAAGTACGCTGTTCTTCTGAACAATGTCTTGAACGACCCATTTTCCTCAGCTTTCAAATGCATGTTCAACAAGTGTTGGCTTCATCCTTAAATAGGGGCCACCTGATTCACACCTGTTTCTTCACAAAATTGATGACCTCAGTGATTGAATGCCACACTGCTATTTTTTTGAACACACCCCTTTCAACTAATTCAACTAATTGCCCAATTGCACAGCCTTAAGAGCGTGCATATCATGAATGCTGGGTCTCATTTGTTTTCTGAGAATCTACTGAACCTACTGGTAACTCGTTTGCCACGTAGCAATAA
The DNA here is from genome assembly GCF_003368295.1 of Carassius auratus. Classification (NCBI taxonomy): domain Eukaryota; kingdom Metazoa; phylum Chordata; class Actinopteri; order Cypriniformes; family Cyprinidae; genus Carassius; species Carassius auratus. Next base: position 3,213,739 of record NC_039251.1, on the reverse strand, counting down.
AAAAATATACGAAAAACCTTGATTATTCTGGTTAGTCACATTGTACTGCTATTATTTTGAACAATACTGTACATTTTCAATATTTTCTTTAGTTTTGTATGAGAGGATGTATGTTGTTTTGCTATGTCCCAGGCACTGCTCATTAAATTTGAATGAGAGTAAAATAGTCAAATCAAAAAAATTAAAAATAAAATGTTCCTATTAATATTTTGTTAAATAAGATATAACTCAAATTGAGTGTATTGATCATTTTGTAATAAAAACAATATTTTTTATTTAATAAAAAAGAAGAGTTTGTCCATGTCCCTTGAATGGTTGTCCACCCTGTCGTATTGCGGAATCTGTCCCTTTAAGAAGAGGCCATCACCATTAGTGACATCATCACAACAGATTTTTTTTTATATCTTCAGTGGCGGGAATTTCAACTGCTGAGATGAGTAGCAGCTGACTTTTCAACTGACAAATTTTCTTCATATAAGTTTGCTTACTTGTTTTGCCAAAACCAAAAATATACAGGAAGTGATTAAAATACAATATTTTCAAAATATGTAAGTTTAAATATACCAAATTCTCTTCAACAACCAGACTAACTATTTAGCTAGTCACAGTTTGTTGTAAGCTAATATGCTAATTGAAGCTCAAAATGTCCACCCTTTCGTAGTTTAAAAAATGTCCACCCTGTCGGCCACTTAGACTCGATGGGGTGGACATACACATGACAGGGTGGACATAGCATTCATTTGTAGTTAATATTGCAATTTATAGAAATGTTATATCACTATGTGGCGAGTGGGGCGGGGCCGAGAGGCGTGGGAACGAGGAGTGAGGCCAGGTGTAGTGATTGGAGATGAGCTACACCTGCGCCCCACCGCCGGTCTTGAGTCCCACGTAGGAGATGGAAGGATATAAAACTGGAGTGACGACCATGAAGGACGAGAGAGGACCAGGCCTGGGACATTATTTTATGTGTTTGCTTTTTATTTGTGCGCGTCAGTCGCCGTGAGGGGCTGACGCGCTGTTTTGTTTATCTTTTGAATGATTAAAATTATGTTTTGATTGTGCGCCGGTTCCCGCCTCCTTCTTCCCGATGAATAGGAAGCCTTTATCTTTACAGTGGTGCCGGAAACCCGGGAGAAGGAGGGACGCGCTGCTGAAGATCCCTCGCCACTGTGGTGAATCCGCGGTGCCCTCGAGCAGGCGAGGTATGTGCCGCCAGGGACGCTCGAGGCGGTGGGCTGGAGCGAGTTGCCGGGGACGGGCGAGCTCGCTGCTGGCCGCCCACGATATGGAGGGGCGGCTGCCGTCCGTGAGGGAGCGGAGGAGTCGGCGCCGTTCGCCAGGGGGCCGGAGCCTGCTGCCTCCGCGAAGGAATCCGGAGGGGCAGGGAACGGGGGACTCCTGCCGGCTGCCCAAAACCGGAGGAGCCGTCGCCGTCCATCGGGCGGCGGAGGAGTGTCGCGCCGTCCGCCGAGGGCCGTCCAGTGCCACCGCCAGGCACCGCGGAGGAGATCACCCAGCTGGTGGAGGGCCTAGCAGCAGTGCGTCTGGGAACCGGATTTTTTTTTTTTTTTTTTTCTCCCCTCTCTCGTCCTTGTCGCTCCTCCTTCCATCTCCTTTTCTCTCGCCTCGTCTGTCCTACCCCCAGGTTCCTGCAGATCCCCGTGAGCGGTCCCCCCCGGGTGGTGGAGTAGAGCGCAGTCTCGAGGGTACCCCCCGGCCTGCGAGGGGCGATGGGGGTATGTGGCGAGTGGGGCGGGGCCGAGAGGCGTGGGAACGAGGAGTGAGGCCAGGTGTAGTGATTGGAGATGAGCTACACCTGCGCCCCACCGCCGGTCTTGAGTCCCACGTAGGAGATGGAAGGATATAAAACTGGAGTGACGACCGTGAAGGACGAGAGAGGACCAGGCCTGGGCAAAATTATTGAGTACAAAAGGTTGTATCGTTACACACATTTTATAGAAACATCTGCTGTAGATAATAGCTGTAATAAAAAATATATATAAATGTGATTGAGAATGTAATTATACATCTATTTTTTTAAGTTGAATAAATGTTTCTTTGTCATATTTTGTCATGCTTTTTGTGTTCTGCTTTATGTGTCCACTCCGTCGTGGGCTCGTCCACCCTGTCATCTTGGTATTTTTAACTAATATTTAAAATAATAATGTAATCATACCTATATATATTGTGGGAGCTCAGATAATGTATTCATTATAGTATTTGAGTGTCTACTATTATGACATGACATAAAGTGAATGGTAAATTAAAATCAGACTGTGTGAGTATTGTGAGGGTTGAAAGGCACTATATGGTGATATTGACCATCAAACAGAGCGTTCTGATGAGAGGCTCCAAAACAGCACAGAAAATAAATAATTCATATGCCACTTCTGTGTCTCTGAATCTAACGGTGTCACTGATTTGATATAAAACACATCAAAATACTGATCACTAAACTCTGGACAACATCTGCAGCTCTGAAGATTTATGAGCTTTAACTGTGTTTTTCTTAATGTTTTAAAGGGTTAGTTCGCCCAAAAATCAAAATTATGTCATTAATAACTCACCCTTATGTCATTAATTAACTCACATTAATAACTCACCAATAAATGGAAACGATACGAATCGTTTTAAACGGTTCGCGTCTCTAATACGCATTAATCCACATATGACTTAAGCGGTTAACTTTTTTAATATGGCTGACACTCCCTCTGAGTTCAAACAAACCAATTAATTTACTCAAACAGTACACTGACTGAACTGCTGTGAAGAGAGAACTGAAGATGAACACCGAGCCGAGCCAGATAACGAACAATAGACTGACTCGTTCACGAGTGAAGAACCGGTTGCATCGGTGTTCGGATCACCAGTAGTTCTTTCGGACAGTTCGATTCAATAAACCGGTTGAAAAAAACTGTTCATCCGTTCTTTTGCGCTCGACGTAATGGCGTCATTGGCGATGACTGCAAGCCTTCGGTTTACCCGCGCTCATAACACTAGCACAGAATCAGTTCAGAATCAGTCACCAAAAGAATCAGTTCGGTTCAGGCGCTCTGTGTGTCGGTCTGCTTCACGCTGGTTACATCGAATGATTCGTTCGCGAACCGGATATCACAAACTGCTTTGTTTTGAACTCTCTCACAACAGACACGGAAGAGAAGACAATGATGAATAAAGTCGTAGTTTTTGCTATTTTTGGACCAAAATGTATTTTCGATGCTTCAACAAATTCTAACGGACCCTCTGATGTCACATGGACTACTTTGATGATGTTTTTCTTACCTTTCTGGACATGGACAGTATACCGTACACAGCTTCAATGGAGGGACTGAGAGCTCTCGGACTAAATCTAAAATATCTTAAACTGTGTTCCGAAGATAAAAGGAGGTCTTACTGGTTTGGAACAGCATAAGGGTGAGTTATTAATGACATAATTTTGCAAATTGGGCGAACTAACACTTTAACAGTGAAGTGATTGTTCTCAGTGATACTTACTGAACTGATTTGGATTCTTTAATCACAGGCAGCAGCTTCTGAAGAACTTTCATATTTTCAGGATTATTCTTTCCTTTAACAAATTTATCAAGATGAAACTCATTCAGTTCCTCTTCTGATGTCAACAACACAAAAACTACAGCTGACCACTGAGATGAAGAGAGGTTGGTTTCCTTTATTCCTCCAGATGTCAGATACTGTTGTATTTCCTTCACTAGTGAACGATCACCCAGTTCATTCAGACAGTGGAACAGATTGATGGATTTCTCTGGAGACTTAATGGTCCTGATCTTCTTCTTGATGTACTCAACTGTTGTCTCATTGCTGTCAGAGCTGCTTCTTTTCAGTGTCATTATTTGTTGTAGGAGAATCTGATGAGATTCCTCTGACAAACCCAGAAGGAACCGCAGGAAAAGATCCAGATGTCCATTTTTACTCTGAAGAGCCTCTTTCACAGCTCTCTGATGCAGCTCAGATAATGAAACATGTTCTGATGAACTGAGTTGAAACGGTTTCTTCACTTTAGACAGTAAACTCTGTTTGGCGATTGACTCAAACACATTTCTGTTGAGGTTTGTCCAGGAGAGGTGCACATATAGAGCTGCTAGATGTTCCTGAATGCTCAGATGAACAAAGCAGAAGACTTTCCCCTGATACAAGCCCAACTCCTCTCTGAAGATCTGAGTGCACAATCCTGAGTACACTGATGCTTCTGTCACATCAATGCCACACTCTCTCAGGTCTTCCTCATAGAAGATCAGGTTTCCTTTCACGAGCTGCTGAAAAGCCACTTTCCCCAGTTTGAGGATCATGTCTTCATCTGTCAGCTTCTTCTCATAGTCCTTCTCATGTTTGATGTTGGTCTGAAGGATCAGGAAGTGTGTGTACATCTGAGTGAGAGTCTTGGGAATCTCTCCACTCTCTGCTCGACTCAAAATCTTCTCCAGAACAGCGGCTGAGATCCAGCAGAACACTGGGATGTGGCACATGATGTAGAGGCTCCTTGATGACTTCAGGTGTGAGATGATCCTGTCGGCCAGACTCTGATCACTGATTCTCTTCCTGAAGTATTCCTCCTTCTGTGGCTCATTGAAGCCTCGTACCTCTGTCACTCGATGGACACACTCAGAGGGGATGAGATCAGCTGCTGCTGGTCTGGAGGTGATCCAGATGAGAGCAGAGGGAAGCAGATTCCCCACAATAAGGTTCATCAGCAGCTCGTCCACTGAGGCTGATTCAGATATATTACACACTTTCACTTCGCTCTTAAAATCCAGAGACAGACGACACTCATCCAGACCATCAAAGATGAACAACACTTTATATCCATCACTGGATATTTCCATTTTTTTAGTTTCAGGGAAAAACACATGAAGAAGATCTGAAAGACTGAGTGTTTTGTCCTTCATCAGGTTGATTTCTCTGAAAGGAAGTGGAAATATGAGCTGGACGTCCTGATTCTCTTTCCCTTCAGCCCAGTCCAGGATCAACTTCTGCACAGAGACTGTTTTTCCAATGCCAGCGACTCCCTTTGTCAGCACAGTTCTGATGGCTTTGTCTTGTCCAGGTAAAGGTCTAAAGATGTCACTGCATTTGATGGCTGTGTCCTCTGTTGCTGTTCTCCTGGATTGTGTCTCAATCTGTCTCACCTCATGCTCATTACTGATCTCTCCACTCTCACTCTCTGTGATGTAGAGCTCTGTGTAGATCTCATTCAGGAGTGTTGGGTTTCTCTGCATCGCTGTTCCCTCATACAGACGCTCAAACTTCTTCAGCAGATTTGATCTAAACCTGTTGAGGACTTCATGCCTGGAAAATTAAAATACTGCATTATTAAATAAGCTAATGATCACAGTGTATTGTATTTATTCTGCATTATAACCAAATAATCTTTTACAGAAATATCAGACCTGGGATCAGTCTTTGTATCTTCACTCTTATAATCTAATGACTGATTCACAGACCAATCACTCCTCACAGACACACAGCTGGACTCTGCTTCTGATCTCTTCTGATCAACTGAACTATAACAGAGAGAGATTAAATTCAATCTTTTGAATTACCACATTTAACAATACTCATTTACAGTTCCAATTGTAATTATTCAACGCCGCAGAGAATGCAGTCCTTTACAAATAATTGCTGTTGTGAAGATCCACGACTTCATGAAAATTTCATCTATAACCAATTACTGGCATATAAAGTAATAACGTCAATATATAATTCATATTTTTGAGTTCTACCATTTTTTTTTTACACAGCTATGTCAGAATTATTCAACATTGCTGTTTTAATTACTTATTTGTATAGTGGGGAGCAAAATTGTCTTAATGCCTAATTAAATATTAAGAAACTAATTAAATATTAAGAAACTATTAAGTTAGCCCGAAGTTAACAGAGCGCTCACAAAAGCTATAGAGAAACTGAAGAGAATAAATATTTTTATTACTTTAGATGACCAGATGAAAGGTGGAAAAACATTTCAGTGCAGAGTATAAGATGAACACAAGGCAAGCATGGCTTCGTTGATGTTGAAGATGTTGAGGCATCTTGCCAAATACCATTTATTACCAAGAAAACATTACGCTGACTTGAACAAGCTAAAATCATGTGGATAGACCTGTGCAGTTCTGGAGGAATGTTTTATGGAGTGACCCATGGATCAGCAGTATGTCTGGTTCAAAAAAGGCAAAGCTTAAAAGCAGAAAAACAACATCTCCATTATCAAACACAGAAGTGGAGCAGTCCTGTTACAGAGATCTTTTACTGTTACAGGAAGTGGAAATCATGACCATATGTAGGATATCATGGATTCTTTGAAGTATCAGGTCATTTTGACAAGAATTGTGATGCCTTTGATGCAAAAACTAATGATTAATGGACCTTCCTGCAGACAAAACCTTTCTGCATACAATCAAAGACAAAATTAATTTATTTAAAGTTCTATTCAAATTGTGATTAATAGGAAAGTATGCGATTTCGCTGGCATTTGCAAAATACTGCCAGTTCCATGGCTCTTCGCAGCAGGCGAAGACAGAGATTTAAAAGATCAAATATGTTTTTTGCCTCTGAACAATTACTGGTCAGATTATTAACAACCAATAGAATATTTCACTGAGCTCATGTCGGTAGTATTGAAAACATGATGAAGAGGAATTAAAATGTGGATTTTTCCATTGGATGATCCATCAAAAATCTTTTACAGAGATATAAAAAAACAAAGAAAAATCCAGAGAATGCGTGTATGAGTTGGTTTGCCAAAAATACAATTTTGTAAACATACAATTAAGTGTACGCTATAGTCAAAGTCTCATGAAATGATAAAAAAAATAACATACTAAATTTCTGTAATGTTCTGTTTATTTTTAGTCAAATCAAATGTGACCTTGTTGTTTGCGACTATTGAAATGTCTGCTCCGAGACACACAAAACACTTCCACTACCAGAGAAAGCTGCAGCTGTGCAGCAATTCCAGGATATCACCACATCAACACAATTATCACATTACCACAAGCTAATATGTTGTGGCCAACACAAAACTAGCCAAAGTGAACCAATCATGTCCCCTCCAGGTCACCGTAAATGCTTCGTTCAACTTTTCATGGATCATCTACTCTTCCCTGTGGATAAACTGACTACTCTCTGTACAATCTCAATTTCTGGTGTTTAGAATTTTGAATAATGAATTTGAATTCTTCATCTTGAAAACTTGAAGCTGTATTTTTAAAAACTGGATATTTGCAGTCTAAGAATTCAGAGGGTAGAAAAAAATAGAAAATATAAAAAAGAAAGAAGTTCGCGCTGTAGCCTACTATTCAGTAGATTAAGTTCAACATGGAGCTTGAAGGAGCAAAGAAAAAAAAACATGAGAATTAACTTTGAGCAAGTTTGAAGGAAAATAGGAGGTATGGAAACATTTTAAACTAGTCGTGGGGAGTGACAACTGTCACACACCTGGACTCATTTAGTGTTTTTGCCCCAGTAACCCAGTTTCTGTCTTCCGTGTTTAGTTTGATTAGTTCCCAGGTGTGTCTATTATCTTCCTCATGTGTTCCATGTCCCTGTTAATTTAATGATTCCATCCACCTGTGTTTCCCCAATTATCCTTTGTACTTAAGCCTTGTCCTTTCAGTTCTGTTTTGTCGGGTCTTCATTTGCCATTCATCACTTGCTACTTACGTGTGTCTACCTCTGTGCTCCATGTTGGATATCCCCTGTGTTGTTTATATTAAAAACCTTATTCCGTTTATCCTCGACTCCGTATTCCTTCAGGCAGCGTAAAACCGTGACAGAAGACCCGACCACAAAAGAGAAAATAGAAAACTGCGTGTTCTTCCCTCCGTTTTGCTTTTGTTTTTTCACAGTCTTTTCTTTTCTTAGTGTCTATGGATCCCCTCTATCGTCCCGAATTCCTCATCCTCCTGCTGAAGCAGGAAGGACGTTCTCTCGAGGACCATACCAGACAGTTTTTCCTATTAGCTAATGCCACCAGCTACCCGGACGGCGCGCTCTGCACCTTCTACAACACCAGCCTGAACTCCAAATGCAGAGCGTTGTCGTCCGAAGATGGTCCTCGAGAGGATTTCGCCGCATTTGTGGAGTGGACTCTGGCGAGAAATGGGTCATCTCTCACCATCTGCCCCATAGAGGACCTCGCCAGCCCCACTCCCGACCCAGAGACCAGCCAGCCACCATCACGCCACACGGAGCCAGAGCCCACCGCAGCCGCAGAGCCCGAGCAATCCATTGACAGGGAACAGGATCTCGAGAGCGCGACTGACCAGGTGTGTGAGCCGGCAACACCGTGCATCGTGGGAGTCCTCGTGGAGATCGAGGGCGTGGAGGAAAGCCCTGCCCACACTCCTGCGACTGAGGGTGAGCTATATGCAGTCTCTGAAAGTCATATGGAGCAAGTTCTGGATCTGATGGACTGGTCTACGGAGGTAATCCCTAATATTCCTGTTTCCCCGCTGGTTCCGTCTAGCCCTGATTCCCCTGTATACCCTCTCAGTCTCCCACTCCTACCTCCTCCAGTCATTTCCTCTGCTCCATTTCCGCTGGTTCCGCCCAGCCCTGAGTTTTCTGTTTCTCCGCTGGTTCCGCCCAGCCCTGAGTTTTCTGTTTCTCCGCTGGTTCCGCCCAGCCCTGAGTTTTCTGTTTCTCCGCTGGTTCTGCCCAGCTCTGAATCTTCTGTTTCTCCGCTGGTTCTGCCCAGCCCTGAGTTTCCTGTGTCTCCGCTGGTTCCGTCCAGCCCTGAGTTTCCTGTGTCTCCGCTGGTTCCGCCCAGCTCTGAATCTTCTGTGTCTCCGCTGGTTCTGCCCAGCTCTGAATCTTCTGTGTCTCCGCTGGTTCCGCCCAGCTCTGAATCTTCTGTGTCTCCGCTGGTTCCGCCCAGCTCTGAATCTTCTGTGTCTCCGCTGGTTCCGCCCAGCTCTGAATCTTCTGTGTCTCCGCTGGTTCCGCCCAGCTCTGAATCTTCTGTGTCTCCGCTGGTTCCGCCCAGCTCTAAATCTTCTGTGTCTCCGCTGGTTCCGCCCAGCTCTGAATTTTCTGTGTCTCCGCTGGTTCCGCCCAGCTCTGAATCTTCTGTGTTTCCTGTATTCCCTCCCAGCCTCCCTCTCCCGCCTCCTCCCAAACCTGCTGGTCCCTCTACTCCTCTTTCGCTGGTTCCGTCCAGTCCTGATCCTCCTGTCCTTCCTCCCATCCTTCTCCTCTCTCTTCCTCCTAGACCAGCCAGTTCCTCGTCATCCCTGCTGGTGCCAGCCAGTCCCGCAGCTCACCCTCAGTCCGCGCCATCGGGGCGCGGTGGTTCGCCGCTGGACTGCCAGTCTCCAGCTCCGCCTTGGCGTGTTAAGGCCCTGTCTCCGCCTTCAGCCTCCGAGCCCTGGACTCCTCCTCGGTCCTTCGACCCAGCGGCTCTGCCTTGGCTCTTAGCTCCCTCGTCTCCACCGTGGCCTGTCATCCCACCTACTCCACCGGGCTCCCTCGTCCGTCCGGCTCCACCTTGGTCAGTCGTCGACCATCCGCCGCCTCGGGACTCCTCTCCTCTGGTTCCACCTCGTCACTCCATCCCTCCGGCTCTGTCAGGCTCCTCCTTCCCTCCAGTTCCACCTCCATCCTCGGTCACTCCGGCTCCACAGCGGTCTGCCAGGACCCTGCCTCTGCCTTGGTCGCCTGAGCCTTCTGCTCCACCTTGGCCCTCCGGAACCTCGACGTCCCCCTGGCTCTGCGGCTGTGCTGCTCCATCTTGGGCTCCTCACCCACCGGTGCAGTCTCCGCCTGTCGGCCCCCTGGTGTCGTCGACCCCTCCTTCACCATGGCTCCTCCCGCCGTCGACTCCACCTTGGATCTCCGTCTTGGCTGGTCTCTGGTGGACCATCTGGCTCCTCCTGCTCCTGTCTCCTCCCTGGCTCCTTCCTCCGTCGTCTCCTCCCTGGCTCCTCCTTCTGTGGTCCCTGTCTGCTGGCCCCCTCCTGGGAGTCCGTCCTACACCGGAACCTCCTCCCAAGTTCCCACCCACGCCTCCCTCTGTTGTTTCTACGGTGCGAGGACGCACCTACCGGGAGGGGGGAGTGCTGTCACACACCTGGACTCATTTAGTGTTTTTGCCCCAGTAACCCAGTTTCTGTCTTCCGTGTTTAGTTTGATTAGTTCCCAGGTGTGTCTATTATCTTCCTCATGTGTTCCATGTCCCTGTTAATTTAATGATTCCATCCACCTGTGTTTCCCCAATTATCCTTTGTACTTAAGCCTTGTCCTTTCAGTTCTGTTTTGTCGGGTCTTCATTTGCCATTTGCCATTCATCACTTGCTACTTACGTGTGTCTACCTCTGTGCTCCATGTTGGATATCCCCTGTGTTGTTTATATTAAAAACCTTATTCCGTTTATCCTCGACTCCGTATTCCTTCAGGCAGCGTAAAACCGTGACAACAACATATGTGTTGGCTTTGTCTCGTTTATTAAATGCAGCACGCATATATATACACACACACACAGGTCCATCGTCAAGGGGGGGCATGTAAACGTAACGCACAGAACAATTAGCCAAACTTGCATTAGACTTTTGATATTACATATTCTTGATTTAAGATCATTGCGATTCTGACGTTGTTTCAGCAGAACTTTACTCACAGGAACAGTAATCACTACAACGGTAACACTAGAAATGCATAACACATTACCTTCGGAAATGATTCAGACAATTCATTATTCAACGCATTATTGCACAGAACATAATTTTAAATATAATTATATTCATAAATGACTGTTAAAACATCCCAAAACAGCACCCAAACCTTGCAAAGACCTACCTCATTAATTATTCAAATACAACAGCCAATGGCAAGTCTCCAGCAGCAGACCTTTCAATATGTTATTTTTGTGTTAGTAGTTTTATTAATTCAAATTACAATATGCAGCTTGTTTGTAAGTATATGTATATATAAATCATGCAATTCATTTAATTAAGCATACAGTATTGTATTGTTTATAGACAATTCCTTTGCGCAGCTGAGCTGCACATTGCATGCGATCTCAGAATACATTTTTGGCAGTTTTGTACAGAAAAGCTACAGTATGGATATAAGAAAGTGGTTTAAAGATTCGTCGGTGAAAAAGACGACTTTGACCAACACCAACGTGTGTGGAGACGACTCTGGAGCTAATGAAATGGTAGGATTGAAGAATTTTTTGTCTAATTAGACACAAGTTCACAGCGTAGACAGAGCAGCGGGTCTAATTATGAATAGATAGATAGTTGGTCTGGGAACGCCCCCGGGAGCGCCCCGTCACGTGATGTGAATTTAGCCCATGGGGGGAAACATTGCCTTGGCGACAATTGAAATAAATGGGACAATCACGCCGAAGAGTTGCTGTGTTGTTTTCTGTACCTCCAATAAACTAACAAATTATGAATTTAAGTTCTACATCCTTCCTAATAAACATACAGTGCCGGAAAGGATTACAAAATGGCTACAAGCAATAAACTGTGAGGATGATCAAGGGAAGTTGTGGAATCCCAAGACTAAGCATGTGTGTGTGTGCAGTCGGCATTTCATCACAGGCAGGCTATATTAACATCGTGTTCATTATTAACGTTATCAAAACTGTGTAAGGTTGTTTCAGAAAGTGGAATGTATATATAATTAGCCTTATCATTCTACCTTAAGCAAAACTATGTAACGTTAGCCTAGTGTCGAACATAAACCCACTTTAAAAAGCACGTGGACACGTAACAACTTAGTTTTGTGTCAGAACTTTTACACTTTCATTCATAAATTCACCCCGCCTGTGTTTGCGAAACGATTGAATCGCGGAATCCAGTCAAAAATAGAGTTTTGTATAAAGCAGAACATCACGGGATTTGGCTATTTTTGAATGAATACATCTATATTAGGGCTGTAAAATGAATCAAATATCGATATGGACTAGTGTATATGAATATTAAAGTTAAAAGAGACTACAATTGTACTCGATGTCTCTGGGAATGAGTGCAAAATATGTGCATTTTGCCATTCAGATACACACGATGCTCGCAGTGTTTTCCCCCACGCCGGCCACGCCCCCAGCTATGACTAGATGCCGACTGTATCTATGCTACTACTAGTGATGACGTGATTGCCGTTGCTCTGGCTGTGACTGGGCCAAAGCTGCAGGCCATTGATGATCTTGGAAATGAAGGACCGAATCAGATCATTTTACAGCGATACCCTGCTCGCTTGTATAATAATAAAAATCGCTCCTTTGTGTCTTCATGGTATCAGACTCGTGACTGGCTTGAATATAGTGTCAAAGCTGATGCAGCATTCTGCTTCCCATGTCGAGTGTTCAATAGTGCGCACGCCGTAGTAGAGACGTTGAGATCATATGGTGAAGTATTTTATTTGAATAATTGAACAAAACAAGACTATTGTGGTCTATTTTAGTTATAACCTAATATGGGTTGTTGTTATGGTCTGTCTCAGATCATTAAAAAAAGTGTGCCCCCCTATGAAAATTAAATGCCCCCCCATTTGGTTTGTTCTGGCGACGGCCCTGTATATACAGCTCCCCCGTAGCACAGCAGCACCTGCGGTAAAAAAATAAATAATAATCTGGCGCCGCCCCTGGTTATAATGGGCCATACATTAAAAATGGTCTGGTTTAAATTGGGCTCGGGCTCATAATTATAGTGAACGTGTCGGGCCGGGTCAGGCTCGGACACAACGTGCTCGGGTAGGGTCGGGCTAGATTTGTTGGGCCCGATCAAAGCTCTACGTGACATACAGCCAAGTATGGTGACCCATACTCAGAATTCGTGCTCTGCATTTAACCAATCCAAAGTGCACACACACAGCAGTGAAAACACACACACACACACACACAGTGCAGTGGGCAGTCATTTATGCAGGGAGCAGTTGGGGGTTCGGTGCCTTGCTCAAGCCTGAGACTCGAACACACAACCCTAGGGTTAGGAGTCAAACTCTCTAACCACTAGGCCACAACTTCCCTGTCTATTAAAATAATAATAATCTAATTCAAAACTATGTTAAATGCCACACAATATTCAATTTTGTTAAAATGACAAATTAAATCAAATAGTTTTGTTATATAAGCTCCATAGGTTAGGGATCAGTCACAGAATGTACTTGAGTGGTCTGTTCAGTCTCCAGATTTAATTTTGATTGTAAATATTTGGTTGAATTTGAAGAGAGCAGTGGCAATTTGAAAACAAAAAATTCTCATTGATCTGAAAGCTTTTTTGGGCGTGGAATGTGCAAGGATTGTAGGCAGCAGAAGCTTCTATGCACTTCCAAGCAGTGTTTTTAATGGTTTTAAAGGATAAAAGTAGGGGTGCTCCGATCACGATCGGCCGATCGCTAATGCGCATCTCGTCAGTAAAGCCGGTTCTCTAATCAGCGGTAAATTCTATCAGGTGCGTGATTTCACATAGAGCAGCTGTTACTACACAGAGCCGTTGTTAACTGAGAAGATCAGCAAATCCAGGTTCATTTTCAGCCTTTATTTGGGCATCTTCTCAGTTAAACAGTTAAAAGATTCTGCACCAAACTGGACTTTTGGGGGTTAAATAATTTTTTAACATGAACGTTTAGAGCCAATTAGATTTTCCTCATTATTTACGTTCTCAGAATTACTCAAATGTGTATTAATAAATTAATAAATAATTAATAAATAATATTGTACTGATGCCATTGGTGAACTGTTTTCACAAAATTGTGTTCTCTGCAGCAAAATGTCTTGCCTGTCAAGTGGGTTGAAGAATTCTAATTGCAACTGTATTTAAACAATCACTTTAAAAAGCACTTCAGGATCACTTCACTTACCCCCTTTTTCACAAAAGATATTAAAAAGAAATGAGTGCTTTCACAAATGTGTCTCTGTGTAACACTGTATATGATAAAATATTAGATAAAGAAAAAAATATTTTAGCAATGTACAACACAAATTTCTCCTATATTGTAGATATAAATACTGTATACACTATTTTGATAAAACAAAATGACATACTATAATACTTATGTAAAACTGTACCTGAGATCAGTCTTTGTATCTCCACTCTTAAACTCTATTGGTTGACCCATAGACGCATCACTCCTCACAGACACACAGCTGGACTCTGCTTCTGATCTCTTCTGATCAACTGAACTATAACAGAGAGAGATTAAAGTCAATCCTTTGATTTAACATACAGGTGCTGGTCATAATAAGAATGTCATCAAAAAGTTGATTTTTTTTCACTAATTCCATTAAAAAGTGAAACTTGTATATTACATTCATTTATTACACATAGACTGATATATTTAAAATGTTTATTTTAAATGTTGATGATTATAACTGACAACTAAGGAAAATCCCAAATTCAGTATCTCAGAAAATTAGAATATTGTGAAAAGGTTCAATATTGAAGACACCTGGTGCCACACTCTAATCAGCTAATTAACTCAAAACACCTGCAAAGACTTTAAATGTTCTCTCAGTCTAGTTCTGTAGGCTACACAATCATGGGGAAGACTGCTGACCTGACAGTTGTCCAAAAGATGACCATTGACACCTTGCACAAGGAGAACAAGACACAAAAGGTCATTGTAAAAGAGGCTGGCTGTTCACAGAGCTCTGTGTCCAAGCACATTAATAGAGAGGCGAAGGGAAGGAAAAGATGTGGTAGAAAAAAAGTGTACAAGCAATAGAGATAACCGCACCCTGGAGAGGATTGTGAAACAAAACCCATTCAAAAATGTGGGGGAGATTCACAAAGAGTGGACTGCAGCTGGAGTCAGTGCTTCAAGAACCACTACACACAGACGTATGCAAGACATGGGTTTCAGCTTCACATTCCTTGTGTCAAGAGACTCTTGAACAACAGACAGCGTCAGAAGCGTCTCGTTTCAGAAAGGACTGGACTGCTACTGAGTGCTCCACAATTATGTTCTCTCATGAAAGTACATTTAGCATTTCCTTCAGAGTCTGGAGGAAGAGAGGGGACGCACACAATCCACGTTGCTTGAGTCCAGTGTAAAGTTTCCACAGTCAGTGATGGTTTGGGGTGCCATGTCATCTGCTGGTGTTGGTCCACTGTGTTTTCTGAGGTCAAAGGTCAACACAGCTGTATACCAGGAACACTTCATGCTTCCTGCTGCTGACCAACTTTATGGAGATGCAGATTTAATTTTCCAACAGGACTTGGCACCTGCATAAAGTGCTCGTTCCAAACCCGGTTTAAGATATTTTAGATTTAGTCAGAGAGCTTTCTGTCCCTCCATTGAAAACGTATGGTCTACTGTCCATGTCCAGAAAGGTAATAAAAACATCTTCAAAGTAGTCCATGTGACATCAGAGGGTCCGTTAGAATTTGTTGAAGCATCGAAAATACTTTTTGGTCCATAAATAGCAATAACTATGACTTTATTCATCATTTTCTTCTCTTCCGTTTCTGTTGTGAGCGAGTTCAAAACACTGCAGTTTAGTGATATCCGGATCATGTAACTGGATCTACTTGAACCAGTTCACCAAATTGAACTGAATCGTTTGAAAAACGGTTCACGTCTCTAATACGCATTAATCCACAAATGACTTAAGCTGTTAACTTTTTTTAATGTGGCTGACACTCCCTCTGAGTTCAAACAAACCAATATCCTGGAGTAATTCATTTACTCAAACAGTACACTGACTGAACTGCTGGGAAGAGAGACCTGAACATGAACACAGAGCCGAGCCAGATAACGAACAAAAGATTGACTAAAGATTATTATAGACGCAAACAGTTTCAAATGATTCAGTTAGCTTTGGTGAACTGGTTCAAGAAGATCTGGTTACATTGAATGATTTGTTCGCGAACCAGATATCACTAAACTGCAGTGTTTTGAAATGTCTTACAACAGACACGGAAGAGAAGACAATGATGAATAAAGTCGTAGTTTTTGCTATTTTTGGACCAAAATGTATTTTCGATGCTTCAAAAAATTCTAACGGACCCTCTGATGTCACATGGACTACTTTGATGATGTTTTTCTTACCTTTCTGGACATGGACAGTATACCGTACACAGCTTCAATGGAGGGACTGAGAGCTCTCGGACTAAATCTAAAATATCTTAAACTGTGTTCCAAAGATGAACGGAGGTCTTACCAGTTAAGTTATTAATGACATAATTTTCATTTTTTTCGGTGAACTAACCCTTTAAGGTCCATGGTATCCCTGTTCTTAATTGGCAAGCAGCCTGATCTTAACCCCCTAGAAAATCTATGTGGTATTGTGAAGAGGAAGATGCGATATGCCAGACACAAGAATGCAGAAGAGCTGAAGGCCACTATCAGAGACACCTGGTCTCTCATAACACCTGAGCAGTGCCACAGACTGATCGACTCCATGCCATGCCGCATTGTTGCAGTCATTCAGGCAAAAGGAGCCACAACTGAGTACTGAGTGTGTGACAGATGTTAATAAGGGTGTGTACTCACAATCTATATTAATGTATTTCACTTATGATCTTTCCTTTCAATTTTCAGGGTATTTATTTTGTATTTGCGGTTCACGAAAACGTGATAATTTAGGTTTGTACCTTATTTGTGTCGTTTTTGGGAAAAGAGTTTTATATTGATTTACGTTGTGACGTCATCTCTGTTCAGACCGCGCTGAGCAAGCTGAGGAGAGGCAAGCAGTTAGCGGTGCTCCTCCAATATAAGGTTGTAAAAGTTACCAGAACTGTTAATAAGTACTTGATATGCTAAAATATTACAAACGTACTGGAAAGTGTTTTATGTGTGGAGAGATGACATTTAATGGTTTATCACGGAGTACAGCGGTTTGAGTATTTTCGTGTGTCAGTAGAACACAGTGATTTTAGTGAATCAATTAACTGGTGTTTAATCTGTCCAGGTGGAAAAAAAATCACAGAACGAAAACATTTCTCATTGTTGTACTCTCTCTGCTCCATCCAGCACCTGCAAGCTCCATTTCAATAAACCCTCCATCAGCAGCAGTTCCTGTGATCCGTCTCTTCATTTCTAACACAACGCAGATCGGAACCGTGCCATAGGCGAGTCGGTTACAAGCGCTGTATATGCTCATACTTTTCATGTTCATACTTTTCAGTTGGCCAACATTTCTAAAAATCCTTTCTTTGTATTGGTCTTAAGTTATATTCTTATTTTCTGAGATACTGAATTTGGGATTTTCCTTAGTTGTCAGTTATAATCATCAAAATCAAAAGAAATAAACATTTGAATATATCATTGTGTGTAATGAATACAATATACAAGTTTAACTTTTGGAATGGAATTAGTGAAATCAACTTTTTTATGATATTCTAATTATATGACAAGCACCCGTATTTAATAAAGTACATACTTATTATTTAAACAATCACTTTAAAAAGCACTTCAGGATCATTTCACTCATTTTTTCCCAAGAGATATTAGAAAGAACAGTGTCTCTCTGTGTAACACGTTGGGCAATATTGTAACGATCTAAACGTGAAGTGTAAAGCACAAGGCGCAGGTGCACTCAGGGCGTGTCAAAATCCACTTTTGCTATTTTAACGACGGAAAAACGGATAGTCTAAACTAGATGTCCCTATTCTCTTATCTTAAAAAATTCTTATGCATTGCAATCCTTTAATTTGTAATATTTGGCATGTTTGTGTGCCGCTGTGTGCCCCTGTGTTTAATAAGCTGTGCATGCTCTTTAAATAAAGAAAGAACATTGCGCCAGACTTTAGACCAGGTTTGAGTTGGTCTATGGTGCAGTCTATTTTCAGCTCCTTAAAATATCATTGTGCCAGCACGCCCATAAAAGGGCACAAATGCATTTGCTAATTAAATAACATGGCACTGGACAGGAAAATGCGAATGGACCCGAACTGAAACTAGCAAACATGCTTGTGCTCTGTCTTGCATCGCATTGTGCCAGGTGTATGATAGGGCCCTATATATGAGAAAATACCAGATAAAGATTAAAGATATCTATTAGGCAATGTTCAAGACAAATTTCTCCTATATTGTAGATAAAAATACTGTATACACGATTTTGATAATATAAAATGACATACTATAATACTTATATAAAACTGTACCTGAGATCAGTCTTTGTATCTCCACTCTTAAACTCTATTGGACGATCCATAGACCCATCACTCCTCACAGACACACAGCTGGACTCTGCTTCTGATCTCTTCTGATCAACTGAACTATAGCAGAGAGACATTAAAGTCAATCCTTTGATTTACCGTATTTAATGAAGTACATACTCATTATTTAAAAAAAAAAATCAATTTATATGGCACTACAGGATCATTTCACATACATTTTTTTAAAGATATTAAAAAGAACTGAATGTCTCTGTGTAACAGTATATATGATAAAATACAAGACACACAACTGGACTCAGAGCGGGAAAACAGATTTAAACTTTAAGATATATATATATATATATATATATATATATATATATATATATATATATATATATATATATATATATTTTTTTTTTTTTTTAAGGTCTTTAAAGTATTTTATCAAAATATTCCATGATGAGGCTTTTCTTTTCTTATACATGAAATCATTTTAACACAAAAACACGAAGGAGACTCCCATCTCCCATCATTGAAGGTGATTTAATACAGTGTTTCTTCAAAGTACCTGCATCCTGGAGAAAACTCTTGATCTGTGGATGTTTGTGTGTCCTCCATGATGAAACAGAATCTGATCTCCAGCTCTGACTCTGAATAGAAATGACAAACAAACTCAATAATTCAGCTGAACGGATCCTGAGAGAAACAGATCATGAGATACACATGTTCAGATACACAATGTTAGTCGTGTGTTAACAAATGATCAAATAAACCACACACAACACCAAACACCAATCAAAACTGCTTGAAAAAGACAAAACATGAAAACATACGTCCTTCAGAGGAAATCTGAAAGCGGAAGTCACTGTAAAGCACTCAGCACTCACCTTATTTACACAGATTCTCAAAATCCACCGCTTTTCTATGAAGCAGCTACACGAAAATCATGGCTTAGTTTCTATGAAACACTTTGATATTCCGAATAGAATCGATTCTGGCTGTTTAAATGGAAAAACATCAACTCAGAACATTTGCTTTCACTTTTATTCGAGACACGAAAAACAATAATGGTGTCTTCTTCTTCTTCTGAATTTTTATGTCGGTTGGCAAACCAGCTTATGGTGCATTACCGCCACCTACCAAACTGGAGTGTGGAGCCCAGACCATAGACATCATATAGGTAGACGCCCCATCGAACGCTACTGCCTATTGGCACGAACGAGCCGTGGAGCCGCCATCTCGGACCGGTCGCCAGCTCAACTCAGTGTAACTTGTTTGCCAGGTGCAATGAGCTGTCAGCGCATTAAATTAATCATATCTCACTGAATACCTAACTGATTTTGACGCGGATTTTTTTGCTGCAAAGGTCATTCTTGCAGCTATGATATAGGACACACGATTCGGCGTATTTTAATATTCATAATAGGCTTTACAGTTACATATTCTATTCTGATAGAAGATATAAATGACCAGACGCCCAAAATATAAATATGTGAGGTAGAATATTTATAAATCACACACTATAAATATGATAAAGAAGCAGAAACAGATAGTTGCAGTAAAATAAGATATTTAATAAGTTGAAGAAACAATTTATTATAATTTGTGACATATACACTCTGGTTCTCTCTCTCTCTCTCTCTCTCTCTCTCTCTCTCTCTCTCACACACACACACACACACACACACACACACACACACTCTTCTCCCTCCCTCTCCATCACACACACACACTCTCTCTCTCTCTTCTGTGACTGTTGACACCTGAGGAGCTTGTATCGCTGAAGCTTGGCGGATCACCCTCTCTGCAGCTCTCAGCACCTTATAATAAGAATACAAATAATGCATATTTATTAGCGCTTTACACAGTACTCAAATACACTATACAGAACAGAGAAAATATGAACAAAGCAACCTTAACATACATTACTTGCTCATATCACGTGCGCAAACACAAATAACAGTTATTATGTTCTGTCGAACAATGTATGTACTCAGATTGGATTGTGTTGGTATTAGGCACTTAACGTTACCTAACGCTAAAAGTAAGTTTCGTGCAGCTAACAAGTGTTTTTTCGAACTTCTTTCTGATCTGAATAGTAATAGTAAGTTATGTGAGAAACACTTGAGTTGAGATACATAGTCTAACTAATGTTAGCTAGCTACGATTTCAGTACAGTACTATCAAAGATCCTTGCTCCTTCTCAATTCTCTGGATTTAAGGACAAACTACAACCAATAGTACAATAGTAATGTTAAATCTTACTTGTGAAAAATAATCCCGAGCCGTACTTGCGATGCTCCGCCGATAAGAACAGGAAAATGCTGCACAGTGCTCTGGCATCTTAACTGCTGCTACGCAACGAAACCAAGAGTACGACCGGTTCAAGATGGCGGCCGCAAATCTCGTCGCCCAGCGGCCAATAGGGCGTCTACTGATATGATGTCTATGGCCCAGACAAGCAAGGAAAAAAAAAAAAAAAAAAAAAACTAAATTATCCCGTATAACCCTATGTCTTTAATACATTTAATAATGGCTCTATACTTCTTCCATTGCTCAAAATTACATTCCAAAAAGCTTTGTATATTGTAAGTGTTAATGTCCAATTTTTCCATTTCTTGAATAAGCAATATTCTTTCATTTTCGTACTGTTGAAAATAAAATATGCTCTATTGTCTCTGATTCATCACAATTTCTACATTTACCTGTTGCATGCTTTCCTATTTTAAAAAGGGAATAATTTAGTCCAGAATGTCCAATTCTAAGACGTGAAATGATAATATCTTCCTTCCTGTTCTTATATACACTTCTTCCATTTCCTACAAGTTGTTGGATGCTATTAAGATGTCTGCCCTTGCTATCAACATCCCATGCTTCTTGCCATTTACTATGAGTGACTTCTTTCACTTTACCCTGCATCTTTTTTTTCACTAAGAGCCACTTGTATGTCAACATCTGCATGATTTAAAGCTTGCTTAGCTAGTTTGTCAGACACTTCATTAGCCTCTACTCCCACATGAGCAGGGACCCATAGAAACATAATAAGACTAGTATAACTATTTCTCAATAAACTTGCTAGAATATCAAAAATAATATCTTGCCTAGTTGATTTTAGTCCACTTGCAAGGCTTGAAAGTGCTGCATAAGAATCAGAACAGATGACTGCTAACCTAGGTTTTACATCCTCCACCCAATGAAGTGCTACCAGAATGGCAATAAGTTCTGCTGTATACACCGATACATTATCAGTTAATCTTTTGCTGATATCACATTGAAATTTAGGGATATGCACTGCAGAAGCAGTTCTTCCAGAGGCAGTATCTTTAGAACCATCTGTGTATATGTGCAACCACGATGTATAGCTTGGATCTATATATTGCTGTGCAATAATGTTCTTGGGGATATCCTTGTCATTGTTAATTTGCGTTTGAATTTGAAAATCAACTAATGGCTTTGGGAATATCCATGGTGGAATATTAGATACAGACACTATTGGGCTAACTTCTAATCCATCAATACCAGCTTCTAATGCTTCCCTGTTAGCAGTCCATCCAAAGCTTTTAATAGTCGTATTCCCATGTTCCCAGCATTCTTTCATAACTCCTTTTACTGAATGACTTTCCTTATGCCCTTTTATTTTAACCCAGTAATTCATTCTAAGCTTATACCTTCGCAGGTAAAGAGGAGCTTCTCCAAGTTCTACCTGCAAGGCTGCAATGGGAGATGTTTTGAAGGCACCACAACAAATTCTTAGAGCTTGACTTTGTATAGTTTTAATCTTTTTAAGTAAGGTTTCAGATGCAAATACATAGATAATACTTCCATAATCCAGGCTTGACCTGATTAATGTACAGTATATTCTTTTCAGTGATATTCTGCAAGCTCCCCATTCAACCCCTGATAAACATCGTAGTATATTAACTCCTGTTTAACACTTCTCTATTAACTTTTTAGCATGAGTAGCAAAAGTCAATCTTTGATCCATCCATACTCCAAGGTATTTAACTGCTGAAACTTGCTCCAGGTCCTGTTTGTATAATTTCAATTTAACAACTGGTATTCTTTTCTTTTTTGTAAAGCAAATAACTTGAGTTTTTGCTACTGACAACCTAAAGCCCCAGTTATTTGCCCAAGCTTCAACAGCTTCCACTGATTCTTGTAACTTTTTTGACACACAAATAATATTACGTCCTCTTTTCCAAATTGCCCCATCGTCTGCAAATAATGCCCTACCTATATCACCTTTAAGATTATTAAAAACATCATTTATCATTATATTAAATAACACGGGACTACAAACACTTCCTTGAGGTGTCCCATTATCTATCTTATATGTCTTGGAATACTCTACTCCTACCCTTACTTGTATTGTTCTTTCAAGAAGAAAGTCCATAATCCAGTTATACATTTTCCCTCCGATCCCCATGCATTTAAGTTTTATTA
Source organism: Carassius auratus (assembly GCF_003368295.1). Taxonomy (NCBI): domain Eukaryota; kingdom Metazoa; phylum Chordata; class Actinopteri; order Cypriniformes; family Cyprinidae; genus Carassius; species Carassius auratus. The sequence goes on along the minus strand of NC_039251.1, from coordinate 3,191,234 downwards.
GAAGGCCCTCCTTCCAAAGCATATCATATGCCTTCTCAATGTCAAAAAGAACCCCAACCAGAACTTCTTTATTTACTTGAGCTTTTCTGATATCAGCTTCCAAGCTTAACATAGCATCCATTGTATTTCTCCCTTCCCGAAATCCACTTTGGTATGGTGACATAAGTCCTTTACTTTCCAGAACATAGTTTAGCCTGTATATAATCAATTTCTCCATCAATTTACACAAATTGGAAGTTAAAGCAATTGGTCTATAACCAGTTGGGTTTGATTTATCTTTACCCGGTTTACCTATTGGAACAATTATTCCATGCTTCCAAGAGGGTGGAAGCTTTCCCTCATTCCAAATCCTATTAAACAGACATAAAATCATATTTAAAGATCTGTCAGTCAAATGCTTGATCATTATATAACACACATAGTCTTTTCCAGGAGATGTATGTTTAACTCCACCTAGAGCTCGTTTTAATTCATATAAAGTGAAATCTGCATCTAAAGCGTCTCCAGAAGGATTCCTTTTAATCATCACATCTGGGTGCTGATTCTTATTCTGCTCTCTAAGTCTTTTTGCTTCCTCTGATACATTATCATCACTATGAACTCTGACAAACACTTTAGCCAACATTTCAGCTTTTTCATTGTCGGTTACTGCTATTATTATATTATTATATTATGCTATTATTATACTATCATTTTTTAAAACTGGAAGAGTTTGACTTCTATATATTCCACCCATTTTTCTTATTGTCCCCCACACTTCACTTATATCAACTGTGACGAGTCAGCTGCCTCCTCCAGTATTGTACTGCGGTCAAGCCAGCCGCCAAGTAGAAAAGCACGGTCAATCTAGCCGCCACGTTATTTCCAGGGTCGCGTATAAACTGCGTATTACGGTGATACCGTCTGAGAACTGATCTGAATGGAGTGCTCTTCCAGCGAACGCTACTTTTTCCCCCAACACACAGTCCGTTACTGTCTGATGCTGAATACCAAAATAAAAACCCTCTAATACTCATATTACAAAATAAGAACAATAATATATGTTTGCTGCATCTCTACATTTGAAAAGCTATACAAATAAAAGTTCTAGAATGCACAGACTGGTTCCACATCAGACAGACAGTACAGTGTCAGCTTCATGCTACTGCATCTACTTTCAAAAATCTATAAAAATAAAAGATATAGATTGCACAGACCACTTTCACCTCAGATTATACCTTACCACAATCTCAGCTGCATCGTTTCAGGACTGTCTGATGCGTAATTACAAAATAAGAGCCCCCAAAATATCATAAATGAGATGCTGCATCTCTACATTCAAAAATCTATAAAAATAAAAGTTATAGATTGCACAGACCACTTTCACGTCAGATTGACGGTACACCTTGCCACAATCTCAGCTGCATCGTTTCAGGACAGTCTGATATGGAATTACAAAATAAGAGCATCCCAAATTTCATAAATAAGATGCTGCATCTCTACTTTCAAAAATTTATATTTAAAAAAGTTATAGATTGCACAGACTACTTTCACCTCATATTGAGAGTACACCTTGTCACAATGTCAGATGCATCGTTTCAGGACAGTCTGATGTGTAATTACAAAATAAAAGCCTCCCAAATCACATAAATGGGATGCTGCATCTCTATTTTCAAAAATCTATAAAAATCTAAATTATAGATTGCACAGGCCACTTTCACCTCAGATTGAGAGTACACCTTGCCACAATGTCAGCTGCATCGTTTCAGGACAGTCTGATGTGGAATTACAAAATAAGAGCCTCCCAAATCTCATAAACAAGCTTCTGCATCTCTACTTTCAAAAATCTATAAAAACAAACGTTATAGATTGCACAGAACACTTTCACCTCGGATTGAGAGTACACCTTGCCACAATGTCAGCTGCATCGTTTCAGGACTGTCTGATGTGTAATTACAAAATAAGAGCCCCCCAAATATCATAAATGAGATGCTGCATCTCTACATTCAAAAATCTATAAAAAATAAAAGTTATAGATTGCACAGACCACTTTCACGTCAGATTGACGGTACACCTTGCCACAATCTCAGCTGCATCGTTTCAGGACAGTCTGATATGGAATTACAAAATAAGAGCATCCCAAATTTCATAAATAAGATGCTGCATCTCTACTTTCAAAAATTTATATTTAAAAAAGTTATAGATTGCACAGGCCACTTTCACCTCAGATTGAGAGTACACCTTGCCACAATGTCAGCTGCATCGTTTCAGGACAGTCTGATGTGGAATTACAAAATAAGAGCCTCCCAATTCTCATAAACAAGCTTCTGCATCTCTACTTTCAAAAATCTATAAAAACAAACGTTATAGATTGCACAGACCACTTCCACCTCAGATTGAGAGTACACCTTGCCACAATGTCAGCTGCATCGTTTCAGGACTGTCTGATGTGTAATTACAAAATAAGAGCCCCCCAAATATCATAAATGAGATGCTGCATCTCTACATTCAAAAATCTATAAAAATAAAAGTTATAGATTGCACAGACCACTTTCACGTCAGATTGACGGTACACCTTGCCACAATCTCAGCTGCATCGTTTCAGGACAGTCTGATATGGAATTACAAAATAAGAGCATCCCAAATTTCATAAATAAGATGCTGCATCTCTACTTTCAAAAATTTATATTTAAAAAAGTTATAGATTGCACAGACTACTTTCACCTCATATTGAGAGTACACCTTGCCACAATGTCAGATGCATCGTTTCAGGACAGTCTGATGTGTAATTACAAAATAAAAGCCTCCAAAATCTAAAAAATAAGCTGCAGAAAGTAGAGATGCAGAAGCTTGTTTAAGAGATTTGGGAGGCTCTTATGTTGTAATCTCACATCAGACCGTCCTGAAACAATGCATCTGACATTGTGGCAAGGTGTACACTCAATCTGAGGTGAAAGTGGCCTGTGCAATCTATAACTTTTTTTTTAATATACATTTTTGAAAGTAGAGATGCAGCGGTTTTTTTTTAAATGTGGGAGGCTTTTATTTTGTAATTCCACATCAGACTGTCCTGAAACGATGCAGCTGACATTGTTGCAAGGTGTACTCTCAATCTGAGGTGAAAGTGGCCTGTGCAATCTATAACTTAGATTTTTAAAGATTTTTGAAAATAGAGATGCAGCATCTCATTTATGAGATTTGGGAGGCTCTTATTTTGTAATTCCACATCAGAATGTACTGAAACGATGCAGCTGACATTGTGGCAAGGTGTACTCTCAATTTGAGGTGAAAGTGGCCTGTGCAATCTATAACTTAGATTTTTATAGATTATTGAATATAGGGATGCAGCATCCTATTTATGAAATTTGGGAGGCTCTTATTTTGTAATCTCACATCAGACCGTCCTGAAACAATGCATCTGACATTGTGGCAAGGTGTACACTCAATCTGAGGTGAAAGTGGCCTGTGCAATCTATAACTTAGATTTTTAAAGATTTTTGAAAATAGAGATGCAGCATCCTATTTATGAGATTTGGGAGGCTCTTATTTTGTAATCTCACATCAGACCGTCCTGAAACAATGCATCTGACATTGTGGCAAGGTGTACACTCAATCTGAGGTGAAAGTGGCCTGTGCAATCTATAACTTAGATTTTTAAAGATTTTTGAAAATAGAGATGCAGCATCCCATTTATGAGATTTGTGAGGCTCTTATTTTGTAATCTCACATCAGACCGTCCTGAAACAATGCATCTGACATTGTGGCGAGGTGTATTCTCAATCTGAGGTGAAAGTGGCCTGTGCAGTCTATAACTTAGATTTTTATAGATTTTTTAAAATAGAGATGCAGCATCCCATTTATGAGATTTGTGAGGCTCTTATTTTATAATTCAACATCAGACTGTCCTGAAACGATGCATCTGACATTGTGGCGAGGTGTACGCTCAATCTGAGGTGAAAGTGGTCTGTGCAATCTATAACGTTTGTTTTTATAGATTTTTGAAAGTAGAGATGCAGAAGCTTGTTTATGAGATTTGGGAGGCTCTTATTTTGTAATTCCACATCAGAATGTACTGAATCGATGCAGCTGACATTGTGGCAAGGTGTACTCTCAATCTGAGGTGAAAGTGGCCTGTGCAATCTATAACTTAGATTTTTATAGATTTTTTAAAATAGAGATGCAGCATCCCATTTATGAGATTTGTGAGGCTCTTATTTTGTAATTACACATCAGACTGTCCTGAAACGATGCAGCTGACATTGTGGCAAGGTGTACTCTCAATCTGAGGTGAAAGTGGCCTGTGCAATCTAGAACTTAGATTTTTATAGATTTTTGAAAATAGAGATGCAGCATCCCATTTATGAGATTTGTGAGGCTCTTATTTTGTAATTACACATCAGACTGTCCTGAAACGATGCAGCTGACATTGTGGCAAGGTGTACTCTCAATTTGAGGTAAAAGTGGCCTGTGCAATCTATAACTTAGATTTTTATAGATTATTGAATATAGGGATGCAGCATCCTATTTATGAGATTTGGGAGGCTCTTATTTTGTAATCTCACATCAGACCGTCCTGAAACAATGCATCTGACATTGTGGCAAGGTGTACACTCAATCTGAGGTGAAAGTGGCCTGTGCAATCTATAACTTTTTTTTTTAATATACATTTTTGAAAGTAGAGATGCAGCAGTTTTTTTTTTTTAGATGTGGGAGGCTTTTATTTTGTAATTCCACATCAGACTGTCCTGAAACGATGCAGCTGACATTGTTGCAAGGTGTACTCTCAATCTGAGGTGAAAGTGGCCTGTGCAATCTATAACTTAGATTTTTAAAGATTTTTGAAAATAGAGATGCAGCATCTCATTTATGAGATTTGGGAGGCTCTTATTTTGTAATTCCACATCAGAATGTACTGAAACGATGCAGCTGACATTGTGGCAAGGTGTACTCTCAATCTGAGGTGAAAGTGGCCTGTGCAATCTATAACTTTACTTTTTATAGATTTTTTAAAGTAGATGCAGCAGCATGCAGCTGACACTGTACTTTCTGTCTGTGCATTCTAGAACTTTTATTTGTATAGCTTTTCGAATGTAGAGATGCAACAAGCATATATTATTGTTCTTTTTTTTGTAATATGAGTATTAGAGGGTTTTTATTTTGGTATTCAGCATCAGACAGTAACGGACTGTGTGTTGGGGGGAAAAGTAGCGTTCGCTGGAAGAGCACTCCATTCAGATCAGTTCTCTGACGGTATTACCGTAATACGCAGTTTATACGCGACCCTGAAAATAACGTGGCGGCTAGATTGACCGTGCTTTTCTACTTGGCGGCTGGCTTGACCGCAGTGGATCTGGCGGCTTGAGGGCGGGTCCGCCACGGACTCCTTTGCTGTGTGGGCAGCCAGGACATAGACAGTTTTGGGTTCGTTTATCAAAATATATTTCTTAAAAGTAGGGTTGGGTATGGAACCGGTATCCGATCGCCTCAGAGTCAGTCGGCTTAAATTTCACATGAAACCAGCGTCAGACCGGTCTCCTCCCGTCTTTCAGCGCGCTCTTCAATCCACAGAGGCGCAGACCGCGAACGGAGCAGCGCATGCGCACTTAAACAAACAGAGGACACAAGGTATGTGTTTATCGATAGTTTGTTAGAATATCCATATCTGTGCAGTTCTTTGTCATAAATACAGTTTACAAAAGGTCACGAGGTAGCAGTCGGTTTCTCGTCTGTAAAGTTTTCGCTCATCACATCACAGCCGTTTCCTCCAGCGAAAATCTAGCCCTTAACACATATGAAGGAACGTATACTTTAATTACACTTATTTAAATATACTTAATTTAATCATACGTACTTTATACATACACTACTGTGCAAAAGTTTTAGACACGTTAGTATTTTCACTTAAAATAATGGTGTTCGGACAGTTATTTATATATTTTGCTGTAGTGTGTCAGTATAAAATATCAGTTTACATTTCCAAACATTCATTTTGCTGTTGTCAAACTGCTTGTGCATTCAAAATAGCACTAGATTATTATTAAAATTAATGGCAAACTGATATTTCTTACTGACACACTACAGCAAAAGATATAAATAACTGGCTTAAAACCCTTTTTGGGGAGAAAATAAAATTTTTCCATTAGACTTTTGCACAGTACTGTATTTTAAAAACGACATTGTTGCTACTTTATAAAGAATGAGCATACAGTAATTCACAGACTGATTAAAGACAGTGACAGACAGCACTCATTTTAACTTTTATATCAGAGTGATTGACAGAGATACAGTAGAAACATTATGTGTGGTTTTGTATTAAATAATGACCCAGATTGTGAAATACATTTATTAGCCTCAGAGTAAGGGAAGCACAACTTGGGAAATGAGAGCATCCAAGCTGAAAAGCTATGGATTTATTTTAAATATTTTGAATGTTCTTTAAAGTTATCCATAGTTTTTTGTGGTTCTTTTTTTTAAAGTATCGGTTCAGGCACCGTTTAGGAGTCGGTACCGTTTTAAAAGTATCGAAAAGGCACTGGACCCTACTTAAAAGTTATTATTTCTCACTGGCTCATTTACCAAATGAGTGCTTTTTCTTCGTCATCCACAAATTAAACTACTGTACGTAGTTCGGTAGCGAGACGTTTGAATAAATTAGCGTTTTCTATTGATGATGCGATTGACAATGTTGTGATAAGTAGGCTATACCAACTTTGTAACTTTGTAACTCGTTGTTGTACCAAATACAAGAAGCTATCAATCAAGAAAGTATCAGGATTATGATTTCTTTTTCAGTTTTAGTTTTTGATTAATCACTTGGATTAATCATTCATTTTGACAGCACTATAATGTTTATTGTAAATAGACAACCATACAAGTGTAATTGTTACTAAGCCTGCACCAATGTTCTTGTCCATTGCCCTCGCAGATTCCTGCAGCTAAGTTTGGATGTACATTTACATTCCATTAAAGGTTATTGATGACATGCTTCTGAAGTTTGACTTTTTGCACCATAACAATACTTAATGGCATTCATCATATCTCTAGTCCTTTAATGTATTTGCATTGTACTAAAGTGCGTTCATTTTCAATGGGCATATATGCGGCTGAGGAAGACCTGAAGGTCGAAACGTTACTTGATTAAATTCCTCTGGAGCAGTAGTTTTCAGTGTTCAGACTTCACTTCTTTATTTGTCTATATCATTCAGTTGTCTTGCACCTTTGTCCTAATTGGATGTTTGGGATGTGCACACCATTTTTGTATTTTCATATATGCGGCTGAAACAGGAAGCCTAGTGCTTCCCAAATTTTTCAACATGAACATTTTAATATAACATTATAGTCATTATGGCCTATGGCCTTTAGAAAAATGTTTTTTTGAGGAGGTGGGGTAGTGTACAATAGGCCCCTGTGGTGCGGCCTAAGCTTTTGTTCTTAATGGCATTTTTTTCCCCTTACATTACTTTTACTTTTATACTTTAAGTATTTTTTTAAACCAGTACTTTTACACTTTTACTTGAGTAAAAAGCTTGAGTTGATACTTCAACTTCTACAAAAGTCTTTTTAAACCCTAGTATCTATACTTCTACTTGAGTAATGAATGCCAGTACTTTTGACACCACTGGTTATTGATAATGCTATAATTTATTTGCGGTTGTATTTAAAATTGTTAAATACAAATTCAGTCCCATTAAACATTAGCCATGACACCCATGACTGTTTTTTGTCTAAAAAGACGGGTTTATGGTGTGTAGTGCATTTGGCTTTTAGCCGTACCCTGGAGTTGGTTAGATCATATTAAAACGTCTAAAATCCTTCAATTTATAGGTAGCTACATCTCTCATATCTGTCTAATGTAGACCAGTGAATATGGTTTAAAAAAAAAAACTACAGGCCTATAAATCTGCTCTATTATTGGCCCATATTCAAATGTTTGTGCAGACTGTGGAATGCACTTTTTAACTGAAGCGGCCAGCGCGATTACTTGCATTTTTGCCGTTGAAGATTGTTAAAAGGGGTTCTTGCTGGCAATATTGTTCAATCTTACAGTAAAATTAGATAAGATACTTTTGCCTCAGTTCTATTGACATTTGTAACGCATATCAAAATAGATTTTAATAAAGTGTAATTACCATTTTCAATTCCTGTGGGGGGCAAATTTTAGGGCCAGTGAAATCAGATCCTCCACCTCAACTGACTTCAGTGATTTAAAATTCTTCTGTGTTGCTCCTAGAAGTAGAATGAAATAATAAAACAACCATGCATACTGTGCATTGTATATACATTTCTGGGGTGCGTTTCCCTATAATGCTGTCTCTTAGCGCGCTACAAAGACGGGGTCGATTACGTTAGCTAACAACACAATTGACTTACAAGACCATCAAGTGATGACATTTTTACAGTCTATGGTTTTAGCCGGCCAACTACAAAGTTAAATATTCATCAGATTGCGTCCATTTGTACCCCTCCAAATACCAAAGAAATAAAAACATGCTTATTTTGCTGCCTTGCGATTAATTAATTAGTTAATTCATTCGTTTGTTTGTTTTCTAAAGATTTAGTGCACATAAATGGTTCCGCAGACGGCACATTGTTTGATTTTGCACGACTATTATATTCGTATAGAATGAGATGTAAAGAACTGTAAATTGTCAAATGTGATAAGGTATAGTGGTCCAGACCAGTCTTACGAAAGTATGACTTACAGAAGGTATTACTATTATTAATGGGGGCAGCTGTGGCCTTGTGGTTAGGGAGTTAACGTGATGGTTGTAGGTGGCAGGATAGGTGAGGGGAGTGAATGGACAGTGCTCTCTCCCACCCTCAATACCCATGACTGAAGTGTCCTTGAGTAAGGCACTGAACCCCAAGTTGCTACCCGGGCGCTGGATCTATAGCTGCTCACTGCTCTAGGTGTGTGTTGACTGTGTGTTCACTTCTCACTGGGTTAAATGCATAGCACCAATTCCGAGTACGGGCTACTTGGCAAATGTTACGACTTTCACTTTAATGATAAGGTGGCCTAGCTTAACTTAAGAACGACGTATAGCGTTAAGAAGGTTTAGGGAAACGCTCCCCTGAAAGCATAAAACATGTTTTATTCTACAATGTGATATTCAAGAGTTACTTTATTATAATCCTCTAAAGTAATTGTCAGTTTGATTAAATCTTACCTATAATAATGGAACAAATCCTGAGGTCTTGGAAGGCTAGTTTTGATTTCTTCCCCCGAAGGCTGAATGCACCCAGGACCTCATTGGTTGCCACTTTACGCAGCATTTTCCGAACAGCTGCTCCTGGATTCGAACCACAGATAGTTCACCTAATATATATATATATATATATAAACAAAGATGGGAGATAAATACCATAAAATTAAACTCAATGTAACAATAATACAGTTCAAAATTATGATGACATAGTTGGGTGAGCATTTTATTGTAGAGGAGAGTGTCTGCAGGTTTTCTGAAGGTTAAAATGAATACTTCATAAATAACTTTGAACTTTTTAGGACCAAGTAAGGACTTTTTTAAGACCAGGTAAGTTTAATTATTTTAAGGGACACAGTGTATCAATGTGTGGTCTAGATTAGGCACACTTAAAAGTTTGAAAAAAAAAAAAAAAAACCTTTGTCCCTGTAATGTTTAATCAACTTAACAAATAATACAAAATTGGGGTGGAAATCGCGGTTCGCATCGCCATCCGGGGGAACATTGACCGGACCGAAAGTACACTTTACCGTTGGCGATAAAAAGGGCAGGGAGCCATCCTCCGCTTTAAGACCTTTTAAAGGCCTGCAGAAACGACCATATTGGTCGTTTGCACCTTTCCTCAAATACGACCCACTGGAGCGTTTCCTAAAATAGTCCCCCTACAGGCAGCAGGAGAAATGCTACATTCATTCGTCTTGATGCATTGTGGGATTTCTACGAAATAATCGAGGCTAATACAGGTATGTTATCAGCGAAACTGGATAATATAAACATTTGAAAACAATTATAGCCTTTGTAAGGCGCTTTGTGTTGTTTCATCTTCGTCTGTGGGTATTAGTTTTACAGGTAACGTTATTTAGGCTAATTTGGAATAACGTTATAAAGGACTTTATGGAATATTGAAAAGTTAGACCGTGTGAACATCGTAAGTGACAATAAACTTTGGTTTTATTAAAATCCGTGGTTACAAAAATATTCGACGCGTTTAAAATCAACAAGGGACTCAATTTTTCATATTATTTTAACATGTTTGATGGTCCGATCATTTGAACAAGTGACATCATCATGGTAAAGTTAGTATTTTTTATTATTATTATTATTAATTGGAAAATGGAAACGTTGTGGTTATGGGACAATGTAAAAAGTCCACTCATTTTCTTAAAACGAACAGGTATCCATATTTCGTTCACCTGACTCGAATAGGCCTAACTTACTGTTAATTATATATTTCACATACAAATTGCATTCCAGTTCACTATTAATACGATCTATATCATCCAGATATATGAAATTGTGGACATACATAAATAAATAAATAATGCTAATATAATAATAATTTATTATAATAATAACACGCATTCAAATTTTAAATAAAATAGTTGTAATGGCTGTTATTTCAAATAAACGTCATTGTTTTTAATGAAATAATATATATATTTGTGAAATAGTTATAAAATATTGTTAAAAGAAAAAAAAAAACGTTTAGCAGCTCTTCAGAATTAGCAGGATAATAATAAACAGTGTACACAGATAACAGGGCCGATGTATTCAATGGAAAATGTACTGTACATTCTGTTTTTTTTTTTTCTCCTCTGATTCCTACATACAGGTGCAAAACCAAGAACAGAACAAAGATACACGGCTAGAGGACAGAAAACAAAGGTGATTAACCAAAGTAATCTGATGTTGATTTTTATCCACTTAAACATAATACAACATATCATATTTACCAAACATGCATCCATTATATTTATATATATATATATATATATATATATATATATATATATATATATATATATATATATATATATATATATATAGATAGATAGATAGATAGATAGATATAATATATGCCTCTTTAGCAGCTGTTTCTGTGAGCCGCTATATGTAAACTGCCTTATTGGAACAGTCTAAACCAGTCTGTGAATCATAGGTCTCAGGTTATGTATTATACCATTGTTCCTGGGTGGGAACGAGACGAGACAAGCACTTACTGTGTTTCTGCAACTCTAGTTTTATGCATGTATGAATATCTATATCTGCAGTGGACCTCCGTAGAACATTAATCATCATTTATCAGTAAAAGGATAGTTCACCAAAAAGGAAAATTCTGTCATTAATTACTCACCCTCATATCATTCCAAACCCATGAGACCTTCATTCATCTTCGGAACACAACTTGAGATATTTTGGATGAAATCCGAGGGAATCTGATCCACACATAGGCAGCAACATCATTGCACCTTTTGACATCAAATAAAAGGTAGTTTAAAACATGGTTAAAACAGTCAGTGACTACAGTTGTTCACATTTGTTTTTGCGTACAAAAAGTATTCTCACCACTTCATAACATTAAGGTTGAATCATTGTTGTCTTTTTGACTGTTCTAACCATGTTTTAAACTACCTTTCTGGTTGTCAAAAAGTGCAATGACGTTGTTACCCTCAGATTTTATCAAAAATATCTCAATTTAAAATCTGAGTAGCATTATACTATTGCAGTTTTCTTTAAAAGTATTGAAAAATAGATCAATATGGTGACAATATTTTCGAAGACATGTGGGGAATAAAACAAATTTCTTGTCCCCTCATAACATATTGTAGCATGCAGTACGCTGATTAGTTTTTTTTGTTTTGTTTGTTTGTTTTTTTGTTCTTTTTTTACAGATGCCTACTCTAAAGGATTGCTATGCATGCAGGGAAAAAATCGGAGTTGCCAGCAAAACATGTCAGCACTGTAGGGCCAAACACCCATTTATAAGGAATTGCTTGAAAAAAAAAAGAAACAGCTTTCCCAGGAATGGAAAGCGAGACAAAAAAAAAACAGCAGTGTAAACAAAGTTTACGATGCAACAAATCTACTAGTAAGTTTATCTTTCAAATATTATATTATAATAATATGAATAATATTATAATTCTTTTTCAGTGTGCATACCGATTAAAGGTAACACTGTGTCTGCACCAGATGTAACTTGTATTGCGTTGCATTGCACCACGCTGCAACAGCTAAAAGGTCTCTAAACTGAATGCTACAATCCGACCCAAAGCATTTGGACTACTTCAGAAATAGAACAGGGAATTGTTTACTGCCATGCCGCATCCTTTATAGACAATATAACTGATTATAATGGGTGCTGTTATCTTTTGACATGTCGCGTCGCACTGCTCACATCCGTTGTAGACACGGTGTAATATTTAATACACAGTGTTTTTTCAATTATACTCAGGTCTGATAAATTAAGCTAAATTAAAAGTTTGTGGATAATATTAGAATATTGTAATAAAAATTGTATAGACCGGGGGTGTCTGAACTCAGTCCTGGAGGGCAACTGTCTTGCATAGTTTAGCTCAAACTTACCTCAACACACTTGACTGGAAGTTTCTAGTATGCCTAGTAAGGCCCTGATTAGCTGCTTTACAATAACTACTTATACATTTAAAATAACTAAAAGCCCAGCTGAATGAAAATAAACATTGATGAGCTAAGGTACTGGACAGCAATTAATCCAAAGTTCTTGGACAAATAAGATGCTGGCTATAGAAAGTATGCAATAACTCAGTCATTAATTCAAGCAACTTTAATTACATAGAAAAGAAGGCAAAACTTTTAAAAGGAACATTTTTATTTTTTAATCAGACTTTTTATAGACACACATACAAATATACATTATATATATGTGTGTGTGTGTTTGTGTGTGTGTGTGTGTGTGTGTACAAACTTGTAGTTATTTATCCAATTTTAGTCTTATGATTTTGTCTCAATTTCATTCCAGCTCCACAAGTGGGAACTTTTAGAGAGGTTCCCAGTGCTACTTCTTGCTAGGAGAACCTCAAATGGATTTTCAGCTGAATGCTTCTGTCCATGGAATATGGGGACAGAAGATAGTCAAGATGCTTTTCTGACAATAAAGCGACTGTATGAAAGTCTTCTCAATGGTAATAAACACAAATGTGCAACGCTTGCTAAATTTTCACATAATGCATTGCTTATTAGTGCATCCTCGACTGATTTGAGTTGATTTCTCTCTCTAGGTTTAAAAAAATGTTTAAACATGAACGAATGAAAGAATATTTGAAAATGTCTCTTTCAACAGGAATAACATTTTAAAACACATGTTGGTTTCATTTATCATAATCCCAACATTTTAACCTCGAAGCTTCCTTTTTACATAGGTAAAAACAATGTAAGAACACTTTTGAGCGGGGCCTTGTATTTTTTGGATCATGTCAAATTGATAATACATTATTAAATACAACCCATAGGTGGACTTAAACATAAAGCATAATAAAACGTTTTTTTTTTATTAAATTGTACTTATTTTATTCAATTAATACAATTATATTTTTATATTATTGTTATTACAGTATGACCACATGTACAGTTTCTTTTTTCCAACAGTGGCTATTGCAGATAAAGAAGCAAGCAGCATAGGAGAGAGTTCTGCCACAAACAGCACAGAGACTCCACCAGCAGACTCCACACAACAGCTCACCTGTAATGGTAAAATGTCTTATTCAATAGAACTGACATGTTCTTGCACAGCAAACATTTTATTTTTTTCACCTGTAAGAACTGTAACTGTACATCATCGGTTCTCAATTCCAGTCCTCGCATCCCCCTGTTCTGCACATTTTGTATGTCTCTCTTATTGCTTCATACATTTGTCCTATTCGAACATAAGTGCCCTGCGAAGTGGACATGACAGGATATTCAGCCATGATTCCAGTTCGGAATGAATGTATGTTCCATTCAGAGTGCACTGAAGTGTGCGAGACGTGACTTTAAATTTAATTTATTTACAGAGGTATATTATATCACACTTGTCCATGTGTGAAGACATTGCGCAGTGCAAATCTGTGAATGAATGTTCCAATGTGAGAAACTTCCAACAGATTTCCCCTGGTCAGGGAGTAGGGAGCAATGAACACTGTGTAGGGACCATGTCAATGGGAACACAGTTCATGCACAGAGCTCACTTCTAATGAGCTGTTTATCTGAATTAAGTTTGTTAACAAAGAGAGACATGCAGAATATGCAGAGCTGGGGGACGCGGGGACTGGAATGAAAACTGCTGGTGTACTTGATGGTGTATACTTGGTCACTCAATTTCACATCATGTATGTCTTTGTGCAGCTTAAGGCTGAAATACACTACATGACTTTTGCCCGTATTTTTGCCCTGATTCAGAAATTGATGCTATTTGCCGAAAGTCAGAGCGAGCCTACGCAATCTGTGCAGTAAGATTTCACAGAAAATCATATAGTGTGTGATGGGCACAGACTCAAAGCTTCAGGCTATGATTCCATCCAAATAGAGGAATGAAACATGCTTATTAGACATGTTTTCTAAAACAATGTTTTCAACACTTTACGCCTGGTTTCACGGATAAGACTTACGCCTGTTTCACATATAATCCGTCTGCAGTGCATATGCAGTACGTGTGCGTCATGTATGATGTGCTGAAGCAGCACGGACTCATTGTGCTTTCACACAGGACGCGTTTGCAGTCCGCTACTGATCCGCGTCAGTTTAAGCCACAAAACACAAGCTTTGTCCATTATTTTGATATCAAAGCATGTACAAAAATAAATAAAACAAATCAAAAAAGTTTTTCAGCATTGTGATACACTTTCATCACAGTACAGTAACAATCTTTCATAGACATATTTAAATTAAAATATAAACAACGTATTACTCATGCATTTGACTGCTGGGTTTTTATAATAAGTTGCTGAAACAAGCTGCAACACATTTAAACACAACATTAGCCTACTTTTCTTGTTAGGATATCACAAACATTTAAAATTTAAACTCACCACTGACAGAAACAGTCGACTCTCGTGCCTTTTGCATTTAAATTCATTGCATTAAATTGCATTTTGTTCATTTTTACCACAAACAATGCACTGTCACTTTAATTCAGAACTCACCCCTGAGTCTGACGCTCTTTTACTTCCTCCTGCATCTTCCTCCTTGGCTTCTCTTGTTTCCTTTACCACCCCCTCTCTTATGTCTTTATCCATTGCTTCTCCAGTGTCCCCCCTGACTCATCCTGCTTTTGTGTCCTCTCAGTCTAGTCCTATATCTTCTTCCTCTGCCACCAGCCTCTAACCTTTCTACCCTTTCTAAACTATCCACTGAGCAAGGCAGTTCAGGCCCAGTAGTTTCCTCACGGAAAAAAAGACAAATAAAGAGGAAAGCAGACCCTAAAGGTATGTGTGGATTTATTGATTTTAGGATTTTGTGTTTGATTTTGCACTGTTATTCAGCTGAAAGATTAGGTCGTTTCTCATTGTTGTTTTTTTTTAAGGACTGGGTTTGAATTCTATAAAGTACAGGTTATTCTCAATAAATTTGAATGTTGTGGAAAAGTTCATTTATTTCAGTAATTCAACTCAAATTGTGAAACTTGTGTATTAAATTAATTCAATGCATTCAGACTGAAGTAGTTTAAGTCTTTGGTTCTTTTAATTGTGATGATTTTGACTCACATTTAACAAAAACCCACCAATTCACTATCTCAACAAATTAAAATTATTCATAAGACCAAAAAAAAAAAAAAACTAATAGTGAATTGTTGGCCTTCTGGAAAGTATGTTCATTTACTGTACATGTACTCAATACTTGATAGGGGCATCTTTTTTTCCTTTAATTACTGTCTCAGTTCGGCGTGTCATGGAGGTGATCAGTTTGTGGCTCTGCTGAGGTGGTATGAAAGCCCAAGTTTCTTTGACAGTGGCCTTCAGTTCATCTGCATTGGTTGGTCTCTTGTTTCTCATCTTCCTCTTGACAATAGCCCATAGATTCTCTCTGGGGTTCAGGTCTGGTAACCAACACCATGGGCATTTAACCAACTTTTGGTATTTTTGGCAGTGTAGGCAGGTGACAAATTCTAATGGAAAATGAAATCAGTATCTTCAAAAAGCTGGTCACCAGAAGGAAACATGAAGTTTTTGTTAAATGTGAGCCAAATCATTGCAACTAAAAGAACCAAAGACTTAAATTCAAAGCACACAGACTGAAGTAGTTTATTTAATACACAAGTTTCACAATTTGAGTTGAATTACTGAAATAAATTAACTTTTCCATGACATTCTAATTTATTGAGAAATACTTGTACATATTGTAATATTTTCTTTTGCACATATTGCAACATTTACTTATTTTAATTTTTTTGGAAAGCAAGGTGTTCCGTGTTATGCCTATAAAGTACCCAAGCATTGTCCATTTTGTCGTCCTCTTGTCAATCTGTTTGCTTCTATTGTTCTCTTCATTTGTTAGTCATTTTGGATAAAAGTGTCTGCTTAATGAATAAATGTAAAAAAAAAATTACATTATATATATATATATATACACACAGTACAGACCAAAGGTTTGGACACACTTTCTCATTCAAAGAGTTTTCTTTATTTTCATGACTATGAAAATTGTAGATTCACACTGAAGGCATCAAAACTATGAATTAACACATGTGGAATTATATATGGAATTATATACATAACAAAAAAGTGTGAAACAACTGAAAATATGTCATATTGTAGGTTCTTCAAAGTAGCCATCTTTTGCTTTGATTACTGCTTTGCACACTCTTGGCATTCTCTTGATGAGCTTCAAGAGGTAGTCACCTGAAATGGTCTTCAACAGTCTTGAAGGAGTTCCCCGAGAGATGTTTAGCACTTGTTGGCCCCTTTGCCTTCTGTCTGCGGTCCAGCTCACCCCTAAACCACCTGGATTGGGTTCAGGTCCGGTGACTGTGGAGGCCAGGTCATCATCACTCTCCTTCTTGGTCAAATAGCCCTTGATGCCTTCAGTGTGACTCTACAATTTCCATAGTCATGAAAATAAAGAAAACTCTTTGAATGAGAAGGTGTGTCCAAACTTTTGCTCTGTACTGTATATATATATATATATATATATATATATATATATATATGTAATTTTTTTTTTTTTTACATTTATTCATTAAGCAGACACTTTTATCCAAAATGACTAACAAATGAAGAGAACAATAGAAGCAAACAGAAAAAAAAAATAAAAAAATGATGTTTAGAAGATGTTTGTTGATCTTTCTATTTTACTTATATCTGTTATAAATAATAACTAGCCTTTAATGTATTTCAGAATGCCCCATGCATGAGGAATCAACCAGTTTCCCATACAAAAAGATACTGAGAAAAAGAATGAGGGAGGTTTGTTTCAAAAAGCATTTAAAACTACTCAAATAATGAAGAAGAAAAACCACACTGACAATAACTATATTAATTTGCTGTTTTGTATGTTGTAATTGCAATAAATATTGCAAAATATACTAAATCATTACCTAAATAAGGTTTAGGTATTCATATAATTCATGTTATAATGTTCGACCGTGTATTTTAGACAGAAATATTTTACTTCACAATTTAAGTTGTGCCAATTTTAAATCTTGTCCACAACAATCGTAGTTTGACAAAATTATAAACTGTAGTCCCATATTTTTCAAAATTGTATTGAAAATATAGTAATAAATTGAATTGTGCTAATAACTAATAATTCGTTTTATTATCCTTTCTATGTTACACAGTCCCACTGACTATTAATTTCACTTGGATTTAATGTTGTATTTAGTTTCAAGTATTAACTTTTTTTTTTATCAAGCCTTTGTTAAGAAACTGCATTTTATTTTTGTTGTTTTGAACAATAAATATACAATTCTGAAACCAAATCATTGAGAAAGTGAATAATTACATGTTCTTCTGAATGCATATTTTCAAATAATTAAATTATATAATGCACAAAATATATTATATGGATTATATTTGAAACCAATACCACCATTATCCCATGGTATAATAAAAAAGAGTGCATGAACCTCTGTGTCTTATTGCACAGTGCCAAGAAAGTATTTATATCCCAGTAATGAACATGAATGAACAATGTGACTAACACTTTTTTGCTGTCTTACAGTGGAAAAAAGTGGAAGAACTCATGGGAGCCAAAAAGAAATATTCAAAGTTCATCCTGAAGATGTGTGGGTGTCCAGATGTGCATATCGGTTCTGATCTACAGTATGCTTGTGTTCTGATTTGTGCTTGCTTTGTAAAGCACACAGTCTTTCTGTTTTTCATGACTGGACTCATAAATGTTTTTGAAATATGTAACTGGCTCTGTTCCTTAATATAATTTAAGATTGTTTATAATTTGTCATTTAAGAGCAAAAATATATGCACTGTAACTAAGTGCAATTACTGATGTTACTGCTAAAAATTTCAGATAAATCCAGGTTGTTATTATTATTATTATTTATTTTCATTATTCATGACCAAAAAGCACCTATTAGCCCACAGTCTAGATGTGTTTTTAAATCTCTGTGTGTATGGGAGGACAGACCAGTACATTTTTGGGGCCTTCCAAATGAGCAAACATCTGAAGCTGGTACTTCCTTTCCCTGCAGGTAAGAACACAAGGAAGACAGCGATTAAATATTATCAATACCAGAACAATACTTTTTGTAAATGATAGCACTTACCATGCCAATCTGCCACTGGACTTTGAGATTATCAGATAATGTAGTCAATAATTTCCATCAGTTATAAACTCACCCATTGATTGCTAAACTTATGTTATTGCCCTGAGAGATCTAATCAGTGCTATGAAGAGCCCCTCTCTTTGCTACACATTAAAAAAAAATGCAGAATTTATAAAATTATTAAAATTAAAATAATTTTTGGTTCCTTTCCATGGAGTCCCACCCTTCACACACACACACAGGTTTGTTTTGCTATAATAGTGAGGACATGGCATAGACTTCCATTGATCTTATATCATGTTAATTATATTTTATATCACCATTTTAATATTATTATTATATTCCATCCCTACTGTGTTATTCCTTTTTTTTTTTTGTCTGCACTAAGTTGTACTTCTACACTGAAAGCTCCTGTCAACAAGTCAAATTCCTTGTATGTAAACATACTTGGTAATAAACCTCTTCTGATTCTGATCTTACCCAACCCCTACTCCTAAACCTACCCATTACAGAAACATGTAGATTTAAATAAAAGCATATTTTGGCTGATTTATAAGCCTTTTTAACTAATGACCAGTCAAAAGTGGGGTTTCTAGTGGGTTGTCAAAGTATTTCATAATATAAGTGAGGATATATGGTCTTCACAATTATAGCCAATACGAGTACACACACACACGTGCAGTACATACAACATTAAAATGCACCTAACCCTAATCCCACATATCATCTATCTACAATATTTTTAAGGAGTAAAATCCATAACCAAATATTGGTTATTAAATGCTTTCACATTGAAACAACACTTACAGCCACAATAAAACAACAATAATAATGTTCAGAATGCAGCAGACAATAAACAAATGTCCTGGTAATGTCAGGATATGCCAGGATACTGCTTGGAAGTCTCTTTGACCCGATGGTTCAGATATCTCAGAAATTATTTGGCAGAGAGATGTTGAAACATTCATGATAAAGACAAAGGCAAGATTGAAATCAAACTATTTACTTTTTTTCTGTTGGAGTTAAGTAAAGCAATGAGTGTTTGTACATGTAAGGAGTAACTGAGAGGGACTGATGAATTAGTGTGGCATTTTATTTGGTTGTCTTTGAAAGGAAATCCTGCGAGTTGTGTTTTATCAAACATGGAAAGCTGAGAATTAGTGTATGGTTTAGCAGATTTCTTTTGTGGTTAAGTGTCAGGTTTCAGAAATTGTATGACAATTAAGTATTTTGTGTGTAAGCAGTTGAAGAAAAAAAGACAAATAAACAAAAACGATATATCAAAGAAATAGCTTACATGGCTTCACTGATTGAGGAAATACAGTTTGGGCTAACCTTTCATAAACATCTGGAAAACAATATATGAAAATAAGATACAAATGTACTAACATCTTTCATATCCACATACGCCACTTATATGTAGTACTGCAACATGAGGATTCACAGGCATTATATTTGTATATGATTTTCTCTGTTTTGCAAATAAAATAAAGGAATATGACTGATATGCACATGAGCTTTTATGTATCATTATGGACTCTATTACCCTGCTTTGGCCACTTGTCAGCAAAATGCCATAGGCTATAAAATTAGAAACATCAGTATGTATTTACAATATATACAAACTATAAATAAACATTATTCTACAAGTTCTGTATAAGTACATGCTGTTGTTCATTATGACTAATGTAGTTAATGTTGACATTTGAAACATTGTTAGTGGTACCCATAGAAGAAAAAATAAATAGTATTTGTAATTAGATTAATTACTTTAAATGTTTTAAATATTGATATAAAACTTGAGATTAAATATTAAGTCTCTGCATACAAATTAAATATATATACATATATATAGATATGTGTGTGTGTGTGAATATACATTTTATTAAATGTGCAATAACATAGCAGTTGATGTGTTCTGTAATGCCCAATGTAAAATCAGAAATATAAAAGTAACAAGAAGTAAGCAAGCTGTGCTAGCTGTGTCTCTGTAACAGTGGTGACAGAGGATCATGGGTAATGTAAAGGCTTCTGTTATCCAAATCTGACTTTTACTTATTTTGTTTTATAATATGACATATATTTAATTCCAGAGTCAAATCAGAAAGAGTTTGAAGATGGTGAATCCAATGCTTCCAATGTTTGTGCTAAAACTTTAAAACTCTTCTTCAGAAAGCTGTGGGCTGCTGTTGTCCTCACTCTCCTCTTCATCATCTTCTTCTAGCATGAAGGAATGGTCTGTGTTGACACTACCATAGGTGCTGGTGACTGCTGCTAGTTTTTGCTGCAGAATGTGCTGCTTGTGTAAGATACAGCAATGTAGCCCCCTTTGCCCCTCTTCGGTCAGCTCTCGATGTGGATCTTAAGTAAAGGGTTAAGAAAATTGACATTGATAATTAGGCAGCATTTCATGAACTATATAGTGGGAAATATGCACTGCAGTTTGAATGCCAAGGACTAAGAAATAGCTGACAAAAAAGGTGATTTAAAATTACTTTTAGATTTGAAACAATATGTACAAGAAACCATAACATTAGCTTACTGGCATCAACATATTTTGGCATTATTTAAATAAAAAACATTCACTGTACATACTGTGGATCTTGATGTCCTCTTTAGTTTCCCGAAGGAGGATGTCCAGTTTGTCCAATGTTTTTTTTTAGATGTTGATAATGCTGAGTCATCTCCTTTACAATTATTATCTTCTCCTCCTCCATGCGCCGTACCAGCATGACTTGGTCAAACAGTTGCCTCTTTAAGCGGAGACTCACCACTACTTTTTTTTTTTTTTTAAATAAAAAAGGAGGGAAAAAAAATTAAAACACTTTAACATATTCAGCTTAATGCCTAGCACAGTGTTCTTCATTAGGCATTTTGTGTGCCTTAAGAATAATATTGATAAAGAACTTGTCCAACAAGGACAATTTATAAGGCTGATCATTTATATAATATCCTAACTATATCATCCCTATTTCTGCATTTAATAATGCAGCCAATACACCTATTTGGTAATATCTGAAACATCACTCTACAAAATAAACAAAATAAGTTATGCTCAGTAATGTTTTTAAATCAAGACATACTGTATTGGCTGGGTTACATATTGCATTACGTAGGATACCAAATCGGTAGGCTGATTTATTTCATGTGACCTCCCTCAACTCTGACCTGCACCAGTCACTTTGTGTAGCACTGGTCTGCTAACCACTTCATTCAACTACCTTTTCTGTCAGTAAATAAAGAACTGCTCTTTGAGATTTTTGTCACTTTACCCTGACTGAAAATGCCCTTTTGCAATACAATCATTATATCTGCACATATTTGTTAAATTAAGTCGTTTGCACTCTATCTGCCAGGTTACCTGTGCTGCTTGATTTAACTTTTTATTTTTATTTTATGCTTTATTTCTATTACATGTCCTTACTTGTATATTAGTATAGTTATATGTAATATTTAATCTATATTTATCTGTATATTTATGCTCTACTGTAGTGTTATCTGTAAGCACCAAGGGTCTGAGAGTAACAAAATTTCAATTCTCTGTATGTATGTACTGTGTACGTGGAAGAATTGACAGACTTTGAATTCATGCTTAGAATGGATTTTTCAGATTCAGGATAAATATGGCTTTCTTTTTGAATGTGTTCTGTTATTGCAGCTCTTATATATTTATATATATTTATATATATATATATATATATATTATACACACAGTACAGAACAAAAGTTTGGAAACATTACTATTTTTAATGTTTTTGAAAGAAGTTTCTTCTGCTCATCAAGCCTGCATTGGTTTGATCAAAAATACAGAAAAAAAATGTAATCTTGTGATATATTATCATAATTTAAAATAATTTTTACATTTATTATACTTTAAATTATCATTTATTTCTGTGATGCAAAGCTGAATTTTTAGGATCATTATCACATGATCCTTTAGAAATCATTCTAATATGATGATTCATTATCAAAGTTGGAAACAGTTCAGCTGCTTAATATTGTTTCAGAACATGTGATACTTTTATAGGATACTTTGATGAATAAAAAGTAAAGAAAAAAAAAGAAAAAAAAAGAAGAAGCTATGTTTTTAAAATATAAATATTTTGTAACAACAATATACACTACTGGTCAGTAATTTTTTTTCTTTGTTTTTTAAAAATAAAATCAATACTTTTATTCAGCAAGGATGTGTTAAATTGATAAAAAGTGATAGTAAAGAAAATATATTATTAGAATTTTATTTTTATTTTGAATAAATGCAGTTCTTTTTAACCTTTTATTGATCAAATATATTAGACAGCAGAAGTGTTTCCAACACTCATAATAAATCAGAATATCAGAATGATTTCTAAATGATCATGTGATCGACTGATGTTACATGTGACACTGAAGACTGGAGTAATGATGCTGAAAATTCAGCTTTGCATCACAGGAATAAATTATTTTTTTAAAGTATATTCAAATAGAAAACTATTATTTTAAGTTGTAATAATATTTCACAATATTACTGTTTTTTTTCTGTATTTTTGATCAAATAAATGCAGGCTTGATGAGCAGAAGAAACTGCTTTCAAAAACATTAAAAATAGTAATGTTTCCAAACTTTTGGTCTGTGCTGTATATATGTGTGTGTGTGTGTGTGTGTGTGTGTATACACACACACACACCCATTCTTTACCGTATGTTTCACCTTTTTCATTTGGTGGCAGTGTTAAATTGCTGACTGTTATTACTTGTATTAACAAATCAACAGAATTTTGTGAATTTTAAAAAGCACAAATATATAACACATTACTTACCATCTCCTTGTGCTTCCCAAGGTAGAATAAAATCATCTGAGAGACAGCATGCTGCTTTTGTGTCAATTTTCTCTTCACAGCCAGGAAGGGTGTTGTACTGCAGTATCTTCTCTTGGAGTGTCTTTTTGAGCTCACTTAGTCTCCTCCGTTTGCGTTGCCTTGTTTGGTTGCTGTCTGTAAATTCAAAAATATTATTAGAACAAACACTTAAAAAATGCAAGCTGAGTGACATAGTAGCAAATACCATTTTGTCGATATAGATCATGCTTTTTTCTTCGGATGGAATAAATCATTTCATCGATTTCTCTCTGGAGCTCTTCCTGACTACTGTGAGTACTTTGTCTCTCTTGAACAGAAATATGCAAAGTTGAACATTACGGAAAACACGGTATCACTACAAAAATGTAGCCACATTTATGGAAATAAAGTACCAATTTATGCATCAGTGGCTATACAACATACCACTGGCTGCCCATTGCTTGACATCAAACACCCATTGATCTGCATCATCCATAGAGATGTTTAATTCCTGCTTGAGACTCTCAAGATTGGCTGCTTCCATTTCTGCTCTCTGTGTACTCTATTTAAAAATAAATAAAAATACAGACAACATAGTATCACTACAAAATCAGGCCACAAATGCCCCCAGAAAAACTTAGAAAGAAAAAAAAATGCAGGGAGAGCGTGCCTGCAGTCCCCCACTACCATAAATTCTGCAGTCAAGATTGTACATTTGGGGAATTCACAGGGGTCAGCCTTGCCCTGTATAAACCACTTTCTTGATCATGGTGTCTCCTCATTCAAGTAAGTAAATGACAAATAACATCTAAAATCAACCTTTGTTTTTACTTTAGGGTCAAGTACCTTTTGTCTTCTCACATATTTTTTAAACATCTATGTACTTTATAAAAGTATTAATTTTGATTTATACTCGTAATTAACATTATTAAAAACTGAGACCATACAATACAAAATGCATGTCACAACACCTCCAGGGCCCAGAAAACAACTCAGACACTTAAGGTTAACATGCAATATAGCCTTCTTACTTTGATAAATCTTTTCACCAGTGTCTTGTGGAGACTTTCTTCCTTCCTACGATTCCATGCCATGGCAAGCACAGTTATCATATCTGCTCTGCCTTAAAAACACAAAACAGATAATAACAAATCCATTGTACTATCTAGTAAATTGTGTCACACGCTGTTAACGATTTAGTTTTTTCAACCAACCTGACTTGGTCATGTACTTTGTAGTAAGAGCAGCCCTTGAAAGAAAGCTATTGACCTGTTCCACCTCTTCACCAACAGTATTTCCTGCACCATCCTGGCTTCTACCGCCCCACCTAACCTGATCCAAAACATAAGATCAAGTCATTTGTCATTAAAAACATATTGATTAGTCGGTGTATCCTAAACTGAATTTGGTGGCATTAGCAAATATTGAAAATATAAATGTTCTGAGGTAGTATTATAATGAAAGTAAAGCTTTCACATCTGCAGTTGGAAGGGTTTACAAACAGCCCTGCTGATTTTGTAACAGTATGATCATTAGTAGTAATTGTAACCGTCTTAAAAGTTTATTGCTCGTGTGTGCGTGTGTGTGTGTGTATTTCACTAATGTGGACTACCTTTTCTGAAACACCATATTAAAAGAGATAAAAATCCAGCTAAATATTTCTGATGCTGTAAGAATATGCTTATAAAAACTGAAACTCGTACACTTAAATTGCACACTGTACCTCACATTTGCCAGTGTGAGCCTTGGCATGCATTACAGACAGAAAAGGCTTCATCATGGTAAGTGGTTGGAGTTCAGGCAACTTCTCTGCCATCTTTTCAAAATAAGGCCAGTACCTGTAATGGGAAAAACACTTTGTATTTGAGATGCAAGGACATATGTGACTTGCAAAATTCATGTAAACAATCAAAGAACACTGTGCTGTCATATTGCATTTAATATCTGGAACTAGTAAATTGATAACACAGTCACCATATTAATTTTCTAAGTCCATAATATATTAAATGTGTGATTTTTAGCTAGTCATGGTGTTATTGACATGCATAACATAGATTAATAATCGTAAAATATCAGTAAAAACTTAAGTTGTCAATAGGCAATGGTAAACTTGCAAGCCTACCTGCAGGTAATGTCCATACAAAAGAATGTTGCATTTGTAACTTGTGCCAGCTCCTTCTGCAGGAACATTGGGTAGGCATATATTTCACCACGATAGTGATTTAAGCCTTGCAGCAAGATTCCATGTCTGCACACAGATATTTCAAGGCCCTCTTCATCCACCTTGGCCCTGGACTTCTGAGATGTTTCTCTGCCTGCTGTAAATGTTGCCGGACCACAGACATCATGACCTGTCCTCTGAAAGTAGAAACAATATGGTAAATGTAATACCAGGAAAAAAAAAAAAAAATTAAGGGTTATGGTTTAATAAATCCTTACACTGCACATCTGGCTTCTTATTTGGTCAACAAAGGCAAACACTTTGGCATCTTGTGCGATGAACAGCCCATCAAAAAGAGATGGTTTGTCTGTCCTGTTAAATAAGAATTCATTGACAACACAATTAAATGATCATAAACATTGCATTTACCTCAATTAATATGCAATTTAATCATAAGGTGCCACATATTTTAGTCTGTATGATTACTGTTTAAAGTACAAAAATAAATAACATCTTTAAAGTTGTAGTTCATGTCTTCAGGTTACAGAAGGGAGACAAAAAGTACCTGAACAGTTTGCCACATAATTGTCGCAGAACTCTAATATCACAAGCTGGTTTAAACAGTGCTATATCTTTCAAACAGTTTTTAAAATGTTGTTTAAATATGTATGTTTAAATTTTAGGCAATCATGCACTTTACACATTTTGCTACTTTTCATGGATGAATTTAATTATTTATTAACCAGTAAACTGTACTACAACAACCTGCAAAACAACCAGATGAGATGATTAGTTGTACCAACACTGTATTTAACTGGTTTCTGAAATAAACATTTAGCTAAATACAGAATAAATGACCACAAAGGTCAAAAGGGAATAAGTTGTGTGTCTACACAAGCTCTGAGAGTGCACCAGTCAAAACAAGCAGGCCTCTGTAAGAGTGGGCACAATCCTTGTCCTTGTCAACCTGTGCCTAGAAATCTGAATTTACTAATGGGTATTATTTCATATGGCAAGAGTCTAAAATAGGCAATAACAATGAACCTGATTCTGTTAACAGATGTTGCCAAATACTGCATTTGT
This sequence comes from Carassius auratus, assembly GCF_003368295.1. NCBI lineage: Eukaryota > Metazoa > Chordata > Actinopteri > Cypriniformes > Cyprinidae > Carassius > Carassius auratus. The sequence continues at coordinate 3,164,475 of NC_039251.1, read as the reverse complement.
GACGTTATTATTATTTTTTTAATATTATATACAACGTTAAAATGATACCTTGTAGTTAAATAATTTAGATAGCTGTAAAACTGTTGTGCCCTGACAATATTCTTTTGATGCTTAAAGTAGCTTTTACTCTAAAGAGTAAACATTTACAGTTTGGGATACAGTATGCTGAAATTAATAAATGGCAATACGACTGAAATTGCGATTCATGACATATAATCTGATTAGTCAGATAATTTACAGGTCATATCAAGTCTTAGACTTTAAAATAATTTAATTACTATTTTTCCATCCCTTTTGTTTTAATTATGTTCCTCTACAAACGGACACAATTAACTTTATATTAATTTATACTATTCATAAATTAACCAGATTATTAAGATTAGGCACCAAAATTAACACTATTTTGATAGTTAATTGATGAGCAGGATTTTGCATGTGAGCTACTAGCACTTCACGAGTTCACCCTTACATCTAATCTGAAGGCAAATAGCAGTCGTGCTGTCCCTATATATATATATATATATATATATATATTTTTTTTTTTTTTAAATGTCTGATGAACAACAACCGAGGGCATCTATCGGATTATGTGAGAGGCCCCTTTTGATCTGCTTAGGTTTAGGGCCGAAACGATTCCTCGAGTAACACGATTACAAAAAATGATGTAGGCAAATTCCTTTGCTTCGAAGCCTCTTTTAATTTATTCTAAATCTCACGTCAGGTTCTTTCGCAATGATTTATTTTTTTAAATGTGACAACGCATTTTTTTTTTTTTTTTTGGCGGAAGGAGACAAGCGCTGCGTCCGAAAATCACGTACTGCAAGGAGTCAGCAGTGTTTTGATTTGAGGACGTAAAGAGAACGTTGTGGCATGTGTCCATTGCAAGACAGAGCTGGCATTCCACAACTAGGGCCCTACAATTTCCGCGATGCAGAAAACGTGGAGGGGATCGCGGAATCCAGTCACAAAAACGGAATTTACAGTTGAACGCGGAATGGCACGGAACTTTGCCAATTATTATTATTTATTTAATATTTATTTATTTTTATTTTTTTGAATGAATTAATCAAAATAGGTCATTGCACTTACATCCAATTCACGAATTAATATCTCTAAATATTAAGCCGGAACAGTATTTAAATGTAAATCCTGCATGTTCTGTGTGTCTCTGTTAATGAATGGAGCAGGAGCGCGACTTCCTTTATCACACACACACTGAAGCGCGCGTTACGCTCACAGTAATTTCTGCATCTGCTGTCTCACTAAATAAGGATTTGAACACATGAACAACATCTCCAGAACTGCTCTGACAGTCAGTTCATGAGCATTTGACCATTTGATTTAAGTAAAACTAGCATCACATCACATACACAGAACTGAAAAGGTACGTCAACCCGACTAAATAAAAGTCCGGGGTCCTGACATTTTATCCTACCCATCAGATTTACTTTGCATGCGCACATCAGTATAATTATCAATCAATCAATCACCTTTATTTATATAGTGCTTTAAACAAAATACATTGCGCCAAAGCACTGAACAACATTCATTTGGAAAACAGTGTCTCAATAATGCAAAATGATAGTTAAAGGCAGTTCATCATTGAATTCATTGATGTCATCTCTGTTCAGTTGAAATAGTGTCTGTTTTAATTTGCAATCAAGTCAACGATATCGCTGTAGATGAAGTGACCCCAACTAAGCAAGCCAGAGGCGACAGCGGCAAGGAACCGAAACTCCATCGGTGACAGAATGGAGAAAAAAACCTTGGGAGAAACCAGGCTCAGTTGGGGGGCCAGTTCTCCTCTGACCAGACGAAACCAGTAGTTCAATTCCAGGCTGCAGCAAAGTCAGATTGTGCAGAAGAATCATCTGTTTCCTGTGGTCTTGTCCTGGTGCTCCTCTGAGACAAGGTCTTTACAGGGGATCTGTATCTGGGGCTCTAGTTGTCCTGGTCTCCGCTGTCTTTCAGGGCAGTAGAGGTCCTTTCTAGGTGCTGATCCACCATCTGGTCTGGATACGTACTGGATCCGGGTGACTGCAGTGACCCTCTGATCTGGACACAGACTGGATCTGGTGGCCACGGTGACCTCGGAACAAGAGAGAAACAGACAAATATTAGCGTAGATGCCATTCTTCTAATGATGTAGAAAGTACGGTGTTATGTGAAGTGTTCCGTTTCCAGTTTACCTAATTAATGCAGCCTAAAAATCCTTTAACGGATTTGGATATTAAAAGCATATTAGTATGTTATGTGTATGCCAGGTTAAAGAGATGGGTCTTTAATCTAGATTTAAACTGCAAGAGTGTGTCTGCCTCCCGAACAATGTTAGGTAGGTTATTCCAGAGTTTAGGCGCCAAATAGGAAAAGGATCTGCCGCCCGCAGTTGATTTTGATATTCTAGGTATTATCAAATTGCCTGAGTTTTGAGAACGTAGCGGACGTAGAGGAGTATAATGTAAAAGGAGCTCATTCAAATACTGAGGTGCTAAACCATTCAGGGCTTTATAAGTAATAAGCAATATTTTAAAATCTATACGATGTTTGATAGGGAGCAAGTGCAGTGTGGACAGGACCGGGCTAATATGGTCATACTTCCTGGTTCTAGTAAGAACTCTTGCTGCTGCATTTTGGACTAGCTGTAGTTTGTTTACCAAGCGTGCAGAACAACCACCCAATAAAGCATTACAGTAGTCTAACCTTGAAGTCATAAATGCATGGATTAACATTTCTGCATTTGACATTGAGAGCATAGGCCGTAATTTAGATATATTTTTGAGATGGAAAAATGCAGTTTTACAAATGCTAGAAACGTGGCTTTCTAAGGAAAGATTGCGATCAAGTAGCACACCTAGGTTCCTAACTGATGACGAAGAATTGACAGAGCAACCATCAAGTCTTAGACAGTGTTCTAGGTTATTACAAGTAGAGTTTTTAGGCCCTATGATTAACACCTCTGTTTTTTCTGAATTTAGCAGTAAGAAATTACTCGCCATCCAATTTTTTATATCGACTATGCATTCCATTAGTTTTTCAAATTGGTGTGTTTCACCGGGCTGCGAGGAAATATAGAGCTGCGTATCATCAGCATAACAGTGAAAGCTAACACCATGTTTCCTGATGATATCTCCCAAGGGTAACATATAAAGCGTGAAGAGTAGCGGCCCTAGAACTGAGCCTTGAGGTACTCCATACTGCACTTGTGATCGATATGATACATCTTCATTCACTGCTACGAACTGATGGCGGTCATATAAGTACGATTTAAACCATGCTAATGCACTTCCACTGATGCCAACAAAGTGTTCAAGTCTATGCAAAAGAATGTTGTGGTCAATTGTGTCAAACGCAGCACTAAGATCCAATAAAACTAATAGAGAGATACACCCACGATCAGATGATAAGAGCAGATCATTTGTAACTCTAAGGAGAGCAGTTTCAGTACTATGATACGGTCTAAATCCTGACTGGAAATCCTCACATGTACCATTTTTCTCTAAGAAGGAATATAATTGTGAGGATACCACCTTTTCTAGTATCTTGGACAGAAAAGGGAGATTCGAGATTGGTCTATAATTAACTAGTTCTCTGGGGTCAAGTTGTGGCTTTTTTATGAGAGGCTTAATAACAGCCAGTTTGAAGGTTTTGGGGACATGTCCTAATAACAATGAGGAATTAATAATAGTCAGAAGAGGACCTATGACTTCTGGAAGCACCTCTTTTAAGAGCTTAGATGGTATAGGGTCTAACATACATGTTGTAAGTTTAGATGATTTAACAAGTTTATACAATTCTTCCTCTCCTATAGTAGAGAATGAGTGGAACTGTTCCTCAGGGGGTCTATAGTGCACTGTCTGATGCGAAACTGTAGCTGACGGCTGAATGGTTGTAATTTTATCTCTAATAGTATCGATTTTAGAAGTAAAGTAGTTCATAAAGTCATTACTGCTGTGGTGTTGGGAAATGTCAACACTTGTTGAGGCTTTATTTTTCGTTAATTTAGCCACTGTATTGAATAAATACCTGGGGTTATGTTTGTAATTAAGCAAAAACATTTTATTACTCGATTAATCTATGGATTTTTTTTTTTTTTTTTTTGAAGAATACTTTATTACTAATATTTTTAAACCAGAGTCATTGATGAAAGGAGGGTCCGTCGTGAATTTAGATTGGGCGTTCCGGAGTTGGACAAAAGCGAGCCTGATGAGGTTGAATTGGAGAATGGACATAAAATATATATATATATATATATATATTTTTTTTTTTTGAGGCTCTTGCGGCAGCGAGAATTGCGGCAGTAGGGAAGGATGGAAAGGGCTCCTGCGGGAGCAGACACTGCTGCGGTAGTGGTGAAATATAGGTAGAGGCTCCTGCGGGAGCAGACACTGCTGCGGCAGTGGTGAAATATAGGTAGAGGCTCCTGCGGGAGCAGACACTGCTGCGGCAGTGGTGAAATATAGGTAGAGGCTCCTGCGGGAGCAGACACTGCTGCGGCAGTGGTGAAATATAGGTAGAGGCTCCTGCGGGGGCAGACACTGCTGCGGCAGTGAGGACAAAACAGAAAAGGCTCCTGCAGGAGCGGACAATACTGCGGCGGTGGGGAGATACAGAGAAAGCTCCTGCGGAAGGATGGCTGAAGTGAGGATTGACCGTTACAGACAGATAGGGCATGTTAGGAGAGTTAGCTATGGTAGATTAGGAGTTTTAGTGAAAGGGGATGAGCTGGCGTTAGAGGGGTTGGCTGAAGAGGGTTTGAGATAGATATATATAAATAAAATAATCGGCCTGACCACTAATAGGTCTTTGTACCCTCTGCCTTCTGGCAAATCTGGAGCTGGAGGCCACTGAACAGAAAAATGGTTAGTAGCATGAGGGAGCGGAAGAGTTGAGGGCGCGTTTACGAATGGAGGCGGCCTCACGTTTGCTTCAGCTGCTGTAGCTGTGGGTCGTGGGAAGGGGCTGGGGTGTGTAATGTCTTGAAGAACCTGTGTAGCTTGCACTGCTAGCAGAAGTAACAGGATGGAAATACTGGGATGTGCAGGCCCGTGTTGCAAGTAAAAGTAGCTTCATGCTTGCTTTGGCTGCTTTAGTTGTTGGCTGATTTGACAATTGCTCAAACCTTGTCTGAATTAATACAGTCCTGTTGGAAAAGCATCTTTTCCTCTCGTTTTGGCCTTCGGGCCCTTTTAAACAGCCTCCAGAGCAGATAAATTTGGGATGCTGTTTTCCTGTTGTAGTATGGACTGTGAAAATAGAGGCTTTGAAACGATGTAGCATGTTTAGTTTTATAAACCATTGTACCAATAGACATGTCTATAGCAGTAACGTTAATTGCAGTAATGTGATATTCAAATTCAAGCCGTTTCTAAAGACATTTACTTTGCATGCTTTTCATATAACAGTCCTAAAAAGACGATAGAAATTTTACTCACACTTGTTGTTCTGCAGCCAAACACGAGGCAGTTGCGTTTTTTGAAAAATTCTGAATAATCATGCCAGTAAATGGTGAAATATGTCCCTAAATAATTGATCCTGCCGGAATAATTGCATGAAACTTATGTCTGTATCATCTCAGTGAGGTTTAAACATGCACAGTAAAGTAAGTGTAATGTCTTTAGACATTTCGGTGTGGATGACAACTCTGCAAAAAGCCTTTGCTTCGAGTTAAGTCATAACGCCGTTTAACAAATTGTGGCGTCTTCATAAGCGCATTCTATATATAACGTCTATTTAAATTGTTCAGATGAGCAAATCATGGGGTTTTCTTGCATGATTAGCATTTTAATTGTTTGGTCAGACGGTTCATATATTGATCTATATATTCACGTTCATAAATCGGGGATTAAACGTGGAATTTATCTTTTGTATGCTAAATATGTAAACAAGCATATGTGCACAGTACCTATAACTGCGCTTTACATTTTGCAAGATTGACATGCTAAATGGCTAACTGACCAGGTTTACTCTCATCAATTTTGTTAAGATAAGATATGTACCAGTTCATTGCGTTTACGAACGACATGTATCCGTTTAATCGGCTCGACATGTATACCGGTTTAGTCCTTTCGTTCACGAATGAGAGCTCTCGATCTCTGAGACTCATATGAAACTCGCTCATTGTGGATGACAACTCTGAAAAATTCTTCATGAATGAGTGTAAACTGAGAACGATTCGTTCGCCTAGAAGATTCATTCGAAAAAAAACGATTCTTTCACGAACGACATGCCACTACAACAACGCACGGTCTTCGCCGCTAGTGGAGGCAGCATCGAACTGCGCCACGGCTGAAAAAGCGAGAGAGGTTTACTGCGGGGAGAACTGGAGCACTGCTGTGATCCAGCATTATAAGAGAGCCCGGTCCTGGCGAGAAAATCGTGTTGTCGAGTGAGGCGAGCTCAAGGATTTGCACGAGCTTTTGGCCACAACGTGTGGCTTGGCGAGAAGAGCAGCTGACGCGATGACGCTTGTTGGTGTTCGGCGGATAGATATCTTCGTCGGAAGGAAGATTGGGCCTGTGATAAGATGACTGGATATATATGGATATATAGGCTATATCCAGGAAGACTGGATATATATACACGCTTGCGTGCTATTTAAGATGATTAGCTAAACGAGATGCACCTGTGCCAAATTGGATGATTATCTGATCGTGCTTCTCCCGAACTTTGTTAATAAAACCACATATGTTGCTAGCGATCGAGCTAGACACTAAGTTGGGTAGCAAGGTACTGTACGTAACGTTACATTCTTAATGGGTAAAATGGTATTCTCAACAGATTTTTTAACTAAAACGTAAGGCTGTACTTACTTAGTTCCATGTGAATTGCAAACTATCAACACACCTACTAAATATCTGCTTTGCTCTGCTTTGAACTGCTTTGGGCCGGGCCTAGTCAAAGTCCAGGGCCGTTTTTTAGTCCCAGTCTGTCCCTGTGTGTGTGTATGTGTGTGTAGCACTTACACACTAATGCCCCACAATAATAAACATGTTAAATAATCATCTGAGGAGGAATATAATTTATATAGGAGGATATAATTTTATATGCGATATTATCTTTTCTTTTCATCATCATCTTTAAGAGTTCATGATCATTGCTGCTCAACTTGATTTCTCAGTTGATAAATCTGAATCAACAGAGTCGCGAACATGCTCCGAATTCCCGATCTGAATCAAAACAATCAACAATACATCCTAAAAGAGTTCTATTATTTTTAGACAAAAAAGAATCCATTTTACTGACCACAAACTTTTGAACTCTATATTGTTTATTGTTAGAAAAGTCTTCTATTTTAAATAAATGCTCTTCTTTTTAACTTTTCATTCATCAAAGAATCCTGAAAGAAGTATCACAGTTTCAGCAGCACAACTCTGATAATAAATCATCATATTAGAATTGTATGAAAGGCTCCTGGAGAACTTAGGTCTTTTATTGAACTGAGTCTGTCTGGGAATAAAATAAGAGATTTGGGAGTGAAGTGTCTCTGTGCTGGACTGGAGGATCCTCGCTGTAAACTGGAGAAACTGGGGTAAGATTATATATGACACGCTGTAAAATATTTGTGAAGTGAAAAACAAATCACCCAGAAAGCCACAAAGTCAGACAAAATTAAACAAAAGTAGGTATAGTTTGTGAATGTAATACTTCCTACTGATTGGATGAGACTAGGGGTGTCGTGATATACCGGTATTGATGATAACTGTGATATTCAAGCAACAATTTTCGATATCGTGTTAATGTAGTGTGTGACGATATATATTGTAATATTTAAAATGAACAGTTCTTTTATGATAACAGCACATGTAAATACATTAAACATTTTTACATTAAACTCTATAAAATGTTAAGTTGGTCTCAGTGCCGTGCACTTAATGCCTCATCTACATTCATTCTTCAATAAGGTTCATTAGTTAACGTTAGTTAATTACATTAGTTAACATGAATAAATAACATAAATAATGTTAATGTAAACAATATTTCCACATTTAGACGCATTTATTAATCTTAGTTCATGTTAATTTCAGCATTTACTTATGCATTATTAAAATCACAAGTTGTGTTTGTAAACATTAATGCACTGTGAACTAACATGAACAATGAATAACTGTTTTTATTAACATTAACAAAGATTAACAAACTGTGTAATAAATGTATTGTTCATTGTTCATTCATGTTCGTTAAAGCATTAATGCTAACAAATGAAATTTTATTGTAAAGTGTTACCATTAAAGGTCCCATGACATGGATTATTTCCTTTTCTTTAAATGTTTTTTTTACAGACAAAAACAAAGGAACAACTGCAAGATGAAGAAAAATAATAACAGAACATTAACTGGAGTGTGAGAATCATTTTACTATGTTTCAGTGTAGCAAGAGATTTGTCCCTTTTTGCTTTCCTTACATCCAGGTGTGTTTGGTGTATTTGCATGCGGCACAATTTAGGCTACTTTGGGGCAATGTTTGATAAACTATTTGGTTGGGTTTATTACACAGACCTTGCAACCCGAGAGGAAACAAGAATTCCAGAGGGGAACAGAATCAACTGCTGCGCCATGAAATATGAAAAGCTATTTTCTGGACTGAAGACTGAGGGTGTTTTTTTGCAGATGTGTGTGTTCAGTAGAGCTAATGTTATATTTTTGGCCAACCAGTGTGTGAAATATAGTGTGACAGCCTAGATTTAAGTAACTATAACATAAGAACAAGCTTTGACTTATTTATTTGCTCTGTGATTAAAGGGCTGTTTAAAGTCTTTTAGTCTTGAAGATGTCTACATCTAAGTCATGAAATCACAGAAAAGGCGATTAAAGCTGCAAACTGTGCGTGTATAAGCAGCAAACCATGTATCTCAAATGCATGTTCAAATAAAATATAGCCTATTCTGCAATTTGAGGTCACAATATCAGACGTAAGTTGATTTGTATTTTTTTATTAGTAATTTAATTTTATAGTACAGTGCACTTATACTATAAAATATGCGAAAATTAAACCATTTAAATGCATAAACAAATTCTACTGTTATGTTGATTTCTGGCCTTTTTCACATTTTTTTTTTTTTTTTATCATTGCACGCCTCATCCATGATTAATGTTGGAGAACAAGCATTTACAAGTTTTGAGAAGCTGAATGAGCAATAAAACTAAAGTGAGCCCCTTTATTAAAATACCTGGAGGTGAGGAATAATAAAAAAATTAATTGTACTCAGTTGTGTTTAAGGCACTAAAATAGCCCATTATGCCTACATTATAGTCAAACACATTTTTTATATAAAATAATGAAGATTTCTGTGCCACCCCAGACTGGTTGCTGGCCCTTACTTGGCCACCCCTATAAAAACATCCTGGCTTCGCCACTGGTAAAGAGATCTTATTTTAATAATATAATATAATTGTATCATTATGACAGGAAAAGTGTCTGAAATTAGAAATAATTTTCTTACATTTCCTGTCAAGTCTAAATGTAAAGAGGTGCATTTTAAAATGATGAATCATATTTATCCTGCAAAGGAATTTTTAAGAGTAAGATTTAATGTTGGGGCCTGTAATAGATGCCAGTTATGTAATTAGGAGATAGAAACAGTAGAACAGATGTGTTTTCAGTATAATTTGGTACAAACCTTCTGGAATGATGGATTCACATTTACAACTCTTTGAAACAGCGGCAGAGAAAACGAAACCGAAAGTAAACTGGAACCGCTCTGACAGACTCTGCACGTGCACAACTATGTCACGCGCACATTGATAAGACTACCCTTACAAACAAAGAAGGAATTTAGTACAGTTAATCTGAGTGGGAACTATTAATTATGTGTTTGTTGGAATGGGACGCTTATCTGTGTTGCGTGCTGTGTTTTTGGGCAGTGCATGAGTGTTCCTGTCCCAAATGAACACTTCATGTGTCCTCGCGCTCTTATGGACTTACAATAGCCGCTGCGTGCGCGTGTCCGTTAAGTCCACGAGACCGTAGAGTGTCCCGTTTGTCATTTTAGGGTTCAGAAGGTGCTCGCGAGCGTCCCCTAGCGGCAGTTATGCGCCTCGATCCGCACTTCTGACCCGCACCGGCGCGAGCTCCAGCACACTTTACCCGACAGTCAAAGATAAACGTTATTAATGTGTCTATTATTCTGGATGCTTGAACATGTTGAAATTGCAGCTTTACTTTACGAAACACAACTTAATCGTGCAGCACAGTTGTGTATCACGACTACAGGCTGAGATCACAAGCGAGCTGTTCAGTTATAAAGGTTTTACTGACACCAATAACGATTTTATGACAACTAATCTTTTGTCTAAATGACAATATTTGTGGATGTGGTTGTAGTTATTATCTGGCTAATAACAAGAAGCTCTGAGTGAGATCTAGTAGTTACAGTTTAGCTGCTACACAGCAATATCACATCAGTGTTAGAGACAGAACTGCTCTTTCTTTTCAATAGAACTGAAGTTGCACATGATTTCCAGTCGGTTTGGTTTGTTAAAATCATCTTACATTATGATACAGGACATTGCTGGCTTTACAGGAGAAGATGCCAGACTTTTGTGCAGTCTACAGATTCTCCAATCGCCGTCGTCTCAAAACGAGAGCCCGTGGATCACCTTTCACCTGTAAGATATGACAATATTAGGATTATATTTGGGATAATGGTTAGTTACTCAGTGGATGTGTGTACAATACAGGTCCTGTTACACAGGAACAGCGAGGCTATGACATAATAGTATTACAAGATTGTTGTTGACCCAAAGCTTTTTACAAGTTTGTTTCCACAATCACAGAATGTTTCTTTTCTTCAGGAGCGAGGACTTTGACAGAACGGGGCTGAATGTCCAGATTAAAGATGCTGTTGTGCCAAACATTTTTAACTTTCCAGCTCATCTTCAAAGGATCTGTGTATCACTGACCAACAATAATTCAAGGTGTATAAGATTGATATATCAATGTGTGATTAAATGTCACTTTAGTTTTAGTTCCTAGCATCCGCTAGGGTTCATCATTTATATTTACCAGACGCTGAGGGACACAAAGTGGCAGCAAATGCTTGTATTGTTTTCAGTTTGTCGCTCCGTAAGTTTTTATGTTATTTGTAAAATGTGTTTTCTGAAGACATACACAGTACCTGAAAGTGTCACAAACCATTTGAAGTATTTAGAAAAATGCCTGTGTTAGACTGAATCTGTTCAGAGTTGATCACCACTGGTACAGTCTGAATTGTGTGATAATGTCATTCAACTTAACTTATGTAGAAAGATCATTCAGGGGTGGCTAGTTCTAATTTGTCTTTTTTTAAAAGCATAAAACATTTTAAAGCATGGATTTAATATCTGTGTACTATACTCGTATATCTTGTTTTTTTTTAAGGTGGCTGGAATAACAACCCTAATGTCATCCAGTTAAAGTAGATCTTTAGGAAGCTGATGTTAAACAGAGGCAATGTGACGGCGCAGGATGAGTCCCTACCATCTGTCCTCAACACCTCTTCAAACCTGTCAGATATGAGGAGAAGATCTTCCATCCACGTTTGCTGACATTCCTGCCCTAATACATGACCACAGCTACCCTCTCGTCTGATTCGATGGTCTTGTGGACAACAGTCTCTTGTACATTTCAGGTAAAGACTGACTGAAAGTTGATCAGCGTGGTGACAGACACTGCATCTGCCATCAAGGACCAGAGCTATAGTCATAATGCAGTGTCATAAGAACATCTCTGACGTTTATAACAAACCAAACAGTTTGAAAATTGGTAGAAAATTGAGCAAGTTATGATTATTTAAAAAGGACATGCACCATTAAAACACAATGTTAGAGCAAACAAACTCATGGTTTGTGTAACAGTTACAAGTGTTAAGAATTTAGCGCAATGTTTCTCTTATCAAGTGTCAGTGTGTTTCAGATATAATCAGTTCTTTAACTCAAATTGTATATAATTATAGAATTTGTGTAATTAGGTTCATTATGTTATGGACTAATTTTGAATATATGTTTTGTTAATTATCAATGTTATGTTCTCTTTTACTTTATTCTGTAATGCATTATTGGATTATGAACTGATTTCACATTTCTATAGTGTTGTTCCCATACAGAAGTCACAGAGAGTGAAATATATTTTTAATAAATAGATTTCTATATATTTAAATATCTTAAAAACAAATAGAATAAAATATATTATATATTTATAAATATAAATATATTTAGAAATATATATAAAAATATATTTTGGCTGCTTTTTAATTATATTAAACATATGTAAATATTTTTTTATAGGAAATATTTACATATATTTATATCCTTTATATTTAAATACATTAAGATATTAGACTATGTAAAAATATTATTTTGCAATATATGTATATATAATAATTTCTAATATTTGTTAACATATTACGTTTCTGTACATGTAAATATATAAAATTTATATAAATCCAAATATATTGAAAAAATTAAAATATTTAATTAAATAAACGTAAACATGTTTCATAGAATATATTCTCGTTCACTCAAACTTTGTCAATAAATTAAATCTCCACACATGAAAATGTTTTAAATATCAAGATTATAATTGGCCCCTTCTTAATAAATATAATACAAACAAAAATTGGACCCTGAAAAACTGGGAAACCCTTCAGACAATGTAACTTAAAAACAGTGACAATATAAATTGACTTATTAAAAAGAGTACATCTATCAACACCAGTTCAGCATGAACCAACAAAATTATGAATGCTTATGATATTTCTGGCTCTTAAATGAAATATTATCCTTCTGTAAGCATCCAGGGTCAAAACATTATGCACACATATGCAAGTCTTAGTAGGCATTAGAGGTCTGGACGGTCTTTAAACCGAAGGCTGAACCCGGTCCATACCTGAGATCATCTGATACATTTAGAGCCCAAACCCGACCCGAACCCTCTACAAGCAATGAGGCTGAGTTACTTCATAAACTGTGATTTTACTCACTCATTGCAGAGAAATATAACGTTACGAGTCAGTAGCCTGTCGAAGCTGTTTTACTAATAAAAGTGTCCGTGTTGTGTGATGTCTGGTTTCTGTGTCCAATGGTTGTGTGTCTGCGTGTCTATGAAACCAGCGTAGTCTACTGCATGTAGTTTTAGTTTAGCTACAAACCCAAGCCCGACCTGAACCCGAAGCTATTCATTGAATATTAACCTAAACCCGACCCGAAAGCATTTGGGAACCGTCGTATTGTAATGCATCAGCTAATCAGTTCAATATATGGCTGTAATTTTAAGCCAGGATGTTCACTTTATGACTAACACTAGCTCTTTTAGAACCAAATTGATTGAATGAATGGAAATAAATTCTAAACCATCAGAACTGTGTTGTTGTAAGTGTTCTGTATCTTTGTAGAGTGAGGTATTCTTACTCTGCTTAGACCAGATATAGCAGTTATGATCGACAGAGGCTTCCTTGTGCATGACTGTGTGTCCTGGAAAGTGTGTGTCCAAACCTGTATTTCTCGCTGGGAGACCTCAGATGCTAAAGCAGGAGGTCAGGGAGACCCAAGCTGTTGCACATTGAGCGTCTGATTAATAGACTGAAGGAGTGTAAATTCTGTGATAAGAATATTTAGAATATTTTAAATCTATTAAAACTAAAAATCTGTTTAACTTTTTTATAATTATTGTTTTTGTTTATAAATAATTGATATGTTTTTACAAGTTGTCAGGAGTGTTGTAATTTCATTTTACTGCTGATGAAACTTTACATCATGCATGTGACAAATAAACATGATTGAATTGTTTCCCATACAGTATATACATCTAAGTACTAATGAATTATAAATTCAGAACACCACACACACAAACAAATAACATTTACAGAAAAATTACCTTTAATAGGTTAACAACAGATCCTGTACATTTGTGGAAACAGTTCAAAATAAAACATTAGCCTAAAGATTTGTACAAATTGATGGAAACTGATTGCAGGGATTGAAATCACTATGAATCACTGAATGTTTCAAGCCAAAAGTGTTGGAAGATAAAAGTAAAAGTAATCAACCTTTCCCTTGATTGTTGTAATGACTCCCTCATCTCTGTATATTCATGTACAGATATATGAACATTACAGTTCCCTGAATCTAGAAGAAGTAACTTGTGTCATTCTCAACGCATGTCATTCATTCATTGTGCTTTGTTGTCTTGTACCAATCTCACTTTGGTGTGCCATGACCTGTGTTGTTGCTAGAGAAGCCATGCGCAGCTGCTGATGGTGAGTCAACACAAAACAGCTCTCCGAAGGACCCAGAGGATAGCCATCAGGGGGCAAGGATGCTCGTGTGCTGTGGTGGTATGTGGACAGGTCTTTGGTCGGCTCCAGGCTGGAAGCTGAGAGGAGAGTACACTCCCTTCTTGTACTTCTCCAGAAGCACTGTCTGTCAAAGGCACATCCCCTGAAATCCCTATGATGGTTATTAAAGAGCCATTTCTCTCGACATGCCTTCATAAATATCATTCAGGCGCTGCACTCTCTGTATTATTGTAAGTTGAGGTGAGAAATGAGGACAAGAAAAAACAAGCATCACAAAGAAGATGTAGGTTAATATAATGTGTATATTAATAGTGTATTGATGGCTGCTCAGACCCAGTGCAGCTGTGAGTAGAGGACATCTGTTGGCTGTAATGTGCTGTTTAGTAGAGCAAGCCCTGCAAACATGAGCACTGATTGACCAACAGCTCAAATGTGTTTGAGAACAACCTGCAAACAAAACTGACATCAACTGAAGTTATCTCCTGTGTTTGAGGATTCAGGCAACCATAGTCACTGGTTTTACTGGATTAAATAATCATTAGTTAAATTATGTTGGTTTACACTATAGCTAGTGTTTGAACCTTCCTTGGGTGAAGTGTTGGGAACTTGACTAATTCCACTCTCTGGGAAGTTTAATAGGCCTATGTAGCAGAGCTTTGTAATAAACTGCTGTGCAAATACTTGTTAGAAACACACAGAGCGGTCCAGAGTTGTACTGTTCGGACAGTAATTGTAGGCCGTGAGGCTGTGTCCAAACAGTAATCTGACTCTTACAGTCACTGTCTCAGGCTCCAGACTAACATTTGAAGATAGTGGCACCAGCACCATGAAGTACTACTGATGGTGACACCAGAAGATTTAGTTTGAGATTATTTACAATAACGATTATTTAATAGAAGATTACTATTGATTTACAATAATGAGTGCAATTACTAATAATATTATACATAATAAAACCTGTATATTATTCAAGGTCTGTTTGATTAGATGTGCACATATACATGGTAATTTCAACAATGCAATAAGTTTATTATATATAATATTATAAATATAATGTTAGAGAATGATGAGGGTAAAAATGATTTTCTCTATTTTCAGGTGTGCAACAGGCGAACACAACAAGGTGTCTTCAGCCCTTGTTACCAAACACCAGTTCTTGAGAGGAAAAATTATTTAAAAAAAGAAAGATCACCTTTGATTAATGTTGAAGAAATATATTACATTTGTTGCAGGTAAAGCAAAGTAAGAAAACAGATAATTTTACCAGGAGTCCATCAAAAATAAAGTGACACCTCAATAACATTTCTATTATCCTGAAAGCTGTTTAATTTTTATGTTTGTTTATTTGTTATTTATTTGTTTTGCAGATGGAGGATCTGTCTGGCTAAGATGTGTATCAGAAGAGGCAAGAGTTTGGGCAAGAGTCACAGACAGAGTCTGGTGGCACAAAAAGTGATCAGCGAGAGCCAAAGAAGAGCAGCTGGGGAGATACTGTTACTGAGCTGGATGAAGAAAAACTAATCTGTGTTGATTAGGCACACGAAGGTAATAAATCACTGGTTTGCATGAACAGTAAAACTAAGAATCTCAATGATCAGAAACATAGTATGCCATATTCAGTTGAACAAATCTTAAATTAAAGGTCTTATGGTCCCACTTCATCAGTGAGGTGAGTGTGTTTGTATCCGTAATATCTAAATCTATATTTTTTTCTTTTTCAACCTCTTCTCTTGGTTAGGATTTCCTCTATACATTGTTTATGGGGTTATTTTGTGGAACTGTTTGTGTTCATGCAGGTTCCACAGTAACAGCAGCAAGAATTAATAAAGGCAATATTCAAACAATCATCATTTTCTCATTTTCATGTTGTTTCAAACTTGTATAACTTTCTTTTGTTCTGTGAAAGAAATTATTTTCAAGAATGTCACTGAAAATCGCTGACATGTTGTTTCGGAGCCCAGTGATTTTCATCATATGGACATTCTTTAATAGTGATGAAGTTCGGATCATTTTACCGACTCGTTCAGCAAAACGAGTAATTTTTTTTTCGAGTAATTCCGTTCATTTCGTTCATTTTAGCAAAATGTAATTACAATGTTACGTGTTACTTCCCGAACACATCTAATTCTTATGCAAACGTTGATCACACTACGAACAATACAAAACTATAATGCTATGATAAACAGAAAAGATTCATACATTTTTCACCTGTGTCTTCAGTCTGTGATCAGCTCACCTCACCTCTTGTCTGAAAGTCTTCAGGTTCAAGTCATTTCTTAATCACGTGACAGACCCATACGCTAAACCAATGCAGTCTGAGCCGGAAAGAGAATTGATTAGTTCATCTTTTGGGTATTCAGGTTGTTGATTGTTCGTTCTTTTGTCCCGTGACGTGACAGCATTGGCTAGAGTAATTAGTTAATTTACAACCTTCCTTACAAATGGAAGCATAGTACTTATTATTATTATTTTTTATCTAATCTTCAAAAGTGACCTTGTTGTATGATTTATGTTTTTTGAGTTCACCCTTCAGATCATTAGACTATAGAACTGTAGTGTTACTTGTTTAGGATTCAAAATGTTATTTGCTTTTATGTCATTATGTCCTTTTTGAGCAATCTTCTTGTTATATATTAGACCAAAATGTCAAGTCTGCCTAGGAAAAGCAATTATTATACCAGCAAGCTCAAAATTGGATTAAAAATGAAAAAACTAGGCTATAAATACATTTTTATTGTAGGCTTGGATAATTATATTATTATATAACCTAGTTTTTATTTACCGTTAAACAGTCAAAAAGACAAATTCATCAATATTTTATTTATAACAAGTTTTTATTTATAAAATAATAACACACCACAGATCCTGAAGAAACAGTAACAAAAACACAGTGACAGTAATGTCAGAAATAGCGTATGGGTCTGTCACGTGATTAAGGAAAGACTCGACCCGAAGACTCATGAGATGAACTTATCAATTCTCTTTCCGACTCAAGACTGCATTGACTGACACAGGTGAATTACTACTTAAGGAACAGATCCTATTGAATATTGCGCATGCGCGACTGAACAAATCACTCCCCCAGACGACTCGTTCTTCCAGAGTCACATTAAAGAACACAAATCATTCTAGAACGACACATCACTATTCTTTAACATTCTTAAATTCTTCATTTTTGTGATCTTTTGTGATATTTCTTGAGATGAGGAAAAAAAAAGCTCTGGCTTCGTGTGGACGTAGCCTAAATGATGACAAAATATCCCTTTAATGGGGTCATTTACTTTTGATTTCAATTTGTTATATTCATAATTTAATTTTTTTCCCACTGATGTCAACTTATAATATTAGTTAGGGATTCTTGCAACCAAATGCTCATAATTTAGTTTTTTTCATGACCACCCTCCCTATTATCTTTATTATATTACAGTTTTTTTACAGACGCTAGGACACATTTCTCAATACTTAGGTAACTTTTGCAAAACTCTTCACACAGTTCTCCTAACCAACTTTCAGCTTGGCAAAGCAGTTCATTTCAAATTCAAATTGCACTACAACTACCGAAACACTTTCTTCAGGTCTCAAATCAACTAATTCTTCCAGAACACTAGCAAAGGTTGACAGCCGACAAACACACTTTGTCATCCACAAAACAATGACCTAAAAAACACTAACAACATGTAGCATTATACAATGTTTTCTTGTGTGAAACAAGGACACATCTCTGTTTTTAATTCACTGCAATATATGTTACTGGAATGAATCAGACATGATGCAGCATTTGTCAATATTTTATGTAATTTGTTTTATTTATTTTTTATTTTTTGCACTGACTAATTCCAAAATACAAGAATTTGTATACACACCATCCACTGATACAGATACAATAGTAATGCTAATCTACTCGGTCTTCTCCATTTGGCCACAGGTTCTCATTCACATCACATCTTATGTCATCTAGGCCAATACACCTCGGAGAGAATCTTCTGGCATGCCTGATCAATCCCTGGCAATCTTCTGCTGATATGTCCAGGCATTCAGCATTCATTGCATCCAGGAGGGACATTTGATCATGTGGATGGTCATTTTTATAATTGTTTTTATAGCATGTCATTTTAAAATTTAAAATATATTTCATTAAAATATTACTGTAGAAATGTAGCATTTGCTGTCTTATTCAGTTTTGTATTATGTTATTGTTATTGTTATTGTTTTGAACATAAGTTGTTTGAAAAC
The DNA here is from genome assembly GCF_003368295.1 of Carassius auratus. Taxonomy (NCBI): domain Eukaryota; kingdom Metazoa; phylum Chordata; class Actinopteri; order Cypriniformes; family Cyprinidae; genus Carassius; species Carassius auratus. The sequence continues at coordinate 3,145,973 of NC_039251.1, read as the reverse complement.
AGTATGTAAGCATGTGCAAATTGGCCTGTACATACAAAGAGTTTTGGCAGTTGTTGTGTCTGAGTGAGAAAAGAATTCATGAAATTTGAGAGATGTAGTCATTGAATGCATTTTGTGCCAAAGCAATGATAATTGATCCTCAGTTTAGCCCACATAGACTTCTGTTATGCTCACTGTGTGAAGAGTTTTGCAAAAGTGACCTAAGTATTGAGAAATGTGTCCTAGCGTCTGTAAAAAACTTTAATAATTTAGCTTACACTGCCTTATCTTTTAAGTCTTTCTAGTTCAAGTCAGTTCCGTGTTTCAAAAGAGAGATGGTGACGTTGCCGCTTGATTTATACTCTGTCATCCTTTTTTTTTTTTTTTGTATACATGCTAGATTTTTTACAAATGATTTTGTATGCTAAAACGTGTCCGTTATTTGAAGAATGGTTTGACATCGTAAACGTTTTCCCGCTCTGTGTGGAGTTTAAAGACGCTCCCTTAAGAATTACAGCTGCGTTGAGTCTCGAATAAAATCGAAAGCAAATGTTTAGCGTTGATGTTTCTCCGTTTAAACAGCCAGAATCGATTCTGTACGGAATATCAAAGTGTTTCATAGGAACTAAGCCATGATTTTCGTGTAGCTGCTTCAAAGAAAGACGATTTTGTGAATCTGTGTAAAGGACGTTTCTTCCTCTAAAGGACGTTTATTTTTATATTTTTTAATATTTTCTTTTAAAAACAAATTAACGTGGTTTGATTGGTGTTTGGTGTTGTGTGTGACAAAAACAGCATGTGCTTTATACAGGATCCTGTAGATGAGGAGGCTACATTAATTCATTCATTAAGTAACATTCATCTAATAAAACAATCTTAAATATTCTTTTTTTTTTATTATTAAATAATACATCTGCAATAGATTGATGATTTAGATTTATGCACAGCTGTGTTTTTCAAATAAATCTTAAAGGATCATCCAGTTATCATCCATCTCAGCTTAGCTGAGTCCTGGAGGGGTTTTCTGCTTTAATATCTTTTTCTATATTATTTTTTAAGAATAATAATTTTAAGAGATGCCATGGATCTAAAATGTCTACCAATAAAAAATTAGCTCTTTAGTGAACATGAGCTAGAGAAGGACAGTAAATTAACCTAAATAAATAATATTTAAAGTAATTTTCTTCTTTGTATAAGGCGGATTATTGACTCAGTGGCAGCTGTCAGTCTGGGGCTGAACACTTCTGCACGACTCAATACGAATGCCGTGACAGCGTATCACACATAAAATCAGTAACAGTTCATAATTAAATCCTTTTCCTTTTCCTGTAACTCGATAAAATCCATTGCAATGAACGTCATCGGAGATGTTTAATTCACAATCATTCTGAGCATTTTTCCTGCTGGCGTTCACATCAATCCACAAGTCGTTCTTAAAGGTTAGGCTATTTTCATTCAATTCGATGTAAAAACAAATTGGTTGCATAATGGTATCCACTCACATTTAACTTTTTGTCTGGTTGTTATGGTCAGGAAAAAAATCACATTACTATATGTTATAACCTATGATCACTGTTTTATACAGATGTTATACTAAAAGTTACTGCCTTTTGTCTTGGCATGACAGCATGACATTTGACAAAACAAAGACAGAATAAAATAACTTCAAAATAGCTGTAAAACAATCAAGTTTGAAATTATTTCCATTAAAACATATAATTACCAGAATTCCAGTGTCTTACCTATAATTATTTTTTTCTGGACAAATAAAAATCTTTAAAGGCATTTAGTGGGTTGTTTGCCTTTTATATAGCAGAGCAGCAATCCACCTGTCACTCAAGTGGCCACGCCCTTTAATTATGCAGAACTTTAAGGCCTAATATAATTTAAACTGAGTTAGGTCTATGGGTCTGAGTCTCTAGCGGCCATTCGATGAATTACAGTTTAAGACACTTCTGTGTTTCAAGATAGTGACACGGAGGTTCCCGCTTGATTTATACTCTGCTTTTTTGCAAGATTTTATTATTGTTTTTTTTTTATGATTTTGTTTACTAAAACGTGTACGCTATTTTGTTTTGACATCACAAGCGTTTTCTCGCTGTGTGTGTAGTTTAAAGACGCTCCCTTCAGAATTATAACGGAGTCTCGGCGCCATCATTTTTTTCCGTGTCTCGAATAAAAGTGAGTTTATGTTTCTCCATTTAAACAGCCAGAATCGATTCTGTATGGAATATCAAAGTGTTTCATAGGAACTAAGTCATGATTTTCGTGTAGCTGCTTCATAGAAAGACGGTGGATTTTGTGAATCTGTGTAAATAAGGTGAGTGCTGAGTGTTTTGCAGTGACTTCCGCTTTCAGATTTACTCTAAAGAACGTTTAGTTTTATATGTTTAATATTTTCTATTCAAGCAAATGGAGGTGGTTTGATTGGTGTTTGGTGTTGTGTGTGGTTTATTCGATCATTTGTTAACACACGACTAACATTGTGTATCTGAACATGTGTATCTCATGATCTGTTTCTCTCAGGATCCGTTCAGCTGAATTATTGAGTTTGTTTGTCATTTCTATTCAGAGTCAGTGCTGGAGATCAGATTCTGTTTCATCATGGAGGACACACAAACATCCACAGATCAAGAGTTTTCTCCAGGATGCAGGTACTTTGAAGAAACACTGTATTAAATCACCTTCAATGATGAGAGATGGGTGTTTTGTGTCTGGAGACAAACAATATTGTGACAATATACCCAGACAGCACACATACGTTGTGCCGATGTCGAGCCGACCTACAAAACTCCATCGGGACGATATCGCTCAGGGAGCGTTTGCTAATAGGCAAGATGTCTCGGCGACGTCGGCCTCTGATCGGAAATGCTCTCCGGCCGATGCTGAGACGATACATCCCGGCCGCTCTGCGTGGACGCGGTTCACCGGCGTTTTGCTCATCGTTACGGACCACCCGCGGCTACCGCCGCTGGTTTATAATAAAACAATACACACCACTCTCAAGAACAGATGCAACTTTATTAATATTTTCATTTATTTCATATTACATGTACAAATACATTAACATTTACCAGATGCTTTGATCAAAAGTGGATAATTCGGGATTATTTGTAGTCTTTTGAAAATTAACCATGATTTTACTACAGCTTTTGCAGTAAAACCATAGAAAAAACTAAATCAACCATAGTTTTACTACAATCACCATGATTTTACTACAGCTTTTGCAGTAAACCCATAGTAAAAACAAAAATAACCATTACTACAGTCCTTGCATGGTTAAATGTTGTATGAGTATAGCACCTTTTGACAATACTTATTTCAAAGTAGGTTTACAGGAAATGCATGTTTCAAGGTTACAGTTTAAAAAGCCAGAGATGACTGAGACTCACCGGGGAAGACCATCTAGTTCATAATAAAAAGTCATGTGTTCAGTGCTGTCAGCATCGCATGCGAACTTTATGCCAAGAACTTTTTAAAAAGAGTTACATAAACACAAAATAAAACCAGGCAAACAATACTAATTAAGCAATTAAAACGTTTTAAATTGCATGATAAAAGTTCAAAAATATTTTCTGATAAAATCTTACTAAACAAGTCTCTAGTTTTGTATTCAGTTAACATTAACATTATCTTTCAACATTTTTAAAGTGATGCTTACAAATTTACCCTTATAGGCAAAATAAGGATAATATTTGTTTTGTGTGTCCAATGTTTTGTGTGTTCATGCACAGTTGTCGTCTGTCTGTAGTCTTTGTGAGCGTTGGTGTCATCTGAAGTCTTCACAAGTAAGTTTGGATTCAGTCTGGAGCTGGTGTAATCTCTAGAAACCTTGGGATGGCCATCCTGAGATAGAGACAGGAAATAAAAAGGAGAAAGTTTAGAATAGCTGCTGCTGTTCATATTATTTCTGACAAAATATTATTTATTTAATCACATATAACTGGAGTGCATGGTTATTAGAGGTGTTGTGTGAATACTAAACTATGTATTTTAATTTAATTTAAACAACAACAAAAAAGTGTGTCCGAGCCCCAAATATTATTTGGAAGGCTATTTTCAAAGTAAAATACCAATAGGTTTTGCTTCCTTTAGTGGACTTTGATAAATTCTTGGGTGTTAGAATTTAGTGACCTCACTACAGGCAATGCACCATAGTACTGCTGCCTCAATTTGAGCTTATTTTGCTATATATATATATCTATCTGATTTAATCACAAGTAGGTTTAATAAACGCACATCCACTTCCAATTCACCAATCAATAAACAAAAATCGACACTGCCACTAATGCTCTCAAAAATCAGTTTATTGATGAAGTGTTTCACGCGATCCCTGTAAATGTAATATTTGTGGAACAGGCATCTCTTTAGAATGGAATATACATTTCAGTAGGTGGAACATTATATTTGTAATTTATACTACCGTTAAAAGTTTGGGGTCAGTACAATTTTTTTTACGTCTTTGAGAAAAGTCTCTTCTGCTCACCAAGGCTGCCTTTATTTGATCAAAAGCAAGTAAAAAAAACTGTAATATTGTGAAATATTACAATTTAACAACAGTTTTCTACGTGAATATATTGTGAAATGTAATTTATTTCTGTGATCTAAGCTAATTTTTATTACTCCAGTCTTCAGTGTCACATGATCCTTCAGAAATCATTCTGATTTGCTGCTCAATAAACATTTTCAATTATTATCACTGTCTTATCAATTATCAAAAGTTAAAACAGACATTTCTGTTTCAAACACTGTACTGTTTTAAAACTCTATTCATCAAAGAATCCTGAAAAAGTGAAGGAACACAGCGGTTTTCAACACTGATAATAGTCAGAAATGTTTCTTCAGAAGCAAATCAGAATATAAGAATGATTTCTGAAGATCATGTGACACTGAAGACAGGAGTAATGATGCTGAAAATCCAGCTTTACCATCACAGGAATAAATGACTTCTCTAAATATATTCAAATAGAAAACTATTATTTTAAATTGTAGTGAATTGTATTCATTTCATAAATTAAACTGTGGTTGCCATAAAAGACTTTCAAAAACACAAAAAACCATACCTTCCCAAACTTATGATACAGTTGTGTATGTTCAAGATTGTACTTACTGGTCCTGCAGTTTATAGCATCTTGGAGATGTTATCTGACAGCAGCGGTGGGCCGTCAGGGTGAGCAGGGCTCTGCTGGCCCTATAAAAAACAAAATTGTGTGAAAAATGCTTTTAAAGACTATTTAGTTATCATTTACATTTGTGTAATGTTCACAAATTGCTTGTGATTAGTTTAGTTGAGGTTGACCTGGAATATCCTACATTAAAAAAAGTATATGGCCAGCACTACAGATTGTGCTACCCCTTTGTTGAAAGAAGTCACATCTGATTTGTTACAAGCATTAGTGACAGAATCATCCTCTGTGTCTAGAGACGTGCCCAGTGCTACCCCCAGCGTTAGACTGCCCTTTTAGTCAGGGATTTCCAAAGTACGAAAGTGAAATTAAATGAAAAGAAAATACAGCCTACAGACCTGGTTGCCAATCTACTAAAATGCTTTTTTAAGGTGCTAGTTTGCAGAAAAAAAGAGAATAACTGAGAAATGAAGACCTACAACTGAGAAAGGAAGACCTACACCTAAACTGAAGGCCAGCAACATTTTTATGCACCATTTCAAAGATTGCAACTACGAGTGCTATGAGTGGCTAACAGTTAAACCAAGCACAAGTTATTTTGTTGGTCGTGATTACTTTTTAATCTGAGTCAAGGGACATGAAAAGAGTTCTTTATTATTTGATGAGTATCGTATCATGCACATTGTTATAACAGAGGTCGACCGATTCATTGGTTTTGCTGGTTAATCGGCACCAATAGTTGATTTGTAGAACTATCGGTTATCTGCAAAATCCATGGAGATAATTTTCCGTGTTGCGTTTGTTTTGCCATGTGACACTGTGCGCTGCACAGAGTGGGAAACTTCAAACGCGAGTTTAAATGCAGCCGTTCACATAGTTTTCTATTAAATAACATTATATTAATCTCAAATCATTGTAAATTTACATAATGACTTCACCCTAGGCTATAAATTATGTATTGTGCATTTTACAGCAAAACGTTGGTCTTTCTGTGGTTCTAATACAGTCTGTATGCTTCATATAGAAAGCTGTAATACAGATTGCGCGTTTTCTTTCCGTTTGCTCTTTTTTTTTAACACTGAACTTTAAACACATATGCCACATAGTTCATTCCTGAAGCAAACTTATGTCCGTTTGGTGATTAAATAAACAGTTTTAGACCGCTGCTTGAATTGAATGTGACGCATCCGGTGTGTGTGATAACTGTGACTTCTCAAAGACGCTGCACATGATTAGATAATCATGCACTGTTCTAAAATAGCAGCAAATAAAATGTGATGCGTTCGGTGTGTAGGGTTGGGTATCGTTTGAATTTTATCGATTCCAATTCCGATTCTGCTTATCGATTCCTGGTTTCGATTCCAATAAGATAAAAAATCCAATATAAAAAAATTAAGTCAAACATTTAGATGTCAAACATGTTTCCGTCTTTTTACAAAGCATTCTGTTACAGCTGAATAACACGAGCAAAAATCAGCAGCTTACAAAACACTGCAAGAGGAATTTTGCCTGTGCTTAAAAAAAAAAAATACCATAGCAAAAACAATTAATTAATAAAAATATTAAAGTGTTAAAGACAAGTAACCAGTCAGTAGTAAGATATGAACAAACAAATCAATTAGCAATATCCTAAATACAACTAAACAAAATTTCAGGTACAGAAACTGTAATTAAAAGTTTAAAAACACTGCATAGTTTTCTTTTTATAAATAAAATAAAGATTAATCAATTAAAGTTATTAAATATATTCAGTCGAGATCAGTGAATGATTTTCTTTTGTTCTTTGATTAACATTAATGACAGACAGCGCGTTTATTAGGCTGTTGTCTCTTTAAACAAAAATACTGTACGTGTGTGTTTTCTTTCTCATCTGTTTACATTCATGTAAGACAAAAACGTTTGTGTTTATGATGATATACTGATGTAGTTTTCTGTATATTGGTCGACAAATATGAAAGAAGTCAGTTTCGGCTCGGAACAACCTTTTCTACAGTGGAAATACATGGAATGGTCCGAGAATGGACACAAACCCGGGAACCCACAGCGCGACCGCAGACCGCTGCTCTCATTCAGTATCTATTTTGTTCAGTATTCATTTTAAAAACTATTGGTTTATAAATCGGTATCGGCCAGTGTGGTCCAAACTAGCTATCAGTATTGGAAAAATCCCCTATCGGTTGATCTCTAGTTGATAATACTGTGGTGCTGTGTGGATGTCCAGAAAAAAAAAAGACCAAATCAATACCGGTGGCTACTGGTGATACATTGAGGTCTAATGAAGTGAAATGATCGGTATGTAGGAGAAAATGAACACTACTTACAACAGTATTACCTTTAATCCATAGCCTGGGCAACCAGCTGTCAGCACCCTCACAACTGTCTATAGAACGTGACTTCTCTGTCGCATGACAACAGATGCACGGGCGAGATACTGGAGCTGATGACGCTGTTTGCCAGCGCAGCATCGTGATGTCTATCAGCTATCGGCGATGGATGATGGCATCGTCAATCAGGCCAACCCTAACCAGGATGACATAATTAAACAATTGTACACAACTGTTGTACACAGTTTTTATAATTTATTAGCTAAACAAATGCACAGCTTCCACCAACAAAAACAAATAGTTAAAGCAAGAGTACAGCACCAACTGCTGTTACCCGGATGAGCCTGTGTGATTACATTTTACAGGTTGTTATCCAGGGATAACATGCATCGGAATGTCGCAACTGACCAATCAGAATCAAGTACCCAAAGAGCCATGTAATAAAAGTAATTAGCTAATGGTAAACTAATCATTTACAAAACATGACTGTGTTCATAGATGATTAATAAGTGATGTTAATATTTTTATCTATGTTCTGTAGATTAAGTTATAAATAACTTACAAAGCTTTCTGCACCCACAATCTAAAGTGTAAACTACTCATCAGTTGTAAATGTAAACTTTCCTGTTACAGGTTGGTTGATTGTGTGTATGTGTGTGTTGGTGTGTGTGTATATATATATATATATATATATATATATATATATATATATATATATATATATATATATATATACACACATACGCACACACAACTGAAAACCACAAAGTTTGTAAAACATTTACAACTGATGAGTAGTTTACACCTTAGATTGGGGGGTGCAGAAAGCTTTGTAAATGATTTATACTGTTTATTGAGATAATAGTACAATGTTGACATTTCAATGATTTATAAGTGATTCATAATATATTAACTAGTAACTATTAAAAATTAAGGATCTGTTTTAACTAGTTACTATTAAAAATTAAGGATCTGTTTGATTTTTTTCGTGATTTTATTTTTTTTAAGATTGCTTATGAAAGATGTGTAAATCATATCATATTAATCATTAGTGAATGTATATTCATGTCACTTGTAAATTATTTATAACTTAATCTACAGAACATAGATAAAAATATTAACATCATTTATTTCAATGAACACAGTCATGTTTTGTAAATAATTAGTTAATCATAATCGAATTACTTGTAAATGACTTTTAAAATGAATTTACAAAAAGTACACAAATTATTAGTATGTCACTTATTAAGCGCTTATGAATGTTTTGTAAATGATTAGTTCATCATTAACTACTCACTTAAAAGTGACTTACATATGAACTTTATTATAAATTGTTCCCAAAAATCACCCACACCTTGGAAGACCTGAGGGAAAGTAAATTAACAGCAAATTTTCATTTTTGGGGTGAACTATCCCTTTAACCCACACTAATCTAGCCTACTGCTGAAGTTGTTGATCAGCCCCGTCATTGTTGTTGAGAGCCTGTGTGGGGCATAATATGTGCATTAAGGGGCGGTCACACTGCACTTTTCGTTCCACTGACTTCCATTCATACGCATGCAAATGCGTCAGACCGGAAACCCAGGCTCATGCGAAAATTTTCGCATTTCGCTGCATTCGAAAGTTCAAGTTTGGTGCACCTTGACCTGCGAATTCGCATCACGTGAAGTCGTGGGACCAGTAGATGATTGATACGACACTGCGTGACCTCTGTACAGAAATTTAAAAATGAAGTGCTAGTTTTAGCCGTAGCGCAGCATCCTATTTTATATAATACATATTTAAAAGATAATTAAAAAAGAAGCTGCATGGTTCGCAGTGTCAATGGAAACAGGAACAGATGGCACATTTGAATGAGGACACGTTCTATATTTTTTTTATTGTTTAGTGTGTATATTTATAGAGAGAGAGAGAGACAGAGTGCAATATAATAAGACGCTTTCGACGCCATCGCCAAAGACACAGTAAAAGCACAGATTAACCCATGTTGTGATAAGGGGAAACCGTTATATCTTGCTCCCGCCCATATTCGCAGCGGCGTCCGAAATAATTTTGCACGTTCAAAGGCTAGTGTGACCGCACCTTTACACATACGGCTGCGTTAGCTGTAACAGATGTGTAAGATGTGTACAGGTATCTAACAGTTGTTTACTGAAGGCCCTGACTGAAACCTCACGGTACTCACTGTCTGACAGCAGGTTCACTCAGACTCTGATCGTCATCACTGAAGAATCCAGGAACAAAACAAGCAATCTGACACAGAGTCAACAATATTTACTCTACAGTTCCAGGTTCATTAGAAGGAAACAAGCTAGAGTAGAGGTGAAATGGAGATAAAAGACAGAATAATACATAACAATTATAATAACATGTAATATACATATTCTACTACTAAAAATATAATCTTAAAATAACACAATCTATATTTTTAGTTTTAGGTTGAGTGTGACTTACGTTATGATGTCAGGGACTTCTTAAAATTGGTGAAATGTATTCTGAAAAAGGCATATTCATGTTTTTCATGAGCTTCTTCAGGTCACCTGTATTTCTAAGTCAGAATCTCCCTTCAGAAATGTTGAAATCTTGGAGCTTCACTTCTGTTCTGTAGAGTTTCTTTCTGTCCTCCTGAAATCACAGAACAATTTGTATTAATATCTGTTTATCATGAAATATCGAAAATAATGTGAACTTGATTTAAGCCGATTACACTCTCAGTGTGACGTAATCGATTCAGTAAATCAGCCTTTTCCAATAACTTACTGACAAATCACCAGCAAAACATTCAAAGTGCCATCAAAATATCTCATACACACACGAAGATTTGATTAAAAGCCCTGAGTTTCATCAACAAGAGCTCAATCTATATAGTTAGCCTACCTGAAAACTGCTAAGATGCTAACGGACTTTTTCGAAGAAACTAAACCGTTTCTATAAAATAAATTTAATTGAAACATGTCAATAACAAGCAAGAAACGTGTCAGGAACATTTGTATGTAATATTTGTGTGATTTTAGCGACTAAACTTACCCAAAACAGTGTAAACTGCAGCGAGAGACGGAGATTACTGTTTGCCAGTAACGGTTTTTGTGTTGACGCCCCGTTTCCATGGCAACTCTGCTCCCCACTCGCGCAGAACTCACTGCACACACAGCATTTACACAAACAAACATCTAGAGTTAAAACATTACATTTATAATGTACAGTCTCATTCAATAATTAATTTAAATATCATTTTGTTTTAATCAAATCGAAGATTCAATAATAAATGTAAAAATCATTTTGTAGTTCAGAAGCAACAGCAACAATAGCTCACCATATTATTTCACCGGATTATTTCTGAAAGCCTGTAAAAGAGTGAAAAACACGGTGAAAAAGCAGTCAGGACTTCTCTTTAATAACCCGCTTTTACATTTTCCCTCCGAGAAACTTCTGAAAACGCATTAAGGCGTTAACATCAATGTTAAAAAAAAATCGCTACCGTGACCGTTGGCTCAAAAAGTTAACGGTAACATTATTTTAAAATGAGCCAGACTCTTCAGCTGCCCACAGACTGTATTACTAGTACTTTTTCAGTGTCACAGAATTAACAAAGTAGTATTTTTTGTCTAATTGAGCTGAAGTGAAATCGTAACGTTACCTCAGAGCCACAGATGTCGCTGGGATTATCCTCTTCTCTCTCTCTGGGTGGCTAAAAGAGACGAATACTGGGCACGCGCACACAGAGAAGCGCGGCATCGGCCCGCGGTCGTGAACCAACTCGGGGCCGACGATTGATGAGCTGGAGAACAGAGCACTGACCAAATTATATCGGCCTCCACCAGGCCGATGTTTTATAGATGTTTTAGGTATAGAGGCCGACGTTTCGATATTGGGCCGACGTCGGCCAGACGTACATGTGCTGTCTGGGTATGGTTTATGTGTGTTTTTCAAGTCATCTACAGAATGATACAGTGCTAATTGACAGCATTTATTATTACAGTACAGAAGCTATAAAATATATTTTCTGCTCTTTTCTGTGATAAAAATGGAAAAAGTGTTTGTAGTAACTTTATCGAATTATAGAATACAGATTATTGGTTATTGTCCAGCAGTATATTTTATTTCTTAGCCACTTAAAAGTTGTAAAAGGTTATTTTTTTTGGTCAATTAGACATACATACTTCTTCTTCTTCTTCTTCTTCTTCTTCTTCTTCTTCTTCTTCTTCTTCTTCTTCTTATTATTATTATTATTATTACGTTTGACATTTCTTTCCCCTTCACTTCTGAAATGATTGCTGCGTCCCTGTCCTGTAACATAACTGGATATTAAACTTTAGCTATATGCCATGTTATCTTCATTTTAGGGATCAAATAGGTTTTGTGGCACCACGTGAATTTATATTCAGTAGGAAATGGCTCAAAATGGAAAAAGGAACCAATTATCACCCACCACAGTCTCACAAAATCCTGCGGGGACACTGGGAATGTGGAGGAAACACTGTAGGATTGGCTGTCTCAGAGTGTGTGTGTGTGTTTTGTGTGTGCGTGTGTGTGTGTGTGTGTGTCTCTCCAGGGCTCAACATTAACGATTGTCCGGGACAAGTGGATTTTGTTAAAGGTCCCATGACATGGATTATTTCCTTTTCTTTAAATGCTTTTTAATGTTTCCTTAGGTGTACTTATATTGTTAGTATGATTTTTACATTTAATTTAGAAATAAAAAACATTTTTATATCTTGATAATAGCCCTCTGGCTTGAAGGCTCTGTTTGAAGGGGCGTGTCTGCTGTGAAACTCAGAGTAAACCACAACTGTTGTGATTGGCTTACATCTTTGCATTCAAAATGCGTATTACATGTGGAACCCCTCTCAAATATATATATATATATATATATATATATATATATATATATATATATATATATATATATATATATATATTTTTTTTTTTTTTTACTATTACAGCTGTCGAGTTTAACGAATCGTGGAAGTGTTGATTATATAATTATTTATTCTATCTTTTCTCATCACATGAAAGGCTGCAGTGATGAGCATTGAGTAGACAGAGTCTGTTTATCGCGTGGATGCAGTGATCTCCTCATTATTGCAACACATTTTCTCTCACAAAATGCTTTCACCACAACTAACAGCAAACACATGAATGCACCATGTTAGATTTTGCTGTATCTGGCTGAGCAGTAGTTTGGGTGGCTCGCCAATGTACTAGATTTCTCTAATACATAAAATAAGTAAGCTTGATCAAAGTTCTTGTGGGGAGAAGAATTTATTGAAGGTAGCAGTGTAGCAGTTCTTCAGCAGTGATGTTAGCATGTCATCCTTCATACAATCTTAACCCCAAGTACTGTCTGTGAGAACAGACCTTTATACCTGTTAACAAATGTGCTACAAACAATACAATAACACCCCATGGAGAGACAATGATAGTGTAACCTTTTGATGACTTGAAAGGATCTCTCCCATGGAGAGCCCATTCAATGACTTGATGTTGACCTAAGAGGCTGATTATATGGGCCAGTTGTTTCACACTATTGTGAACAAAGTACAGTTGCCTACAGTTGATTCCAAATACATCCAACCAAAGTTAATTAAAAACAAATAATCTTTCAATCCCCCCTTTGATCATTTTTGATCACACATAATAGAAAGAACATACAAAACAGTTATAATTTTAGTAGTCATGTACACATGTTGTATACAGGTTCCTTCTTGCAATACTTTTCAGTAATCATGAATACAGAATGCTGCATACAGGCTCCCTTACTTAAGATGACAGAATAAGAGTTCATGGTGAGGTTTGCATTATCTTTAATGCCTAAGTTCTTTTTTATTTTAATGTTGCGATCTTGTGGAAGTGACGAATGTTGTTGTGTTCTGTGGATGTTAAGGCATGTTTATCTAGGTGGCCAGTGCAGTTTGGTCCAAGCGTTGGATATCTTTGCTCATCCTCTGAAACGCTGGGACACCTACAATCACACCAGAGAAAAGGGAAACAAATCTTTCCAAAGAAATAGTTTAAACAAAATATGCCTAATTACCAATATAACTGTCCCTATTTAATGTTGGCAGGACACTACAGTGTTTATCAGTGGTGAAATGTTCATGTCTTCGTCCTCAGGCGACAAGCTAGAGCCTAAAAACTCTAGTCCCACCATATTTGGACTCTGAAAAACACTACTGCCATCTATCCCTCATCTCTAGGCAAATTCACATCAATCCACTCATTGTTTCCCTGTGCCTTAACTGCTGTGTCAGTTACTAAAAGATCCTCAATTGGTCTTTCCCATCTGTATTCTTGTTGCGACACATCAGTTTTTTTAATCTTTACCCATTTGTTGGGCACTAAACCATGGCTCCCTTTTGGAGGTGCCAAAACTTGATTCTTGGCATTGTGTACTGCCAGACTGAGTCTTTCATCAGTTTGGACAAGGCTGTAAGATGTTAGATTTTCAGTGGACATGGGCCGGCCTGTGACATGTTCAAAAGGGCATAGTCCATTTTCCTTGTGGTTTTCCTTAAGGCATCGGTTGTCATCATGTTTTTTTACATCTTCCATTAACAATGATGATTGTTTCCTGGCCAATTCAATTTGAATCTGTTTACTATGTAGAACAGTTTGTGAGTTTTGCTGAAGTTGTCTTAATGCCGCTGCATGTTTACCTCTCTCCTTTACGGCTTGTTTAGCAGCACTGTCTACTAGGACATCCTCTGTGGCTTCAGTTGTTGAGGTTTCATGGAGTCCATCAGCTTTTGGATAAGATGTCACTAGCTGGTGCTGCAGAGAGAGGTTCTTCAGTTTCCCTGTGGCTCCACAGCATTTAGCAGAGTCTGTTTTTGTTTGGCTGTCAACTGCTGAAACCTCTTCAACAGGTGGTCGTCATCACTTTGTCTCAAACTCAGCTTACAATCACGAATCCAGTGTCCTTCCTCGTTGCAATGTCTAAATCTTTCCTGAGTTTTCTCTCTTGAGTGTCTCTGATATTCACTTTTTTCGTATCCCATTGTCCTGTTGTTGTATGACAAGGTTTTGGATAGTAAAACTCTGAGATCGACTTCCTGTGTTCTTTCAATCTTTGCTGACCATTCTACAATCTGCATAAATGTTGTTCCAGTGCTGTCCCAGTCATCATACCTGATTTTAAGAGTTTTAGAAACCTCAGGTTTCAGTCCATTCACAAATATGGTTTTAAAAGGGATGCTAGTGTCTTCACAGAGTTCTTCAATGTTGTTGTTCAAACCAGCATGTTCCATCCAAGTTTGTCTGAAGCGTTCTTCAAACTCTGCAACACTTTCTCCTGTCTTCTGCACACAAGAGGTAATTTTAGCCCAATTAACCTCTGCAGGTTTCAGTTCAAATAAGAAGGTTTGAACCGCTTCCCATCCAGCTTCAATGTTTTCTTGAGATTCACCAATCCTTCTTTCAACACTTTCTGTAAGTCGTTGTTGTTCATTGTCTCTTAAGTTCACATTAACAATCATCACACTGTCCAGTGGATGTAAATTGTAGATTTTCTGCAAGCGTTGAAGAAATTGCCATACTTTCCGTGGTTGCTTGTACACATCTGGCAATTCTTTTGACCATTTGTCAACTTGCTCTGGAGTAGCTGGCTGGTATGTTCTGTATGGAACATATTTCTTTATTACCTTTTTTACTGTGCGAGTTCGTCGTTCACCATCTTCCTCATACTCCTCTTCATTTTCAGTTTCAGTTCTTCTGTTCTTAATAATTACAGGAGCAAGTCTAACCTTCAGTTTGTCCTTTGTAATTTCAGTATGTGTGTTGATATCTGCATCACTGTTATCAGAGCTGCTTGAAGCTTTTGATTCCAGTCGTTTGGTGAGCAAAGTTAACAACTTGTCATTCTGATGTAACAGTCTTTCTTTGTCCTTCTTTACAGTCTGTAATTGTTCAGCCAGTGCTCGAACCTTTGCTTTCTCTGCTTTTTTCTCATGTTGTAATTTGTCAGTTTCACATCTCTGTAGATGCTGTCGAATTTGTTTGAGCAAAATTACAGACAAGCCATCTCTGTTGGTGTATGTCCTTAAGCGCTGCATCTTTCCATAAGCCCTTTTAATGTCCGGCAAAGCCCATAGTCCACTCTCTGAGTACTTGATGCTGTACTTCTGGCAGATGTCATCATGGCACTTCCTCAGTCCCAGCCTTTTGTCCAGATATGCATTCAGATTCTCCAACATCTGATCAATGGTAACATTTGGAGGTTCTGTTCCATGTCTTTCTGTTGTTGGCCTCAATGCATGACTATTGCCTTTGTTTTGTGCAGACTCAGCCATGGCGAATACAGGAAAAGTGCCCTCAGAGGTGTGAAAACAGAACAAAAGGTGTTAGAACTGTTAAAGGTACTTATTCAGATTTAAATTCACAGCAGTCTGTTAGACTGACCATTTTCAGTTACACAGACAAATCATTAGTTTAAAAGCTCAGCTTAGTTTTCAATCTTCCATTTAAAACGAAACATTTACATTCAGGCTAATTTTCCTTGTTTAATGTCTGAATTGAGTTCTAGCTCAGAAGGCTGAATGCCTTTTTCAAATTTATCCCTTAGACAATTTACATTATATATTTTTCTCTGTATTTTTATGGAAGGCAAACAAACTTATAGTTTCATGGTTTTATGCCATCATCTTCTAATTCGGTTTGAACATTAATTTAAATCTACATTAGTGGCTACTGAATTAGCACCCAGTCAAGAATTCCCAATTCTTGCAGCAACATCAGTCCCAATTCTATCTATGACTCCTACAGTCTCTGGAGAAATGGACTAAATTGTTTTTTTTTTTGTTTTTTTTTTTACACAATTCCTACAAACAAAAAGAGAAAGGACCAAGCTTATGCTTCTACAATCTCTTGATTACTGGTCTAAATTGTTTCTTTCACACAATTCCTACAGACAAAAAGAGAACGGACCAAGCCTCTGCTTCTACAATCTCTTTATGAACGGACTAAATTGTTTCTTAAACAATTCCTACAGACATAAAGAAAAAGGACCAAGCCTCTGCTACTACAGTCTCTTGATGAACGGACTAAATTGTTTCTTAAACAATTCCTACAGACTCCAGAGAACAGGATTAAGCCTATAATTACACATCTATGGCTCCTACAGTCTCACGAGAACGGACTAAACCTCTTTCTTGAATGATTCTTATAGACTCAAGATGACTGGACCAAGCTATAAACACTTTTTCTATAGCTCCTACAGTCTCAGGAGAATTAACTAAATCATTTAAAAGGTTCCTACAGACTCAAGAGAAAGGCCTAAGCCAAACATTTCTTAAACAGTGCTACACTGGTTATTATGGTTACACTACACACATCAAATGATCTGCTTACTTATGAAAAAGTGTTCTTTTAAGTTCTTTTAGAGAGCTGATAGTTTCACTCACCAAATTAGAATCTTTGAGAAAGGATCAAGTTGATTCAAATAACTTATGTCCACAGATGCGGTCTGTTGATCTTCAACACAAAAACTGTAGAATTTCCAAAACTCTTTTGTTCACTTCTTGTTACAATTGGTGTGTTCTCTTCTTGTCAGTCTCTCCTGGCTGGCCCTGCCAAATTGTTAGATTTTGCTGTATCTGGCTGAGCAGTAGTTTGGGTGGCTCGCCAATGTACTAGATTTCTCTAATACATAAAATAAGTAAGCTTGATCAAAGTTCTTGTGGGGAGAAGAATTTATTGAAGGTAGCAGTGTAGCAGTTCTTCAGCAGTGATGTTAGCATGTCATCCTTCATACAATCTTAACCCCAAGTACTGTCTGTGAGAACAGACCTTTATACCTGTTAACAAATGTGCTACAAACAATACAATAACACCCCATGGAGAGACAATGATAGTGTAACCTTTTGATGACTTGAAAGGATCTCTCCCATGGAGAGCCCATTCAATGACTTGATGTTGACCTAAGAGGCTGATTATATGGGCCAGTTGTTTCACACTATTGTGAACAAAGTACAGTTGCCTACAGTTGATTCCAAATACATCCAACCAAAGTTAATTAAAAACAAATAATCTTTCAACCACATGAATACAGTAAGAGCTCCGTTGTGCAGCATAACAGCGTCATTCAGTTTAGGCAAGAGTGCAGATATACTAGCGATGTTCACTGATGCATAAACAGTATTAAACGATTTAGTAAGAAAGTCTGTGTGAACTTGAATAGTTAGCTACACATCAGAAATCACTGATCACAGATCAGGCATTAATGAACACTGTTACTCACTGTTTGTGCCGGTGCTGTCGAATACATATCATAAAAGTCTGTTTGTAACGCCTGTGCTGACATTGCGACTGAATTATGTGTAAATATTTGGGCGGGCAAAGCAGAGAAAGGGGAGGTAACATTTCTCCTTATAACGTCACAACGAGGAGATTCAAGATCAGCCCGGTTGAGCTTCCATTTTCTCAAAGGCAAATATAAAGATAGAAAAATCTCAATTTACACCGATTAAAATTTCTAGAAACTTGGGGACCATATACAGGCTAGGAGAACTCATTATAATGTAAAAAAAAACCTCAGAAAGTGACATTTTCATGTCATAGGACCTTTAAAGGGCAAGTGAAAGAATTGTACTTGCCTGACCGGACAAGGAACAAAATTTTAATAGCAAACAATAACTAGGTCAGCACCGAATCTTTGTTGAGAATGATTCTGATTTTATAACATTTTATTTCAGTGTAAACGGTGATTAATAACAGATAATTTATTGACAGTATCGAGGTCTCGTCAGTTGAGGCTCATGTAGTCTGTCTGACTCACGGAGAAATAAACACTATAAGAACAGCACACACATAGAAATAAACATGAACAATACTAATGTAGAAAATATATAAATATTCTTATGCAACATCATACGACCAGGAGTGATGCTTTCCCGACTTTTAGCTCGACTGCAAATGTGATATTGATTTTATACATCTTCAGTTAAATAAACAAGTAATATTAACTGACTTAAATTTTAGACACATATGGGTCGTTTCTGCTCCATTTCGCTAACAGAAATAGCTCTAAGCAAAGCCACAGCAGAACAGTTGCACATCTCAGAGCAGCACACAAGTCTTTCGTTACTAAATGATTCATTTTCGAAAGAGTCAATGATTCAGTGAGGCATTTATAACGGTTACTTGCTTCATTTGTTGAACGAATCAGCCGTTTGAACGAATCGGTTGATTCAATGATTCACTCATTAAGGCCATCATTAAAAATATTTTGGTTTGCAGTAACAGTAAAGGGTAGGTAAATAATTGTTTTTTCAAGTTTCAATGTAAAAAAAAAGTCCAATT
The DNA here is from genome assembly GCF_003368295.1 of Carassius auratus. NCBI lineage: Eukaryota > Metazoa > Chordata > Actinopteri > Cypriniformes > Cyprinidae > Carassius > Carassius auratus. The sequence goes on along the minus strand of NC_039251.1, from coordinate 3,127,249 downwards.
TTGGTGATGGTGATGACGTAGGTATGAATTTAAACAAATTAGCATATCGTAACGTCACTGACTGGGTCTTCAACCCGTGCCTTCGGGCGCATCATTGCAAACCACATTTTGATGCAAGCTATATAGACCAAAAACAAATTGAAATCTTTGTCAAAACATGTTTATTGCATGAATTTCAGGTGAGAAGAAAAAAAATGAGGTAGTGTTATACTGTTTTACTTGCATCCACCGCTAGGTGTCAATGCAACCTACAAATGAGAGTTTACTTTGCTTATTTGGGTTGTCACTTGTTTGGTTTGAGTGACAAGTATTCATTGAATCGATTGTAAAATCGATTTTGCATGTCTAGATGCATTTTATACAGCAAATAACACCAAATATATGTAAATCCACGGACAACAGACAGGATGAATGTAAAGATTCAATATATTGGTAAAGACCAATATTTCTGATGATTTATTGGCGTGAAGTTACGTGCGCAATGATAAACAGGAGTGCAACATTCTCGAAAAACAATAAGCAGAGTGGACTGCCATAACACAAAACATTTACTGCAGGCTTCAACATGGCTCTGTTTATGATTAGAAATGTCAACAACAACAAAACATTGCATACAGCGATTCTAGCCCGAATCTGTATCTGTGTGCATGAGACTGTCTGAATACCGGCAGAATTCACATTTCTGTTGTAGAAAGAGAAACACTGTGCAGAAGTATTATTTGCTGTTATGCGTGTGTGTCCGAAGCTGCAGTTGCTGTGTGCCGTGTGTTAAAAAAAAATAAAAAAACCCTGGACGCGCTCCGAGAGAAGGTCGTTAAAATCAATTTCCTATTTTCGTTTTCGAAACTTGTGTTGGTTTGTCCAATCGATTCGTGCAATAGATTTTCGAAGTTTTAGACTAGACAGGGAAAGATCTGGGCACAGTTTGTCCAGAACTTCGTGCCAAGTTAAAGCGGTGTCGAGCTGTTTTAATGAATGTTTTAGATGTATTATGACTTTGAACAGTGACCGCGAACATTTAGTTTACTGCAGCCGCAGCCATTATTACCAAGCGTGAACCATTGACTCTGACAGTGAATGAGAGACTGAGACGAAGCGAACGCACAGGCCACAGGGTGACATCCGTGTAAACATAGATGACGTCACGGGGTTTTTTAAAGAAAGAACATAGTCTTCGTTTGTATGTAGGCCTAGGCAATTTATATATTTACAAAACTTACTAAAATATAATTAATTTTATTTTATTGATTTTATTGATTGGTGAACTCTTGTCTCGTACTAGATTGATGTACTCAGAGTTCCAAGGTCACACAGCACGCGAAACAACGATGGCAGCCCCTATGAATAATACTGCCTACGGATGCAGTGTTTATGCAAGTGACACACGTTGAAAAAACGATTTTAGGTTAATGTAACGTTGCAATAAAATAATCTTGTTACAATTCCTTGCGCTCAGAAAGTTTGGCTTAACTTGCCTGGAACTGTACAAAGTCGTTAGTAGTGGTATGAAATAGTGATTACGAGCTCAAAAACCTGCCTGGAACGCAGCATCAGAACTATAGCGACTGACTGGGATGAGGAAGAGGTGGCGAGAGCAAACATGTATGATGGCCCGCAGATGTGTAATTTCGAGCCAGCCAGACGTGAGAGGGCAAATGAGGAATTGCCAAGAACTGATGTCCGTCAAAGCCTATGCATGGTCCGAGGAGAATGAGTGGAGAGTTGGTGAAGTGTCCTGGTGAGTTGCTATCATTTAGCATCGCAGCAATGAGCACTGGAGCTAGTCTACGAGCAGCAGTGCACAATAACGACACACACACACACATATAATATATAATATAATATATATATATTACTGTCATTGAGTAGCACCGAGTGAAAAAAAATCTACGTTTTCTTTATATCTAGTGGCAGTGATGATGACGTTAGTTCAGATAAGTACTGGTAACCTTTGTCATAGTGTCGCAGAACTGGTACACTTTGTCTTTTTCATCTAGAAAAGAAGGCATCATGCTAGCTATATGGGCGTTTCTAAGCGTTTATCTCTTCCTCCGGTGAAAATGTTGTTGCAAACGCTGCCGCGTGTGTGTCACTGTGTTTGGCAGGTGCTTGTGTGGGTGCTGTCCCATGGAAACTGCGCTGAAAAGCTTGTGCTGTAGGCAAGTGATTGCGTTTGGGTCGCTGTTGGTCGATATCTCTCTATCTATATATTTAGTCTATCTATCTATGTATTTATCTGTTTATCTATAATCTGCGCTATCTGAATTCTATCGTCTACTACTCGTCTCTCTAGTCACTCTCAATGCTCTCCAGGCGGACTTTGGTAAATTCTCTCCCCAACGTGACGTGATGCAATGCATTGTGGGGGAAAGGAGACCGCTGTAAGATAGTACCTACTTTTTCGCATTATATTCCGTTTTGTGATACCCAACAACATAAAATACAATGGATAACAGTTTAAATGTTTATTACCAACAAGTAAATTGCACATATTAATTTACCTTAAAAAATTTACCTTGCAACACGGCCTTTAAGGATGGCCTAAGAAAGTGACTTGCTACCACTTACTGGTGGTTTAATTGCATATTTAAATGCATCATTGCATTTTTCCAACATTACATATTTATATGTCAAAAAAGTAAAACATTAATCTAATAACATTATTTATGCATTTGGACGGATGGAGTTTGTTGATACTGAATTCATTTGAATAGTAACAACCATATACTAACGTCATTTATTGATCACATGTAAGAATTAAACGTAAATGGAGACATGTACATTTTAGGAAAATATTGTCCTTCATAGAGTTAAAAAGTGTAACAGCAATCAATTTAAGCAAATATCAAAAGTATGCTGATTAAAGTAATACCTGATAGAGCACTTATGAGACTAATGCTTCAGAAGAGCCCTGTTCTCTGTGTGTGTGTATGTGTCTGTGTGTGTGTGTGTGTGTGTGTGTGTGTGTGTGTGTGCCAGTTCACCATACTTGGGGTCTTACCTAGGGGCCCCTGAACACCTTAATCTGCCTCATACAGTTATCAAAATGTATATTTTCTACAATATATGATAAATGTTTCATGTACATTGCTAAAAGATCTGATATTTTAATAATATATAGTGTTACACGGAGAGATGTATTTGTGAAAGCACTCAGTTCTATTTATAGTCTTTTGTAATAAAAAAAATATTGTAAATGAAATGATCCTGAAGTGATTGTTTAAATAATATATGAGTATGTACTTTGTTAAATATGGTAATTTAGAGGATTGACTTTAATCTTCTCTCTGTTATAGTTCGGTTGATCAGAAGAGATCAGAAGCAGAGTCCAGCTGTGTGTCTGTGAGGAGTGATGGGTCTATGATTCATCCAGAAAATTTTAAGAGTGGAGATACAAAGACTGTTCTCAGGTATGTTTTATATAGATATTATGGTAAAAGCAAATATTAAGCTCACCAAAATCTACATTGAGACGTTTTTAGTTTAAAAGATATTTGTTTCAGTTAGTGATGGCAAAATGAGGCTTCCTGAACCACTGAGACCTCGCAGCCCATTGCTTCACCAAAAGGTTCATTACTCGAAGCTTCATTCATTATTGCTCACTAGTGACACCTAGCTACTGTGCAAAGAAATAGCAGACCAATAAAAAAAAAAAAAACTAAATCAATGACCTGAGCAGACATTTGTCCATTGCCTGGGTATCAAATAAAATATGTTTTTCTCTCTGTCTGAATTTACTTGTGCAGAGACAACTGTCACACACAGTCCATTCATTATTCATAAATTGTTTGGATAGTGACAGTAGGAACAACAAAAGTGAGACTGTGTTGAGTGTAGTTCTTATGGTGGAGGGAGTGTAATAACGCAAATTGCAACAGAAAAGTGTGGTTCAGAATTGTTTCTGGTGTGTTTTGTGCATTAAACTGTTATTAGTTTTAGTGCAGTGTTGTGCTTATGGGACTATGGATTTAGAGGAACAAACTGCAACACTGGGTGGGTGAAGGAAGGATCACACATTCTTTTTATTGAGGAACAGAATTGTATCAATATGTTGGGGCTAAGAAGATTCCTCCTTTTGGACAGAACCTCTCGAGCCTCTGAAAAGATCCTTTCGCATGGATCAGAGGAATGTCAGTGTCAGCTGGTATAAATGAGGATACAGATGTTCATGTTGAGCCCAATATACTAGTGGATCCTCAGATCTTGTGAGATTCACTTTCGATAAATATTGATTTGATTGATAAAGATTGTTAGTAGTCTGTGCATGCTCGTGCAGTGCTCGATAATGCCTGAGCATGGAGGAGGTCTTATTGTTGTATGTCAGCTCCTTTAGGCACAGCAAGCATTTCACCTAGAAACATAAACGAATAGAGATGACATATAATACAGCCTTATAGTGAGTATTATTATTAGATCAGGAAAGTAAAACAATAATAATACACATACCTTATTGTGACCAACCATTTAAAAAACAGACAGGGGAGGATTTCCTCTTTCTTGCTGGCTCCATTACAAGGAAAAAGAAAGAGGTCACAAAAAGCAAAAACAATCCAAAAGGGCAATCCAAATCAAAAAAACCTAATTAATCTAATTAATGTAACAATACTATAATATAACTACTTTAATTAATAATAACAATATACTATAACTAATATAACCTGATATAATCTAATAATATACATCCCTAACACATATGACACAATAACGATGACGACACAACTATCTAACTCTAACTCTGACTCTCTGACTCTACTACAACTGATTCATCTACTCCTGACAACACCCACAAGGTGGCGTGAGATTCGAACACCCTTTATCCGGAACCGACGCTCAGACCGAACCGATGACGTGTCCACACAAACCGAGGCCTCGTTTGTCATTAGTCACGTGATTTCCATGTTAACAACACAAGCCTCGAATCGCGGCTTCATCTGGCACGCCCCTTTTTTCTCCACACAAGCTCCGACGCCTCGGTTCAAATGTCACATCACTAGTTTCAGTGTAAGATGTTATGTTATAAAATATTTATCTCACACAAAAATATGAAATGTTATTTTTAAATGAAAAAAATGTTTTGATTAAGATGTATATCATTAAATGCTGAAGTCCGGCTGAGCTTAACGGACACATGTTTGTACACCCCTGTTCCCATTAAACTCACATCATGTTTTATTAACAATTCTTGTTCATTTTAAACAACCTTTATAAATCATAATAATTTTATCTGAAGGTACAAAGTCAATCACAAAAAAAGTCTGTGTATTTGAGCTGACATATCTAATAGAGTCACGCATTGTATGATGCTCACAGACTCCAGTTTTTCAGCTTCAGACTATGATTCATTCAGTCGGAGGAGATAAAACACGTTTGATATTTTCAGCAGATTTTAAAACACATTGTTTTCATTCGTCACGTGTCTCCTAGCAACAATGCGCACATTTCAGTGTGAGTTTGTTGTGATGGGAAGGAATGTAAAGTCTGTTAGTGTGTGATCCTCAGTCGTGTTGTGTGTGTGATCTCCAGTTTACTCTGTGACTGTACACAGTCTGTAATCTTATGATGTCTGGTGTTTACAAATCTGTTCAGATTTTAAAAGTCATGTAGTGATTTCCAGCCTTTAGTTGTTTTTTCCTGGACAGATACGACGTTTCCTTCTTTGTACAGACAACATGCTGCTTTCATCTCTGGACATAAAATATAGGCTACGTTCACACTGCAGGGCTTAATGCTCAATTCCAATTTTTTTTTTTTAAATCGATTTTTTTGCAAGGCCGTTCACATTTCCAATTAAATGCAACCTTTTGTGATCTCCTGTGTGAACATGAAATGACCCAGAAGTGACCCGCATGCACAGAAGAATACTCAACAGTCAACAATGTCAGTAGAGCACATTCACTAAAACCAGAATATATATATATATATATATATATATATATATATATATATATATATATATATATATATATATATATATATATATATATATATATTAGGGGTATGCACATGCACGGATAGTCAAAGCTAACGTTAAACATGGATGTCAACAATAGTGTAGACAACAGCAGAGCTCTTTTAGCAATATTAAAGTAGAGCTGAAACAACGAATCGATTTAATCGATTAAAATCGATTATTAAAATAGTAATTAACTAATTTAGTTATCGATTCGTCGCTAAATAACTTTTATTTGCCATAAGCGGCTCATTTCGTGCATACTTCAAATCTGCGGTGACCAAAGTGTGGCAGTAATGAGCCACAGGAGGTTTTACTCAGCCAGTACAACAGGAGAAGTAGCAAATAGCCAATAGCTGGCCTCGTTTTATGTCACGTGCTTCCCGAACAGCATCTCTGCAGCATTCAGCGGGATGTGGGATAGTGATGGGAAGTTTGATTCTTTTCCGCGAACCGGTTCTTTCGGACGGTTCAATTCAATAAACCGGATGAAAAAAAACGGTTCAGCGGTTCTTTTACGCTCGACGTAATGACGTCATTGGCGATGACGTAATGGCATCACGTCTATCAAACATTCAAATATATAAAGTCAGTAATCATAACTTTAGTCAGTTAAAAACCTCATAATCATTAAGAGTTTACATTTGAATTTTGCAACAACACCCAAATAGAGTAACAGCAATAATGTGCATATGAGGATTTAAGTCTTGAAGATATAAAGTAAATAAATTAGGTGTCATCAGCGCAGAAACCATGATCCACTTACTAAACATAATCCATTGCGATGTATTTGTTATTAAATGAACTTAGGTTTAGCCAGATTGCCCTTCATCCAAGCCCTTGAAATACCCGCTCTCATAACATTAGCACAGAATCAGAATCAATCACCAAAAGAATCCCTTCAGTTCAGACATGCTGTGAGTCAGTTGGCTTCGCGCTGAATCGCGCATGCGCAGTATCATCAGTTTATCGGTTTTCAATTGGGACGCGTCCGACAGAAACGATTCTCGGTTGAGTGTACTGGTGATCCGAAAACCGAAGCAACCGGTTCTTGACTCGAGAACGAGAACTGCTCCAGCAGTGGGCGTGTTCGTTCATTATCTGGCTCGGCTCGGTGTTCATCTTCAGTTCGGTCTTCACAGCAGTTCAGTCAGTGTACTGTTTGAGTAAATGAATTACTCCGGGATATTGGTTTATTCTGACTCAGAGGGAGTGTCAGCCACGTTAAAAAAGTTAACAGCTTAAGTCATTTGTGGATTAATGCTTATTGGAGACGTGAACCGTTTCAAACGATTCAGTTCGATTTGGTGAACTGGTTCAACCGGTTGACTAAGAAGAACCGGTTAAATTGAACGATTCATTCACGAATCGGCCATCACTAATGTGGGAGTACTTTACTTTGAGCCTTCAAAATGAAGAGTAACATGTAAACTCTGCACTACTGAACTGTTTAAGGGGCCGTTCACATATCGCGTCTTTTGCGTGCTCAAGTTCATTATTTCCAATGTAGGCGCGGGGTATGCGCGCTCATAATGGAAGCGACATGAGTTAAAACATTTCAACTTTTCAGAGAGCCGCAAGCGATCCGCGGGTCATGTCACAAGAACTAACCAATCAGCTTCATCCTTTCCCGTAACAATGTTGAAAGCTCAGCCATGATGAAGGAACAGCTGTTCATAGCTGTATATGGATTGCCATTTTGAAAACGATTTTTTTGCACTTTTTTCGAAGGATTGTTTACAATTTCACAGCATAAGCTATAAAGCTGTTTCCCAGTAAATAATAAAATACAATGCACTGCAATTTTATTCGGTTTTATTCTTATTCTTCGTGAAAATATTTTCTGAAAGATTCCTTAAGCTTTGTTCGGGATGTTAAACCATGCCCTTAGGCAGGGGGGGTTCGGGTGGTTCGAACGAACCCCCCCTCACTGCCAAAGGTCCAGAATTTCAGTCGTTTTTTTTTTTTTTTCATGTGATTATTGTCATCATTGTTTTAATCAATGCTTATGAGATATATGGTTGCTGTTTCAAATAAATATGATTATTGTTGCTGGGAGTACGTGTACGTGTGTGTGCCACGCATGCAGTTCAGAGAGAAGTCTCTCTCGAACTGAGAGTTCTTCTCGCAAAACACTTTTCAAAGCAACGGTGAAGAAGCATCGCCTCTGAATGATGGGGGGGGGTATTTTTATTAAAAGGTTTTCTATATTTTATCCACTCAATAGTCTACAATATAATAGCCATATACACGTAGCGTAATTATAATAATAAAACATAGTGGGAAATTCAGTGATATTGGCTGTGCAATATCGACTTTTGTGATTGGACAAGACCGGCAGACTGGAGCCAATGGAAATGCTTCTCCTTCCTTGCGCGTCTTATTCCTCTGAGAACTTCAAAGCAGACCGCTTGAGGTAAATTATCTGGAATGATTAATTGATTTACGATGCTTGCCAACTCTCATAAACTCTCATAAACAGGAATGAACAATGTTGAAAGATACATTAATTACCAAAATGTATATTCCTCCTCATATCGATCAATCAGTTTTTTTCAGTGCGCAAAGAGGTCAATAAAATTGCTGGAGAACAATTATGTCACATAACATTTACCTCAGGAAAGCCATTTAATTACCATATATGTAGCACGTTAATTGGCTAGAAAAAGTTATAGAGAATATTTAGCTAATTATGTGTAGGCCTACTATATTACATATTTATTATATTTTTACTTATATCATTAAATACAGTTGTTGTTATAATAATAAAATGCTATATATTTCATTTGATTTATATGTAACCTAAAAATTACTACCAGCTGATAGGACTGATTAGGTGAGTTTATTTTTGTCTTGAGAAAAATGAATGCCTATATCTTGTGTAGCCTACCTAATATTTATCCAAATGAGTCAATAATGATTCAAATCACAAGCACTGAACTGAAATCGTAAAATTTGTCAAGCACAAAAAACGTGGCTAACCAGAAATTGTACCATGTAAACAATATAACAATTAAACATGTTGTTACTAAACCTAGTTACTAAAATGTTCAGATTTTTTTTTTACACCAATCTATCTGAAGTTGGATGTACATGCATCTAATGAATGAAATTGGAGTGTGTAATCAATGACAAAGCTTCAAAAAAGGTGTTTTGACTGTTTTTATGTCAGGCGATACAACCAAATAGTGAGTATGGGGCGAAAAGAAATGATGAGAAAAAATATTATTAATATTTCAGTAAAGTTCATTAAATCTATTCTGTTGTTAGTGTGGTCTTTAAACTTATGAACAGTGTATGGACTGACAAAGGTGTTACATGAGGAAGCAATTTGACAACAATGCAGTAAATATTTTAGGTGCATCAAAAAGCGTGCTCGTTAAGATACCAGCAGATAAACTAATCCAGCACAAATTAGTGCATAAAACGTCACCAAAATGAAGTATTTGAACCTCATAATTAAATGCAAAAGGTGGAGAAAAACTGCAAAAAGGTCCACTTTTTGAAAAAAAGAACCCCCCCCCCCCTTTCAATAGGCTGGCTACGAACCTGTAAACTACTTTAGGAGCTCTAAGGACCGCCATGGTGAAAACATCATTTGAAATCTCCTTGTGAAATTTGCTAGAGTATGGGTCAGTGTTTTGATTGCAGAAGAGTTCGACAAAGGATTACTAACACATAATAAAACAACTCCAGGTATATTTTTGATGAGGATATGACAATGCAAAATGGTTAAAATCTCTTAAAAAAATCTATGCTGAATGATGACAGATGACAGATTAATCGATTTTCGAAATAATCGTTAGTTGCAGCCCTATATTAAAGTTATTTTCCCAACGGAGCCAGCACAATTACAATCTTCTCGTTTTAAGAAGAAATTTTAAAAGAAGGAGGAGAGCAATGTTTTTGGCCATGGCATTTTGTGGAGCAGTGTAAGCAACTTCGGTACAGAGAAACGTGTGGGTGCGGAGTCGCAGCCAGGAGTGGTGGGATACTGATGTGAGTGGCTTCACTAATACAGAATTCATCAGTAACTTTCGAATGACCAGATCCACCTTCGATTATGTTTGTGAGCGCCTTCGATTAACTCTGTCACGGGAAGAGACATGTCTTTGCGGCGGCCCATAACAGTGCAGAAACGTGTTGGAGTTGGAGTGTATTAGCTAGCAACAGCTGCGTGCTATCGTACGATAGCTAACTTGTCCGCATCGTCCGCCATGGTTGTTGTTTATCTTCTCGTTCCCGCCTACTTCAACGCAGTAATTGGCGCAGTAATATCTTCACTTGTGAAAAATCCTCTCACCGGCCCCCGCTCCCTCTAGTGAAGATATTACTGCGCCAAGACGAAGTGCTTACAAGCACTTACCACGGCATTCCGCCACACAATATAGTTATCCATTTTACACGCTTAGAAAAGTGCAACGTTTTGTTTTGTGTTACCGTCCTAGGTTGAGTAACACTACGCGAGTAACTGTATTTAAATAGGGAAAACGTGGAGGTGTTTGGTAGCTTCTCTGCTTGGCCCATATTGAATGAATGGGTTAAGCTAGGTGCTTTCAAAGTATCACCGCGCGCCAAAGCGATTGAGTGCATGCACTGAGACGAGAGAGGTATGTATCAACTCGTCTTAGGTAAGGGAAAAACGTAGTTTAATATGAAAACACGGTGGAGTATCCCTTTAAATGAAAACGTTTTAGTGTCAAAAGGTCAAATGTCAAAGTTTTAGTTCGATGCATATAGCAAAGAATAGCTTGATGTTAAAAAGAGTTAAGTGCAGTAAGTTGCAGAAAACATCTCTTTGCCGTCTCGTCTTGCTGTCTAACTCACACCTGAAGCGTGCACCAAAGCAGCATCTTGCACAGTGTCTCTTCAGTTCTGCTGCACACATGCAAAGCGCGTGCATGCACACAGAGACGCAAGGACGTAAAAGTTACTTTATGAGGGGCTGTACAATCTATGATTCATTCTGGCACTCTCACACGTGTAAATTCTCCTTTCACATACATACATGTCTACTCTCTCTCTAACACACACACACACACACTCCTTTCACATATATACATGTCTACTCTCTCTCTCACACACACACACACACACACACACACACTCCTTTCACATACATGCATGTCTACTCTCTCTCACACACACACACACACTCCTTTCACATACATACATGTCTACTCTCTCTCTCTCACACACACACACACACACACTCCTTTCACATACATACATGTCTACTCTCTCTCACACACACACACACACACACACACACACACACACACACACACACACTCCTTTCACATACATACATGTCTACTCTCTCTCTCTCACACACACACACACACACACACTCCTTTCACATACATGCATGTCTACTCTCTCTCACACACACACACACACTCCTTTCACATACATACATGTCTACTCTCTCTCACACACACACACACACACACACACTCCTTTCACATACATACATGTCTACTCTCTCTCACACACACACACACACACACACACACACACACACACACACTCCTTTCACATACATACATGTCTACTCTCTCTCTCACACACACACACACACACACACACACACACACACACTCCTTTCACTTACATACATGTCTACTCTCTCTCTCTCTCTCTCACACACACACACACACTCCTTTCACATACATGCATGTCTACTCTCTCTCACACACACACACACTCCTTTCACATACATACATGTCTACTCTCTCACACACACACACACACACACACACACACACTCCTTTCACATACATACATGTCTACTCTCTCTCTCACACACACACACACACACACACACACACACACACACACACACACACACACACACTCCTTTCACATACATACATGTCTACTCTCTCTCTCACACACACACACACACACACACACACACACACACACACACACACACACACACACACACACTCCTTTCACATACATACATGTCTACTCTCTCTCACACACACACACACACACACACACACACACTCCTTTCACATACATACATGTCTACTCTCACCCACTTACATTCTCCTTTCATTTACATACATTTTTTGCTTTCATTTTTTTTTTTTACATTTAAAAAGAATGAAGAATATATATATATATATATATATATATATATATATATATATATATATATATATATATATGTGTGTGTGTGTGTGTGTGTTTGTGTGTGTGTGTGTGTGTGTGTGTGTGTATATGTTTATATATATATATATATTAAGGCTGTGAATCTTTGGCAAGGCAGCGATTCAATTCGATTACGATTCATAGGTTTTCGATTCGATTCAAGAACGATTTTTGCAAATTTAGAACGATTCAATTCGATTCACAATTAAATTTGATTCGATTCGATTATAACGATTCGATTCTGCATTCTTTAAGTGCATTCACGGGAATATTTAAATGCTTCTACTAAATTCTTTAAATGCTTAGTCAGGGGGCAAATTACAGTAGCATTTATGGTTAGAGAACCATAGGTTAGAAAAAAAATAAACTTTTGTCCATTGTTAAATGCTAGTTTAATGATGCGACATGGCATACGTAAAAATGTATGTAAGCCAAGTTTTTAAAAAAGAGCTTTGAGAGTATTATGTATAAGCTAACATTTTGTCACACCAGGGGGGCGTAGCCATAATTTCAGAAGTGACAGAAATGTCAAATACAATCATTTTATGTATGTAGCCTATATAATTATTATTATTATTATTATTATTATTATTATTATTATTTACAAGGGATTATCTTCTTTTTAAATTACTTTTAATTAGCTGTAATAAATCAAATACACTGCTGGACAATAATCAATCATTTGTAGTAGATATTTTTTTTCCTAATGGCAATTTTATGATTGTTTTATATAGTAGGCTACATTTAATTAGCAATTATTTAAATTTTCTGCACATAATAAGGTAGAAAATATACTTTATAGTTTCTGTACTGTAATAAATATCATTCATAAATTGTTTGTATTTTTATTTATTTTTTCATCAGTTCATTCTGCTTTTATTCAGTTTAGCTGCAGATATAGCCTGGCACGTCTATGAGAGTGAGAGCGCTTCTCTTTCAGTGTGGAAACGTCTTCATCTCTATTTATCTTTTCCTCTCCATCAGCGAATGATTCTGAGAGAAAACGCCCCAGATATCTGTTTGCTAATGAAACAAACGCTACTTTCATGCATCTGATTATCAGATAAATCTCGCGCTCTTATTTCAAGGTCATTTTTAATGCTGTGGTTAATTTTCATCCGCATTGTTTAAAAACATTTATCATTCAATGGATCTGTGCGTATAATTTAGACACTTAAATTTCTGCTCCGTCCATGCAATAAATACAGCTGTCGACGGCTCCGGCACTGGCCACGAGTCCTATAGATCACACATCAGCTGCGTCAGAGACGAACGGAGCGCGAGCGCAATCCTGTCTCTCAGGCGGTAAACAGTGGAGCGCGTGAAGGACAGATAAGAGGCACGATTCACGAACACTCTTCAAGGTCTCCATTAATTCGTGCATGTAGTAATTTAATGTGTATACATTTTGAAAGCATTGAATCGCTATAGAAATCGCGATTCATTCGATTCTTAGCATTTTGAAACGATTGCTGTTCAAGATCGGGCGATTCACGATTCAAAAATCATGTTTCAAGATCGATGCAAATGAATCCACAGGGTTTGTAATCGATGCATCGAGAAAACGAGTGAATCGTTACACCCCTAATTATATATATATAATATATATATACATTTTTATATTAGAGTGATTTCTGAAGGATCGTGTGACTGGAGTAATGATGCTAAAAATTCAGCTTTAAAAATCAGCTTTGATTTTTCCTAATAAACTGTTTAACTGCACTCGCAAGAGAATCTCAAATTAAATCTCAATTAAATATATTCCAAAAAACTACAAACTACAAACATAAATTATATAGATTTATTTTGTCCTCCTATTCTTTCTTGTAACTCTTCCCCTCTCAGTGACACACAGCTGACTGAAAGGCTCATTATGCGGGCCTACTCGCATGACTTTTACCACGAAAAAGTAACTTAGAAAATTTAAATTAATCTATTGTTTTCTTTGAGTGAGTAAACAAGATGATTTTCACATAATTTTTAAGCAAAAAATTTTTTAAACACTGTTAAACCTTTGACAAAAAAGGTTTAACAGTGACTTCAGAATTTTAGTTTTTCACTAACCATGCATAAACGTTGTTTTCTCAAAAACACAATCATGTACATACATGCTATTTACACATTATTGTAGCCCAGTTTGTACTGAATACAGTGTTTTCGGACTTTAGCCATGTATATGTTTAGAAGCAACTGAAAAAAACATAAAAGTCTGTCCCAAAGCGCAATACAGAGAAAACAAAACAACAACCCTGATTTTAATGAGTTGATGGTGTATGATGGTATTTGTAGTGGAAACCATTAGATGTTTTTTATTTATTTATTTATTTATTTATTTATTTATTTATTTATTTCATTTTCTCAGCAGGGTTGTCATACTATCAGTCATTTTAATTTTTGGTTGATGTAATCCATTGCATACCTTTCTATCAAAGTTACATTTTGAGGTCAAAAGTTTACATCCCCCTTTCAAAATCTGCAAAATGGTAATTATTTTACTAAAATGAGGGATCATGCAAAATGCATGTTATTGTTTATTGTATTTATTGTACTGATCTGAATAAGATTTTTCACATACAATATAGTCCACAAGAGAGAATCAGAATCTGCTTTATCAAGTGTGCACAGACACACAAGGAATTTGTTGTGGTTTTTAAGGTGCTCTTGGTACATACACGCATGTATATCAGGGAGGAGAGCAGAACACATTTAAATAGGACAACTTAACAATAAATAATAATAAAGTCAAGTCAGCTTTATTTATATAGCACTTTAAACAAAATACATTGCGTCAAAGCAACTGAACAACATTCATTAGGAAAACAGTGAGTCAATAATGCAAAATGATAGTTAAAGGCAGTTCATCATTGAATTCAGTGATGTCATCTCTGTTCAGTTAAATAGTGTCTGTGCATTTATTTGCAATCAAGTCAATGATATCGCTGTAGATGAAGTGTCCCCAGCTAAGCAAGCCAGAGGCGACAGCGGCAAGGAACCGAAACTCCATCGGTGACAGAATGGAGAAAAAAACCTTGGGAGAAACCAGGCTCAGTTGGGGGGCCAGTTCTCCTCTGACCAGACGAAACCAGTAGTTCAATTCCAGACTGCAGCAAAGTCAGATTGTGCAGAAGAATCATCTGTTTCCTGTGGTCTTGTCCTGGTGGTCCTCTGAGACAAGGTCTTTACAGGGGATCTGTATCTGGGGCTCTAGTTGTCCTGGTCTCCGCTGTCTTTCAGGGCAGTAGAGGTCCTTTCTAGGTGCTGATCCACCATCTGGTCTGGATACATACTGGATCCGGGTGACTGCACTCACTGATGCTTCAGAAGATAAAACCATGCATTAAGAGCTGGGGCGTGAAAACCTTTTGAACAGAATGGAGATGTGTACATTTTTGTCTTATTTTGTCTGAATAATCATATATACCGTATATATTATTATTATTTTTTTCCATTTAGTACTGCCCTTCAAAGGCTACATAACATGGTACATAAGTGGTTTGTTTCCCAGAAGACAAAATAAGTTAATTTACCCTAAATTTCAAATTCAAAGTTTTCACTCCCGGCTCTTAATGCATGGTTGTATCTTCAGGAGCATCAGTGAGTGTTTGAACCTTCTGTAATAGTTGTGTTTGAGTCCCTCAGTTGTCTTCAGTGTGAAAAGATGAATCTCAAAATCATACGTCAGAATATCTTATTCATTATCAGCGCATTATTGAGGCACAAAAACTGAAACAAGTGGAGAAAAACCCCCACAAAATAATAAACAAATGTTTTGTGCCTTTGTACGTCAGAATCAAATTGCAAGAAACATGATTTTAATTTTTACAGAACACCGTCATCGAAGACACACTTTGAAGCGAAACAGACATTTATGATTTCAAGATGTTTATGATGTCAAGCATTAAAGGGATGGACTGCACTTATGAATAAAGCATGAATTTGATGTAAACAATAGATCTACATAATATTCAAATATGAAGTTCATAGAGGAAATAATGTATTAGTCCTACAGTTATGACATTTAGTGATATTTAAACCTGAAACATGTACATAGACTAGACAGTAGTAGCAGTAGTTCTAGTGTTTTATCATGAAGAACAGTTAATAACACACTTACACAGAAGTGCAGCTCAGAATCAGTTTATAGTTGTTTGACTGCTTTATAATAGTCTTGTAGAGCTTTTCTTTCGTATAGACACTGGGTTTTTCCTCAAGATAAATGTAGTTTGAACTATTTGTTTGGATGCTTGACCCCTGTATGACTGAGAGTGCGGGTCAGAAAACCTCACAGCATTGCTAAGAGTTTGTTTATTAGTGGAAGACAAACTGTCTTCTGCTGGAAACCATTCACACATGTGGAGAAGGCGTCCGGATCAGATGATCATGATGTAAATGTGTTTTGGCGTCACATCTGACTGATGCTGCAGATTCTCACTTTCTGTCATCATCACTGTTTACAGCAAAAGAGTGTGATATTTCTGTGTGTTTTCTCAGGATCTGCAGTCAGAGATCTTCATCTCCTGATCACAGCTGTGTGTCTCTGAAGAGTGACGGATCCATGCGTGATCCTCCTAAACTCAGTGATGAAGCAGTGACCTCTGACCCCAGGTGAGGATAATCGTGTGGTGATGATTGAACTGCTTTATGGGAGTCAGAAACACACTCAATACACACAGACACTCGACACAATGAGCACACAAGCTCCTACATTGAATTGAATTGAATTTAATTGAAGTCACCTTTAGCTGCTCGCTGGATAATTGTGAGACTCTCTTTGAAACAATGTGCATTACACAAAGAGTTAAACTGATCAACAAACTGAAATTATACTGAAAATACAAGACTGAAATCTCTATTGGTTTAGATGTTAATTTACACATCCTTTATTTTGCGACATGTTTAATCAGTTGTTCTTGTGATATTTCAGCAGAGCAGATGGAGAGCGAAGCGTCTCTGGAGGAGTCTCCTCTGTCTTCTGTCTGAACAACACGAGCGTTACAGCGTCTCTGAATAAACATGATCAAGCACTGAATGATGAACTACAGAGAGTCAAAGAGCAGCACAAAACCAGCATGAAGAACAAGTATGAGAGATTATGTGAGGGACTGAAACTCCAGGAGAATGAAAGCCTCCTGAACAGCATCTACACACAGCTCTACATCATAGAGGGAGAGAGAGAAGGAGTGAATGAAGAACATGAGGTTTTACAGATGGAGAAAACAGCCAGAACACAACACTCACAAGACGCTCCAATCTACTGCAATGACATCTTTAAAGCCTCCGCTGAAGCAGGATCTGAGGAGAAAGAGCAGATCAAGACTGTTCTTACTAAAGGCATCGCTGGAATCGGAAAAACCGTCTCTGTGCAGAAGTTCATTCTGGACTGGGCCGAGGGAAAAGCCAATCAGGATGTAGATTTCATGTTTGTGCTTCCATTTCGAGAGCTGAACTTGATCCGAGATCATCAGTACAGTCTTCACAGACTTCTGCTGGACTTTCATCCTGAACTTCAAGATCTGGACTCACAGATTTATGAGGAGTGTAAAGTTGTGTTCATCTTTGATGGTCTGGATGAAAGCAGAATCACACTGATGTTTTCAGACGCTCAGAAAGTTTGTGATGTGACTGAGACTTCATCAGTGGCTGTGTTGATGTCAAAGCTGATGAAAGGAGAGCTGCTTCCCTCTGCTCTCATCTGGATCACCTCCAGACCAGCAGCAGCCAATCAGATCCCCTCCGAATACATCCACCGTCTGACAGAGATTCAGGGATTCACTGAGCCTCAGAAGGAGGAATATTTCAGGAAGAGAATCAGTGATGAGCATCAAGCCAGCAGAATCATCTCACACATCAGAAGAGCAAGAAGCCTCCACATCATGTGCCACATCCCCGTCTTCTGCTGGATCTCATCCACTGTGCTTCAGAAGCTCCTGGAAGAAGATCTGAGTGCAGAAATCCCTCAAACTCTGACTGAAATGTACATCCACTTCCTGCTGATTCAGATCAACATGAGGAAGCAGAAGTATGAAGAGAGAGATCCAGAGAAACTCCTGCCGTCCGACAGAGAAGTGATTGTGAAACTTGCTGAAGTGGCTTTCAAACAGCTGATGAAGGGCAATGTGATGTTCTATGAGGAGGACCTGATTGAGAGCAGCATAGACGTCACTGACGCCTCGGTGTATTCTGGGATTTGCACTGAGATCTTTAAGGCGGAATCTGTGATTCATCAGAGGAAAGTCTACAGCTTCATTCATCTGAGCGTTCAGGAGTTTCTCGCTGCTTTCTATCTGTTTTACTGCTATTTAACAGAGAACAAGAAAACACTGCATGAATTCAGTTTAAACAGATCTGATGAAGTCTCTCTGTATGATCTACTAACATCAGCAGTAGATACAGCTCTCGAGAGTGAGAATGGACGTCTGGATCTGTTCCTGCGGTTCCTGCTGGGCGTCTCACTGGAGTCCAATCAGAGACTCTTACAGGATCTACTGACACACACAGAGAACAGTTCAGAGACCATCAGCAGAACCACACGGTACATTAAAGAGAGGATCAAAGATGATCCTGAACACCATCGTCTCTCAGCTGATCAGTCCATCAATCTGTTCCTCTGTCTGCTGGAAGTGAAAGATCAGACTCTGTTCAGAGAGATTCAGGAGTTTGTGAAATCAGACAAACACTCAGAGGAGAAACTCTCTGCTGCTCACTGCTCAACAATCTCCTACATGCTTCAGATGTCAGAGGAGCCTCTGGATGAACTGGACCTCGAGAAATACAACACATCAGCTGAGGGCAGAAGAAGACTGATACCAGCTGTGATCAACTGCAGAAAAGCTCTGTGAGTGTTTCATCATCAACTAAACTATCATATTTAATAATGAATCTGACTCCTTTAAAATAAATGTTCCTGAATGAGAGATTTTCTCCTGAATAACAGAATCTTAAAGGAGTCAGGACAGGTGTTTTTAATCCAGTAGATATTAGAGTAAAGCGTGTGTTAGCGGCGCGGGTAAAAACAACCCCGTCACATGAGAAACTGGTTCATTAAATCAGCAGCAGCTGCAGCAAAGAGACGCTCCACACATTGATCAGTAAAGCTGACCTTCAGACATTTCACTTGTGCTTGAAGTGTCTTACTCTTTACTGGACAACACTAAACACTATTTTACATTATTATACATTTAAAGAGATCCGCATTATACCATAAAATAAATCAAACCATAGAAAAGGTTTATGACTGTGAATGGGAATATTATGAGTGATATAAGTCTAGTTTTCTAACACATATTTACTCTGTCAGCATTGAGACCACATTAATGTCACAAATAAAAGATTAAAACCTACATTTCAGCAGGTCACACATGTACATGAATTATTCACACAAAACAAGCTGAGAGTTTCAAATCTCACAGTCAGCTCAAAACAATGATGTGCAGGACACCACTGATGATCTTTATGATTGTGAAGGAGAGGAATGAAGAGCTTCTCTCTCGTGAACACGCTGCTGGAGAAGATTCTTCTGTGTGTTTCAGGAAAAGGTCATCAGTAGTTTAGTGCTCGAGCGCTGCTCAACAATGTCAGACCGCCACTTTTACTGCAGACACACACACACACACACACACACTCTCCACTACTCCATACATATTAATACAGATTGAAAAATAACACTAAAGCTCAGCTGTGAAATGAATAGTGTCATTAAATAGATTTGCATGAACTTCTACATAAGACATTAAAAATCCTGAGAGTGTAAAGGAGTTTTTTTTTTGAATGAGGTTTTAAATTATTTATGCTATTTTGATTTCTTTTTTGACATTTTAAATCTCAGTCCAGTGATTCATCACACATTGATTTGTTCTTTCTCTTTACTAATGGATTCACAGCTAAACTGATCTGATCTGAGAGAGTGAAGAGTGTGTCATTGTTCTCTACAGGTTGAGAGATTGTGGCGTCACAGATGAAGGTTGTTCTGCTCTGACTTCAGCTCTGAGATCAAACCCCTCACACCTGAGAGAACTGAGTCTGTCTGGGAATAAAATAAGAGATTTGGGAGTGAAGTGTCTCTGTGCTGTACTGGAGGATCCTCGCTGTAAACTGGAGAAACTGTGGTAAGATTATATATGACACACTGTAAAATATTTGTGAAGTGAAAAACAAATCAGCCAGAAAGTCAGACAAAATTAAACAAAATTAGGTATTGTTTGTGAATGTAATACTTTCTTCTGATTGGATGAGACTAGGGGTGTCGTGATATACCGGTATTGATGATAACTGTGATATTCAAAGCAACAATTATCGATATCGTGTTAATGTAGTGTGTGATGATATATCGTAATATTTAAAATGAACAGTTCTTTTATTATAACGCACATGTAAATACATTAAACATTTCTTCATTAAACTCTATAAAATGATAAGTTGGTCTCAGGGCTATGCACTTTATGCCTCATCTACATTCATTCTTCAATAAAGTTCATTAGTTAACATTTGTTAATTACATTAGTTGACAAATATAAATAACATAAATAATAATGAACAATATTTCCACAGCATTTATTAATCTTAGTTCATGTTAACTTCAGCATTTACTTATGCATTATTAAAATCACAAGTTGTGTTTGTAAACATTAATGCACTGTGAACTAACATGAACAATGAATAACTGTTTTTAATTAACATTACAAAGATTAATAAATTGTGTAATAAATGTATTGTTCATTGTTCATTCATGTTCGTTAAAGCATTAATGTTAACAAATGACATTTTATTGTAAAGTGTTACCATTAAAGGTCCCATGACATGGATTATTTCCTTTTCTTTAAATGCTTTTTAATGTTTCCTTAGGTGTACTTTTATTGTTAGTATGATTTTTACATTAAAAATTTAGAAATAAAAATCATTCATCAAATACTCTTCTGCATGTTAGTCACGCTTGCATCAGCTGACAGTCAGCTGTTCCTGACGTGTACCAATCCAGTCTCGACACCGATCACCTGCGGTCTATTTAAATTCCCATTATTCAGTGTCTCTCCATCGCATCGCTGCTTGCAATTAACTCTCTCCTCCAACCCCAACTCCTCCAACTGAACCTGTAATCTGATCTAACTTGTTCTTTCTTTACAGTGTCTTCATTGGAAGCAGTCTCTATGACCTTTTGTTTACAACTCATGTAATTGAGAATTGTAATTATATTTGCTTATAATGGTTCTGTTCTGTACCCCAGGGGGGTTTGTCTTGCTGCTCTCCCCGCTCTGTCCAAGCATGGCTGCATGGACAGAACATAACCATACCGCCAACACTAACTGTATGCAATTATAATTGTCATTAAATATACTTGAGGGAAGTGGTCCTGATTGAACTGCGTTCTATGAACACTTTGTTCAGTCGAAACAAAGTTGTTTGTCATTAAATAGATTTGCATTAATGTCTACATAAGACATTAAAAATCCTGAGAGTGTAAAGGAGTTTTTTTTTCTTTTTGAATGAGGCTTTAAATTATTTATGATATTTTGATTTCTTTTTTGACATTTTAAATATCAGTCCAGTGATTCATCACACATTGATTTGTTCTTTCTCTTTACTAATGGATTCACAGCTAAACTGATCTGATCTGAGAGAGTGAAGAGTGTGTCATTGTTCTCTACAGGTTGAGTGATTGTGGCGTCACAGATGAAGGTTGTTCTGCTCTGACTTCAGCTCTGAGATCAAACCCCTCACACCTGAGAGAACTGAGTCTGTCTGTGAATAAAATAAGAGATTCAGGAGTGAAGTGTCTCTGTGCTGGACTGGAGGATCCTCACTGTAAACTGGAGAAACTGTGGTAAGATTATATATGACACACTGTAAAATATTTTTGAAGTGAAAAACACATCACCCAGAAAGCCAGAAAACACAATAGCTGTATCAAGAGACAGAGATCCAGAAAGTAAAACATTGTGTGTCTTTGTTTCTTGTTCATGTGTGGACATCTGTGTTCATGTTAAAGCTGTTTCTGCATTAGCATCACCTTTAAATGGATTCTGTTACACTAAGTGCTAATAGCTCGTCTTGTTAAGTACTATCTGCAAGTATGAATAATATCTCACAGTGTAGGAGATCTCAGGTTCTGATATCCTTGAGTGATGGAGAAACACACACACACACACGCACGCACGCACACTCTCTCACACACACACACACACACACACACACACACACACACACACACACACACACACACACACACCACTACTCTGTACATATATTAATACAGATCAATATAAAGCTCAGCTGTGTAATGAATAGTGTGATTTAACATAAGAGACTATTTGCAGGGATGCGTTTATAAAGACTGTAGTGTGACGCTCCATGTCTGCTGTTACTGTACTGTTTCTGGTTCTGATTCACTGTTAGTGCTGCGCTTGATTTGAGACGCTTTAATTTGCATTTGGGAACACAACATTCGTCATTAGAAACATTTATAAATCTGTTGTTGTTTACAAAGAAGTTTAGTGTCACACAATCCTTCAGAAATCATTCTGATTTACTGCTCAAGAAACATTTCTGATTATTATCAATGTTAAAAACAGTTTTGCTGCTTAATATTTTTGTGGAAACTATGATACCACTCAAACATTTGTATAAGATTTAAAAAAAGAGAGAAATTAATAATTTTATTCATCATTCATGAAAGCGACAAAAACTGTGTGAAGGAATTTAAAATGATTTCTATTTAATAAATGCATTTACCAATTTAATTAATATATTGATAAATGCAAATAAATGCTGTTCATTAAACTTTATATTTATCAAAAAATAAAGTGCATCATTTCAACACAAAATATGAAGTAGCAAAATGTTCAACATTGATAATAATCAGAAATGTTTCTTGAGATTAAAATAAATTGTAATGACTTCTAAAAGATCACGTGACACTGAAAACTGGAATAATGATGAAGAACATTCTGATTTGCATCACAGGAATAACATTACATTTTATATTAAAATTTTAAACTTTTTTTGTATTTGTAATAATATTTCACAATATTTATTTTACTTTATTTTGATCAAATAAATTCAGCCTTGATGAGCAGAAGATAGTTTGTAGCTCGGCCACATAAGAGGTATACGTTTTTAAAGCTGTTGATTAAATGTTAATCTGATTGTTGATGTGGCACAGCTGTTATTAACCCTCTAAGCGCCAAAGTCGCAACATTGCGACAAGACGTCACCCTTAATCAAATAGACTGTAGTTCCTTATATGGTGTAATATCTCATTTGTATTCCCTTCCACTAGATGGCAGACACGTAGTACTTTGATTCTAGACCAACATTATGCATTGTTTCTGTTCAAAGTGTCGAGCTCTCATGTTATTGATGCGGGAGCAATTCATTTCATAGCGTGAGTGTAAATCGTGAGATTTATGAGAGAAAATCGCCAGATGGCTAATACAAAGAGGATGTGTTGCAAATGTTGTTCACCGATTCTGACTCTGAAGGGGAATATTTGCCTTTTGGAAATGACGATCGGCCGTCTAATGATCACGCGTCTCGCGGTACATCTTTGCAGCGCAATGGTGCCACCGTGCAAGGCGAGAGTGTTCACGAAGCACAAACAAGCGATCGTTTCGAGCCTTTGCTCAACGGGGAAGCGGGTAACAGAGGTGAACGTGGTCATAGTGTCCATAGGAGAGCTGTTGCTGATCGCGCACGCTCTAATACTCGGCCGGCAGACAGTACAGGTGCAGTCTGTGTGGAGAAGGTGCGCTGTGTCATGCAATGAATGAGAGGAACCATACTCTCAACAACTACGAACTGTGTCACATAGATGCCTGATTGGGCAGATAGATGGTCAACTGATCAAAAAATAGGCTCATGTATTTTACTATGGCACAGTAATATAGTAATAATCTACTACTTTTCTCGTTTTTTCCCCCCTGATCATTTGGAATGAGAATAAAAAGACAAAAAACAACAACAACAGCAATCAGATACAAAAAAAAAAACCTTGCAAATAAGTTCAAACATCAATTCAGTATCTAATATTTCCTGAATATTATGAAATTCGTGATAGCCGCCCATGGTGACGTCATAATATGCAAATTAGATTAGTATATTTACACCACGTAAACTTTCGATCATGCCAAACATTTTTCTAATTGACAGTAGATCTTTATCTTTAAGCCCTTTCAAGTCACAAGCTTTTGAAATCTTGATGCCAAAATACAACATTTTTTTCCCAAAAAACCCTGGCGCCTTAAGGGTTAACGTTTCTGTGTTTGTATTGCCCCGTTGAGAACTGTGGACTCTGTTTCTTCTCGCGAGAGTTCGCTCGTGATGCGGGAATCCCTGTGACGTCAATGTGCTCACTTTAGGATTTAGCGATCGATCGCTTGATCCTTATTACCTGCTGTATTTACCTGTGACTTTGAGTTGCTTCCTCGTGGAAATAACCTGACGCCATTGGATTATTTTACCGAGGACTTCGTCACAGGACAGCGCTGTTCTCAACCTGCTCCCGGACTCCAAATATTGCACCGGTGAGACCGAACCGAACACACACACACACACACACACACAGAGACCCTCCATGAGAACGAGTGTAAGCAAGTTCACGAAAGGTTGGTATCTGGTGATCACCTTTACACAATCACACATTAAAAAGTGGTATAAAAACATTTTTAATTCTGAATATAATTTTGTCAGTGTGTTAATGTCGCCCCGAGAAGCCCCATTGGACTTCCAAGGACATTACTCACTCACCCTCATATATTTATTGTATATATTGTGTACATCTAGTATTTTTTTCTCTTCTGTCTTCTTGTATAATACACGCTGGGTTGTCTTTCATTCTTTATTGCGGTGGTTATTTATAGTTCCTGCATTCCTTCAAACCCCACTATTAAGAGGTAACAGAAAAGTTTATTTGTGTAGTCAGCTTATTTTAGACCGAGCGTTACAAGCAGTGTTGTGCAAATTACTTCCAAACTGTAAAACATTATAGATGACTTGTTACTGTCATTTAAAAGTAATTCCTTGCATTGCAATATTACTGTCTCAGAATTGTAATGCGTTACATTACTCCAGTATTACTTTTGAGTTACTTTCACACAAAACAAGGGGAGTCCTCCTTTAGTTACTATGCTGCCCGCAGCTGGAATCAGCTTCCAGAAGAGATCAGATGTGCTAAAACACTAGTCACATTTAAATATAGACTTAAAACTCATCTGTTTAGCTGTGCATTTATTGAATGAGCACTGTGCAATGTCCGAAATGATTGCACTATATTTTCACTGTTTTTATTTTATTTTATTTTATGTAAATTCATTTTCGAACTGTTTTAAATTAATTTTAAATAAGTAAATTTTTTTAATCATTTTAAAAGTTTTAAAATTGCTTGTTTTACTCTTGTTATTATTTTTCTTCATTATTATTTTACTTTCTTTTATGTAAAGCACTTTGAATTACTATTGTGTACGAAATGTGCTATACATATAAACCTGCCTTGCCTAATGTTTCCAATCACATGCCTGTATTTGGTTAAAAATCCTGACAGTAAAATAAATAATTTTTATTTTTGAATGATGCTTTAAATTATTTATGATCATGTTTTTTTTTAATGTTTTAAATCTCAGTCCAATGATTCATCACACATTGATTTGTTCTTTCTCTTTACTAATGGATTCACAGCTAAACTGATCTGATCTGAGAGAGTGAAGAGTGTGTCATTGTTCTCTACAGGTTGATGAAGTGTGGCGTCACAGATTAAGGTTGTTCTGCTCTGGCTTCAGCTCTGAGATCAAACCCCTCACACCTGAGAGAACTGATTCTGTCTGGGAATAAAATAAGAGATTTGGGAGTGAAGCGTCTCTGTTCTGGACTGGAGGATCCTCACTGTAAACTGGAGAAACTGTGGTAAGATTATAAAGATTATATATTGCTGGGTGACAGGGCCTTTAATTGGAGTAAATAATCATAGATATTACTGAAATCATCACAAATATAACAAACTTAATAATGTATTTGTGTCACATAGAAATGCACTTGACAGTAAAGCATTGATTTTGAGCTAGAATGCAGGAAATCTATTGATAAATACATTTTGTCATCATTTCCTCACCCTCATGTCGTTCCAAACCTGTTTGACTTAGTTTCTTCTGTAGAACACAACAGATATTTTGTAGAACGTGACCAAACCATTTTGGTTACCCTTGATTTCTGTATGGACAAAAATTTCTTGAATTCCTGAAATTATCTTCTTTTATGTTCCACAGAAGAAAGAAATTCATACAGGTTTGAAATGACACGATTTTGACAAAATGACAATTTTCATTTTTGGATGAACTGTCCTTTAAGAACTTATTTACTGGTTATATTTAAGCAGGCTAATAACGGTAACATTTATAATAAATATATCTCTATTGTACAGTGTTAAAAACTGCAAGTTAAATTACTATGGTGATGAATTTACAAGTCTATGTTTTGTCATTTTCCAATTGACCTCGTCATGAAGTTTAGATTGTGGTGTGTGTTTTCAGCCGGCATCACTACAGAAGCTTTAATGTTCTCATATCACACGACTGTAAAACACAATTCTGTGTCACATCTGAATGGATCAAGACACTTGTGTTGTTGATCACTTTACTCCTGATGACCAGTACATCCCTGTCTGTGGGTCACAAGTCAGACTCTCTGACCATTAGACCACGACTGCCCCATATACAAAGCTGCCAACTCTCACACATTCAGGGTGAGACTCGCGCGATTGACCCAATTCTCACGCTCTCACACCCCCATATTCTCACGCAGACTCGTGCAGCAGTGAGGGGAAAAATCGTGCTTCATGATCTCGCAAAGCAACGTGCAGAGAGACCAGACAGACAGTATAGTGAGTTTTTTGTGACAATTGTGAGGGAAATACACAATTTATTCCCATAAACTGAAGTCAGCCGTTCTGCCTCCCATCCACGGACCACCACTGTATAAACTCTGGCCAGCCCTAGGATGGTTTGCAGTTGGCACTATTAATTTAAAATGCAGAATGTATATTCACAATAGTTTAAGTGGAAAAAAAAAGCCACCAAGAAAGATTGCAGATATTTGCTCCACCAGAGTAGCTGCCCTTTTCCCCCGTCCAATCAAAACACAGAGTGTGCGCATACATCACGTGATGGTCTAGACTAGTGCGCATACGCATTTATAATGTGTTCTTTCACTGGAAATTTTGAATTATACAATTTTTTCAAGATATGGGGCAGAACATTTATAGATCTATATAATTTATATAATTTCAAATGGTTACTATCGCACGAAGAGTGACGTTTTACTCCAAAAGTCAGCATATAATTACAATTGTGATATTGATTTTATACAACAGTTCAATAAACATGTAGTTCATATCAAGAGACTTATGTTTTAGACAACATATTCCCTGTTTTTGCTCTTATTTCTAAAAACAAAAATCATTCCAAACACAGCACTGTTTTGTGTCTCTGAGCAACATGAAAGTGATTCGTTCCTGAATGAATCAATAGTTTAAATGAATCAGTTCAATCACAATGACTCACTTATTAACAGTGACTCGCTGCCAGCTACTGGCGGTTTTAATTTCACATTTAAGGTACCTTTTTATTTTTTAAACAATTTTAAACATCAGTTTTCAATGTTTTATGTTTAAAATATCAAAACATTATTTATTCATTTGTAACTACAGGTTAAAGTATTCCATGTCCCTCAGAGCTGGATTAAACAGTGTGTAAAAACATCTCAATGGCTCTTCAGATGCAGCTTCTGTTTTCTCTGCATTGCAAAGATCAATTTTGTTGATACTGATTGCATTTGCTTGGTAACAACCCATGCAGGACTTAACGTTACACATGTTTATTCAACGAAGCCTTTTTGAAAAACCATAAATGTATAGGAAATAGGGATGCACCGAAATTTCGGCCACCGAAAATTTTCGGCCGAAAATGGCCTTTTCGGTTTTCGGCCGATAGACTTTTATCACCGAAACAACACGGCCGAAATGTTGTGATGACGCAAACAGAAACCGTGACCTGCACGTGCACCTGCATAGCGCAAACCACGAGCTCCACGCGATATTCACTTAACACCAGTGAGAACATTCTCTCTCTTCGTATCTATAATATAGATCAGTGCTTCGTATTCCTTTATTCGCAGCACTAAAGCGTCTCCTATCAAAGAG
The DNA here is from genome assembly GCF_003368295.1 of Carassius auratus. Lineage (NCBI taxonomy): Eukaryota > Metazoa > Chordata > Actinopteri > Cypriniformes > Cyprinidae > Carassius > Carassius auratus. Next base: position 3,098,957 of record NC_039251.1, on the reverse strand, counting down.
ATTAAGACGGACCACGAAGTAAAAACAAAGAAAAGTACAGTCTTATAGAGTCTGTTAGCACACGTCTCACATATCTTTTCGGATCCTCTGCACTTCATCGCGAATGTGCTTGATCCGCGTTATAAAACCATTACTTGGATGCGGAATTAAGGCAGCGCGCACGAGAAATGATCCAGGCCGCGCTGGATGCGGAGAACCCGCGTGGAGACGTAGAAGCGCCAAGCGCAGGAGACAGATCAGAGCGCAGAAAAGACTCGTCTCTGCACCAGATGAGTGGCATGCACCATCGTTGTCTGATATGTTCAGTGGAATTCTGCAAGAAAGTGCCTCAAATAATAATAATACGTTGGCTATTTTGTTCTTAGGCTACTATATATATATATACATATATATATATATATATATATATATATATATATATATATATATATATATATATACAGTATTGTTCAAAATAATAGCAGTACAATGTGACTAACCAGAATAATCAAGGTTTTTAGTATATTTTTTATTGCTACGTGGCAAACAAGTTACCAGTAGGATCAGTAGATTGTCAAAAAACAAACAAGCCCCAGCATTCATGATATGCACGCTCTTAAGGCTGTGCAATTGGGCAATTAGTTGAAAGGGGTGTGTTCAAAAAAATAGCAGTGTCTACCTTTGACTGTACAAACTCAAAACTATTTTGTACAAACATTTTTTTTTTCTGGGATTTAGCAATCCTGTGAATCACTAAACTAATATTTAGTTGTATGACCACAGTTTTTTAAAACTGCTTGACATCTGTGTGGCATGGAGTCAACCAACTTGTGGCACCTCTCAGCTGTTATTCCACTCCATGATTCTTTAACAACATTCCACAATTCATTCACATTTCTTGGTTTTGCTTCAGAAACAGCATTTTTGATATCACCCCACAAGTTCTCAATTGGATTAAGGTCTGGAGATTGGGCTGGCCACTCCATAACATTAATTTTGTTTGTTTGGAACCAAGACTTTGCCCATTTACTAGTGTGTTTTGGGTCATTGTCTTGTTGAAACAACCATTTCAAGGGCATGTCCTCTTCAGCATAGGGCAACATGACCTCTTCAAGTATTTTAACATATGCAAACTGATCCATGATCCCGGGTATGCGATAAATAGGCCCAACACCATAGTAGGAGAAACATGCCCATATCATGATGCTTGCACATCCATGCTTCACTGTCTTCACTGTGTACTGTGGCTTGAATTCAGAGTTTGGCCTGTGGCCCTTGGACCCAAAAAGAACAATTTTACTCTCATCAGTCCACAAAATGTTCCTCCATTTCTCTTTAGGCCAGTTGATGTGTTCTTTGGCAAATTGTAACCTCTTCTGCACATGCCTTTTTTTTAACAGAGGGACTTTGCGGGGGATTCTTGAAAATAGATTAGCTTCACACAGACGTCTTCTAACTGTCACAGTACTTACAGGTAACTCCAGACTGTCTTTGATCATCCTGGAGGTGATCATTGGCTGAGCCTTTGCCATTCTGGTTATTCTTCTATCCATTTTGATGGTTGTCTTCCGTTTTCTTCCACGTCTCTCTGGTTTTGCTCTCCATTTTAAGGCATTGGAGATCATTTTAGCTGAACAGCCTATCATTTTTTGCACCTCTTTATAGGTTTTCCCCTCTCTTATCAACTTTTTAATCAAAGTACGCTGTTCTTCTGAACAATGTCTTGAACGACCCATTTTCCTCAGCTTTCAAATGCATGTTCAACAAGTGTTGGCTTCATCCTTAAATAGGGGCCACCTGATTCACACCTGTTTCTTCACAAAATTGATGACCTCAGTGATTGAATGCCACACTGCTATTTTTTTGAACACACCCCTTTCAACTAATTCAACTAATTGCCCAATTGCACAGCCTTAAGAGCGTGCATATCATGAATGCTGGGTCTCATTTGTTTTCTGAGAATCTACTGAACCTACTGGTAACTTGTTTGCCACGTAGCAATAAAAAAATATACGAAAAACCTTGATTATTCTGGTTAGTCACATTGTACTGCTATTATTTTGAACAATACTGTATATATATATATACACACACACACACAAAGATATATACATACATATCAGATTGTAGCCATATTTATGCTAGATTTTCTGCTAGATTTCTGCTTTAATTTGATAAAAATGTTTATTTATGCCCTGGCCCTATTTAAATACACTCTCTCAAATATTTCTCAAATGTCAGGCAGATGACAAGCTCAACTGCTCAACAGCTAGATGGTTATCTGTCTGAAGTCCCCATCCCCAGAAGTGATAACAGTCTTGCCAACTGGAGAAGTAATGCACTTTCTAGTCCTACATAGAACAATTTCAAATGCACTTCACCTAAATGCACTTTGTTTTTATGAGAGAACTGTTCATTTTAAAACCTTTCTGCAGCCAGTAGGCCTGTACATTATTATTAAATATACACATGAGTGGGATAAATTTTTAGTTTGAATTTTATTTTATACTGTGCATTGTTGCAATGTGCTTAATAAATATTTGCATCATTTGTAATTATGTATTTTTATGTTTTTTTTTTTAATAAATTATGTAATTGTAATTATCTTTGAAACTTTAATATTAATTTATGCAATTTCAATGTCTTAATTTTAGTAAAGTTAGTACACATAAATGCAATGGTACTAATAATTGGCATAATTTCTTTCGGTGTTTCGGTTTCGGTTTTCGGCCTTGGTTTTCTCTTTTTCGGTTTTCGGTTTCGGCCAAGAATTTTCATTTCGGCGCATCCCTAATAGGAAACACGTCCCACAGCGCAACCACCTGAGCCCAACTTCAGTCTACTCATCACCTTGACTTTAACTGCGTCTGTAGATGGCACCGCAGCCAGACCGATATACACAACACAGACCAGAAGTCAACTTAGGTCCAGGCGCGTACGCCCGATGAAACCGTCTATAGATGATTGATAGATTAGAAATATTAGACAGAATGGAAGGTTAAATGAGTTTGAATGGTCTAGAAATAGAACATAGAATGACAGTTAAATGGAGTCTAAAGACCTTCAGTTTGTTTACATTTGAATTTTGACAGTTGGAGTTTGAATAGTCTTGGCTCATCTGAACATTTCCTCAATGTAAGTCTGTGGGATTTTGATGATTTTTAATCTTCATTTTTAGGTAAACTGTAAGTCATAATTAGAGGAGCAAGTGAGTGTTTCTCCAGACAGATCTGTGCTTATATCACTATGAAACAATATCTCACATTCAGCTCTGTCCCAGACAGCACACATACGTTGTGCCGATGTCGAGCCGACCTACAAAATTCCATCGGGACGATATCGCTCAGGGAGCGTTTGCTAATAGGCAAGATGTCTCGGCGACGTCGGCCTCTGATCGGAAATGCTCTCCGGCCGATGCTGGGACGATACATCCCGGCCGCTCAGCGTGGACGCGGTTCACCGGCGTTTTGCTCATCGTTACGGACCACCCGCGACTACCGCCGCTGGTTTATAATAAATCAATACACACCACTCTCAAGAACCGATGCAACTTTATTAATATTTTCATTTATTTCATATTACATGCACAAATACATTAACATTTACCAGATGCTTTGATCAAAAGTGGATAATTCGGTAGTCTTTCGAAAATTAACCATGATTTTACTACAGCTTTTGCAGTAAAACCATAGAAAAAACAAAATCAACCATAGTTTTACTACAATCACCATGATTTTACTACAGCTTTTGCAGTAAACCCATAGTAAAAACAAAAATAACCATTACTACAGTCCTTGCATGGTTAAATGTTGTATGAGTATAGCACCTTTTGACAATACTTATTTCAAACTAGGTTTACAGGAAATGCATGTTTCAAGGTTACAGTTTAAAAAGCCAGAGATGACTGAGACTCACTGGGAAGACCATCTAGTTCATAATAAAAGTCATGTGTTCAGTGCTGTCAGCATCGCAGGCTAACTTTATGCCAATAACTTTTTAAAAAGAGTTACATAAACACAAAATAAAACCAGGCAAACAATACTAATTAAGCAATTAAAATGTTTTAAATTGCATGATAAAAATTCTAAAATATTTTCTGATAAAATCTTACTAAACAAGTCTCTAGTTTTGTATTCAGTTAACATTAACATTATCTTTCAGCATTTTTAAAGGGTAAGTAAAAAAAAATGCAATCCATTTTGTATTTTGTTATATTGTTTGTAACAGAACAATTTATTATTTCTCCAAGATACCGTTTATTTGCAAAACTGATAGAAAACAGCATGTTTTCATTTAGATGCTGCATTGTGTCATTTCGTCAAAACTCGTCATTTCATTTTGCATCATCCTGCAGAGTGATGCTTACAAATAAAAGGGGACATGTAGGTCCACATAACTCAGTAAATATTGTTCATTTACAGATATAAGAGAAGTTACAGTAAAGCAGGTTGAAAATAATCAAATTTACCCTTATAGGCAAAATAAGGATAATATTTATTTTGTGTGTCCAATGTTTTGTGTGTTCATGTACAGTTGTTGTCTGTAGTCTTTGTGAGCGTTGGTGTCATCTGAAGTCATCACAAGTGAGTTTGGATTCAGTTTGGAGCTGGTGTAATCTCTAGAAACCTTGGTATTGACATCCTGAGATAGAAACAGGAAATAAAAAGGAGAAAGTTTAGAATAGCTGCTGCTGTTCATATTATTTCAGACAAAATATTATTTATTTAATCACATATAACTGGAGTGCATGGTTATTAGATGTGTTGTGTGAATACTAAACTATGTATTTTAATCTAATTAAAAAAAAAAAAAAAAAGTGAGTCCGAGCCCCAAATATTATTAGGATGGCTATTTCAAAGTAAAATACCAATAGGTTTTGCTTCCTTTAGTGGACTTTGATAAATTCTTGGTATTAGAATTTAGTGACCTCACTACAGGCCATGCACCATAGATGCTGCTGCCTCAATTTGAGCTTATTTTGCTCTATATATCTGATTTAATCACAAGTAGGTTTAATAAACGCACATCCACTTCCAATTCACCAATCAATAAACAAAAATCGACACACTGCCATTAATGCTCTCAAAAATCAATTTATTGATGAAGTGTTTCACGTGATCCCTGTAAATGTAATATTTGTGGAACAGGCATCTCTTTAGAATGGAATACACATTTCAGTAGGTGGAACATTATATTTGTAATTTATACTACCGTTAAAAGTTTGGGGTCAGTACGATTTTTTTTTTACGTCTTGGAGAAAAGTCTCTTCTGCTCACCAAGGATGCCTTTATTTGATCAAAAGCAAGTAAAAAAACTGTAATATTGTGAAATATTACAATTTAACACAACAGTTTTCTATGTGAATATATTGTGAAATTTAAATTTGTAATTTATTTCTGTTATCTAAGCTAATTTTTATTTCTCCAGTCTACAGTGTCACATGATCCTTCAGAAATCATTCTGATTTGCTGCTCAATAAACATTTTCAATAATTATCACTGTCTTATCATTTATCAAAAGTTAAAACAGACATTTCTGATTCAAACACTGTACTGTTTTAAAACTTTATTCATCAAAGAATCCTGAAAAAAATGAAGGAACACAGCGGTTTTCAACACTGATAATAGTCAGAAATGTTTCTTCAGAAGCAAAGCGGAATATAAGAATGATTTCTGAAGATCATGTGACACTGAAGACTGGAGTAATGATGCTGAAAATACAGCTGTGATCACAGGAATAAATTACTTCTCTAAATATATTCAAATAGAAAACTTATTTTAAATTGTAGTGATTTGTATTCATTTCATACATTAAACGGTGGTTGTCATAAAATACTTTCAAAAACACAAAAAAACCATACCTTCCCAAACTTCTGAAACAGTTGTGTATGTTCAAGATTGTACTTAGTTCATTTTTTTTTTTTTTCTTACTAGTCCTGCAGTTTCTAGCATCTTGGAGATGTTGTCTGACAGCAGCGGTGGGCCGTCAGGGTGAGCAGGGCTCTGCTGGCCCTATAAAAAACAAAATTGTTTGAAAAATGCTTTTACAGACTATTTAGTTATCATTTACATTTGTGTAATGTTCACACATTGCTTGTGATTAGTTTAGTTGAGGTTGACCTGGAATATCCTACATTAAAAAAAGTCTATGGCCAGCACTACAGATTGTGCTACCCTTTTGATGAAAGAAGTCACATCTGATTTGTTAAGAGCATTAGTGACAGAATCATCAGCCAATCAAATTTTGACGTTCAATGACAGCACACCCTCTGGGTCTAGAGATGTGCCCAGTGCTACCCCCAGCGTTAGACTGCCCTTTTAGTCAGGGATTTCCAAAGTACGAAAGTGAAATTCAATGAAAAGAAAATACAGCCTACAGATCTGATTGCCAATCTGCTACAATGCTTTTTTAAGGTGCTCTTTTGCAGAAAAAAAGAGAATAACTGAGAAATGAAGACCTACAACTGAGAAAGGAAGACCTAAACCCAAACTGAAGGCCAGCAACATTTTTATGCACCATTTCAAAGATTGCAACTACGAGTGCTATGAGTGGCTAACCGTTAACACCAAGCACAAGTTATTTTGTTGGCCGTGATTACTTTTTAATCTGAGTCAAGGGACATGAAATGAGTTCTTTATTATTTGATGAGTATTGTATCATGCACTAGCGCTGAAGATCTTTGCCCGAACCCGATGGGGTTTCGATTAGCGCGAGAAAGACGCGAAAATGAATGCTGAGAAGGTGTAACGGAGGCTTGCCTCTGGTGATTACGTTTTGGTTGCACCAGCAACTAAAGCAAACTCTGAGGTGTGGAAAAGTTTTGACCATGCTTATAATGAGAATAATGAGTGGTCTTTCCAAGTGGTCTAGTCTACGTTAGTTATGAGTATATTATGTTAAAACATGAATAAATTACTCATTGTTGACAAAAGGCAAAAGAGCTGTGTGCGTGCGCACATTTGAATAATGTTGGGCTGTAAACGGGTTCGGGCTTTAAAAAAAGCTGTCAATCAAAATGTACTTGTCGGGCTCGTGCCGAAACCTGTCGGGCTCGGGACCTGTCGGGCCTAACTTTTAAGGCCCGATTACAGCTCTAACATCCGGTGTGTGTGATAACTGTGACTTCTCAAAGACGCTGCGCATGATTAGATAATCATGCACTGTTCTAAAATAGCAAATAAAATGTGACGCGTCCGGTGTGTAGGGTTGGGTATCGTTTGAATTTTAGCGATTCCAATTCCGATTCTGCTTATTGATTACTAGTTTCGATTCCAAAGATAAAAAATCCAATATAAAAAAATTTAGTCAAACATTTAGATGTCAAACATGTTTCTGTCTTTTTACAAAGCATTCTGTTGCAGCTGAATAACATGAGCAAAAATCAGCAGCTTACAAAACACTACAAGAGGAATTTTGCCTATGCTTAAAAAAAATAAAATACCATAGCAAAAACAATTAATTAATACAAATATTAAAGTGTTAAAGACAAGTAACCAGTCAGTAGTAAGATATGAACAAACAAATCAATTAGCAATATCATAAATACAACTAAACAAAATTTCAGGTACTGAAACTGTAATTAAAAGTTTAAAAACACTGCATAGTTTTCTTTTTATAAATAAAATAAAGATTAATCAATTAAAGTTATTAAATATATTCAGTCGAGATCAGTGAATGTTTTTCTTTTGTTTCTTTTGTTCTTTGATTAACATTAATGACAGACGCATTTATTAGGCTGTTGTCTCTTTAAACAAAAATACTGTACGTGTTTGTTTTCTTTCTCATCTGTTCATCTGTTTACATTCATGTAAGACAAAAAAGTATGTGTTTATGATGATATACTGATGTAGTTTTCTGTATATTGGTCGACAAATATGAAAGAAGTCAGTTTCGACTCGGAACAACCTTTTCTACAGTTGAAATACATGGAATGGTTTGAGAACGGACACAAACCCGGGAACCCACAGCGTGACCGCAGACCGCTGCTCTCGTTCAGTATACATTTCGTTCAGTATTCATTTTAAAAACAATTGGTTTATAAATCTGTATCGGCCAGTGTGGTCTAAAATAGCTATCATTATTGGTAAAATCCACTATCAGTCGATCTCTAGTTGATAATACTGTGGTGCTGTGTGGATGTCCAGAAAAAAAAACAAAAAAAAAAACAAGACCAAATCAATACCGGTGGCTACTGGTGATACATTGAGGTCTAATGAAGCAAAATGATCGGTATGTAGGAGAAAATGAACACTACTTACAACAGTATTACCTTTAATCCATAGCCTAGGCAACCAACTGTCAGCACGTTCACAACTGTCTATAGAAACTGTCTATAGAACATGACTTATCTGTCGCATGACAACAGATGCACGGGCGAGATACTGGAGCTGATGACGCTGTGTCCGGCGCAGCATCGTGATGTCTATCAGCCATCGGCGATGGACGATGGAATCTTCAATCAGGCCAACCCTAACCAGGATGACATAATTAAACAATTGTACACAACTTTGAATAAAGATTTTATATTTTATTAGCTAAACAAATGCACAGCTTCCACCAAGAAAAAAATAGTTCAAGCAAGAGTACAGCGCCAACTGCTGTTACCCGGATGAGCCTGTGTTATTACATTTTACAGGTTGTTATCCAGGGATAACATACATCGGAATGTCGAAACTGACCAATCAGAATCAAGTACCCACAGAGCCATGTAATAAAAGTAATTAGCTACTGGTAAACTAATCATTCACAAAACATGACTATGTGTTCATAGATGATTAATAAGTGATGTTAATATTTGTATCTATGTTCTGTAGATTAAGTTATAAATAACTTACAAAGCTTTCTGCACCCACAATCTAAAGTGTAAACTACTCATCAGTTGTAAATGTAAACTTTCCGGTTACAGGTTGGTTGATTTTTTGTGTGTGTGTGTGTATATATATATATATATATATATATATATATATATATATATATATATAGGGGTGTAACGACACGCGTATTCGTATTGAACCGTTCGGTACGAGGCTTTCGGGTTGGTACGCGGTACGCATTATGTACCGAACGGTTCGTTGGACTAATTAATTATATTTGAAAAAAAAAAGTATATATATAATGATATGCATTCAACAAGGTAGCCCAATAACCCAAACGACGTAACAGGCAACGCCCCTGACACTGCCGAAGAAGAAAAAAACACCAACTTATACTTATATGTTTATGTTAGGCTACTCAGTCAGGCGCTCGCTCACTCAGTACGCGCTGAAGGCTCGTTGCAAAATGGCCAATGGTGGATAAAAAACAACAACGGTATGTCGCATCTGCTAGATGACAATAGGGTACACCAGCGGGAATACAAAAAAAAAAAAAAAAAAAAACACCTGCGGGAATACTTGAAACATGTCAACTCATTTACGCCGACATCACCTTATTGTGTCAGTATCTGGGAAAAGACGACGCAAACATACACGCAACAAACTATCCCCACAGCATTTAGACACCGGTACACCATTATAGCTTACAGGGAATCCAAAGTGCACCCAAACACCAGACCTGTTGGTTATTGGAGGATCTTCTATTTCTGGTCTGTTAAATGCATTAGACATTTTGCAACGAGCCTTCATCGCATAATGAGTGAGCGAGCGCCTTAGGGGCCGTTCACACATCGCGCCTAAAAACGCGTGGAAAACGCTAGGCGAGTCTTTCTCCTCCTTTCCAAAGCGCTCGGGCAGAAGTGCTCATGAGGCGTCTGTCTTTGCTAAGCAACAATGACGTGCTCTCTCCATGAGACGCGGAAATTTCAGCAAAGGATAAATGGATTTGCAGCTCTAAAAATCACTTGCAGTAGCTCTGCTACTAAATCTATTTCAAAATTGCAATCCATATACAACTATGATCAGCTGTTCCTTCATCTTGGCTGAGCTTTCAACGTTGTTACGTGAAAGGATGAAGCTGATTGGCTAGTTCTTGTCACATGACCCGCGGTGCGCTTGCGGCATTCTGAAAAGTTGAGATGTTTTTACATTTTGCTGTATCTAAAACGCACCGAACCGAACCGTGACATCAGTGTATCGTATCGAACCGTGAATTTTGTGAACCGTTACACCCCTAATATATATATATATACATATATATTAGGGGTATATTGTGACATGCGTCCCGAGCGCTCGTCAGCGTCGCCCTGGCAACACACGGGAATCACCGGCACGAGCTCATCACGGGCTGAGCGGCCGCACCTGCAGCTCATCAAGCGGAGCCTTCTTAAGCAGAGGAGGAAGACAGAGTGGTGAGGAATGTCTCCCAACAAGGACGCTAACCCTTTCCTCCTCTGTTACAGAGAGCAGCGTGTGACCGTCAGCCCCACTAAGGAGAGCACAGCACGGGATCCACCACTGAGAACACAGCGAGCACGAGGGACTTGAAGCGCCACAGGAGAGCACCGCCTTCACCAAGAGCACTATTTTACCTAATAAATCCACCCTTCGGGGACTTTCTTTGTCCATCGGTTGTCGTGTAGTTCCTCACCCCGCCACACTGGTGGAGAATGCGGGCAAGAGTGTGAGCTGGACACCGACAACCGACCCCTGAGGAGACCATTAAAGCCACCCGTTTGTTTGTTTTTTTTGTTTTCCTTTTTCCCCTGTCATTTGTATCTGCTCTGTTTTCACAGGCGGCCGCTCCTCCCCCGGCATTGAAGAACTGCTCAAACACCTCACCGAGGTGAGCATCCGCCAGCAACAAATAGTGGAGCACATGGCCTCACGTCAAGGAGACGCCGAACGTGAGCTCGCTGCCCTCCGCGCCGCCGCCCACCGCACGCCGCTGCCTGACCCCCGTGTCCAAGCCGTCCAGCTGATGTGTGTCAGAGTAGGCCTTTCCCCAATCTGTGCGGCGCAGCAGTTCCATGACTGGGAATATCGAGCTCGACAGCCCGCTCGCGCCCAGGCGGCTGAACTATCCCGGTTGGCCCACCATTGGCTGTTGACCGGGGGTCCCTCCGCACACCAGGTAGCTGAGCGTGTGGTGATCGACCGATCCGCGCCCTTCCCCGCGCGTTGAGGCAGGCGGCTGGCATGAGGAACCCCACCGATCTCGACGGGCTCGTGGAGGCCATTGAGCTGGCGGAGGCCGCCCAACACCGGGACATAGGGGAGCGAGCGCCGCCTTTTCCCCGAAGGGTGGTCCAGGAGCGACGCTCGCCGGAGGGCACCCAGCGACCCGTGAGCAGGCCTGCGGTTCCCGGCCCCCAGGACGAGCCAATGCCCACCGAGCCGCCGCGTTCCCCAGGACGGACATGGCTAGCAGGCTGTTCAGTCCACGGACCAGCGCCGAAGGCACCACGGGCCAGGGTGCGCATCAACGGCCGGCCATTCGTCGCCGTCCTCGACTCGGGCAGCGGGGTAAGCCTGATACAACCGACTGTCCTTCCACCCCGAACAGGTTCCAGGGCCCGGCTGGCGATAACGTGTGTGCACGGGGATACCAGGCATGTGCCGGCCCGGAGAGTGACCATCACCGCGACACCTGGTTCCTGGCCCGTCGAAGTGGGAATCTTAAGGAACCTACCGGTACCCGTTCTCCTCGGCCGGGATTGGCCGGGGTTCGATCAGCTCCTCACCTCCAGCACACAGCCTGCTAGCCCGGCCGGGAACCGCCGACGCCAGAGTCCAGCAAGGCGCCCTCGACGAGGCCCCGCGCTGCTGACGTCGGACAGCCCTCGAGGAGGTGAGTCCCCCTCCCAAAACTCTAACCTGTTCTTCGATGTCTTCCAGCAGATAGCGGGAGGGGGGACGCTCGCCAAAGAGCAGCGTGGGGACGAGCGCCTCAAGCATTGCTGGCCCCAAGTGCGGGTGGCGGAAGGAGAGGATCTACAACCAGCTCCACACCCCACTTCATCATCCAAAACGGCCTGCTCTATTATGTCGGCCAGCGGAGGGGGGAGGAAAAGACGCTGTTGGTGGTACCGCGGAGCAAAGTCCCGGCGGTCTTGGAACTCGCCCACGCCCACTCGATGGCTGACCACCTCGGCGCCCAAAACACTGTGCAACGGATCCGGGACCGCTTCCACTGGCCAGGACTGGAGGCGGATGTCAAGCGGTACTGCCAAGCGTGCCCGACGTGCCAACGGACCTCGCCACATACTCCTCCCCCTAGCCCGCTGATCCCGCTGCCGATCATTGAGGTGCCCTTCGAGCGCATCGGGATGGACCTGGTGGGGCCGCTGCCGAAGTCCGCCCGGGGGCATGAACACATCCTGGTTATCGTGGATTATGCCACCCGCTACCCAGAGGCCATTCCCCTCCGCAAGGCCACCACCAAAAACATCGCACAGGAGCTCTTCCTACTGAGTAGTCGGGTTGGCCTGCCAGCGGAGATCCTGACCGACCAGGGCACCCCTTTCATGTCCCGGATCATGGCTGACCTCTGTAAACTCCTCAAAGTCCGACAGATCCGGACCAGCGTATACCACCCACAAACCGATGGGCTTGTGGAACGCTTTAACCAGACCCTTAAACAGATGCTGCGGCGTGTCGTGGCCGAGGACCGACGCGACTGGGACCAGATGATCCCGTATGTGCTGTTCGGGATCCGGGAGGTGCCCCAGGCATCCACCGGCTTCACGCCCTTCGAGCTCCTCTTCGGCCGCCAACCCCGAGGGCTCCTAGATGTCGCCCGGGAAGCCTGGGAACAACAGCCTGCTGTATGTCGGACCACCGGGGATGAGGGAGCGGATCGACAGGGTCATGCCATTGGTCCGGGAGCATCTGACCAAGGCCCAGCAAGACCAGCAGCGCCTCTTCAATCAGGCTGCCCAACCCCGGGAGTTCCAGCCGGGAGATCACGTCATGGTACTGGTCCCCACCTCAGCCTGTAAGTTCCTGGCTCGCTGGCAGGGCCCGTATACAGTCACCGAACGGGTGGGACCCGTCACCTACAAAGTGCGCCAACCTGGTCATCGAAGGGAAGAGCAGCTCTATCATATAAACCTGTTGAAGCGCTGGGTGGGGACCGGGCCCCAGCTCTCGGCCCTCGCCGCCACCTCTCCCGTGGTTGTGGACATGGATCCCCACCTCTCCACAGCCCAGAAGACGGAACTGCAACACCTGGTCGGTTCTCGGATGTGTTCTCCCCTCTGCCAGGGCGGACGACCGTCATCCAGCACGAAATCCGAACACCACCAGGAGTCATCGTCCGGCAGCGGCCCTATCGTGTCCCGGAGGCTCGGCGACACGCAATCGAGACAGAGGTACAGGAGATGTTGAAGCTAGGGGTAATTGAGCCCTCGCGGAGTCCATGGTCCAGCCCCATCGTCATGGTCCCGAAGCCCGATGGCACCCTAAGGTTCTGCAACGACTTCGGCCGCCTAAATGAGGTCTCTGAATTCGATGGCTATCCCATGCCCCGCGTCGATGAGCTCCTGGATCGACTAGGAAGGGCCCGGTTCATATCAACTCTCGACCTCACCAAGGGGTATTGGCAAGTCCCCCTGTCCAAGGATGCCAAGCCTAAGACAGCCTTCTCGACCCCCAGTGGCCACTGGCAGTACCGGGTCCTTCCCTTCGGCCTGCACGCCCATTATTTTTCCTCATTTATTATTCCGTTTCTCTCGGAAATACGTCACAACACTGGAGAAAAGCCGTTTGCAACTTCCGTTTCACGGGGACTTCAATCTATAGAGTTAGCCTACCTGAAAACTGCTAAGATGCTAACGGACTTTTCCGAATAGACAAAACCGTTTCTATAAAATAAATTTAATTGAAACATGTCAATAACAGGCAGGAAACGTGTCAGGAATCTTTGTATGTAATATTTGTGTGGTTTTAGCGACTAAACTTACCCAAAACAGTGTAAACTGCAGCGAGAGACGGAGATTACTGCTTGTCAGTAACGTTTTTGTGTTGACGCCCCGTTTCCATGGCAACTCTGCTCCCCGCTCGCGCAGGACTCAACGCACACACAGCATTTAAACAAACATCTAGAGTTAAAGCATTACATTTATAATGTACAGTCTCATTCAATAATAAATTTAAAAATCATTTTGTAGTTCAGAAGCAACAGCAACAATAGCTCACCATATTATTTCACCGGATTATTTCTGGAAGCCTGTAAAAGAGTGAAAAACACGGTGAAAAAGCAGTCAGGACTTCTCTTTAATAATCCGCTTTTACATTTTCCCTCTGAGAAACTTCTGAAAACGCATTAAGGCGTTAACATTAATTTTAAAAAAATCGCTACCGTGACCGTTGGCTCAACAAGTTAACGGTAACATTATTTGAAAATGAGCCAGACTCTTCAGCTGCCCATATACTGTATAAAACACACCGTGTGCCTTACTAGTACATTTTCAGTGTCACATAATTAATAAAGTAGTATTTTTTTGTCTAATTGAGCTGAAGTGAAATCGTAACGTTACCTGAGAGCCACAAATGTCGCTGGGATTATCCTCTTCTCTCTCTCTGGGTGGTTAAAAGAGACGAATACTGGGCACGCGCACACAGATAAGCGCGGCATCGGCCCGCGGTCGTGAACCAACTCAGGGCCAACGATTGATGAGCTGGAGAACAGAGCACTGACCAAATTATATCGGCATCCGCCAGGCCGATGTTTTATAGATTTTTTAGGTATAGAGGCCGACGTTTCGATATTGGGCCGACGTCGGCCAGACGTACATGTGCTGTCTGGGGTGTGTCTGTTCAGTCCTGAAGCACATGACAGTTTCAAACAGCAGCATTGAGCATCAACATGCAGAAATCTGATTCTATCAGCAGCAGTTTGTTGCAATGCTTGTCATTATATCTCCTCTCCTGCTCTGAGACCAGAGTCAATAACAAACTACACACACTTCAACTACAATTAACACTGTGTCATTGTTCTCTACAGGTTGATGAGGTGTGACGTCACAGATGAAGGTTGTTCTGCTCTGACTTCAGCTCTGAGATCAAACCCCTCACACATGAGAGAACTGGATCTGTCTCTGAATAAAATAGGAGATTCAGAAGTGAAGTTACTCTCTGATCTGAAAGCTGATCCATGTTATAAACTGGAGACATTATACTGCTGTGAGTATATTATTATTTAAATCTTTTAAAATAGACAAAGTTTAGTAACAGACATATTTGGAGAATATAAGATAATAATTCAGCTCCACTTTAGTTTCTGTTCTTTAAACTGTTTAATTCTGTGATGATCTATGAATATATGAATATGTTCATCTCCTCCAATGTCTCTGTGTGTAAATGATAAAGAGAGAGTTGTTGATCATTCACTGTTATTAATCTATGATCAGTTGTTCATCAGATCAGAGTATGTGAGCGGAGTGGAGCGTCAACAATTTCTCCTCCGCGCTCCGATCATTTAATTATCACTCCGCTCCGCTCCACTCCACACTCACTGATATCAGAAACACCGCTCCACCTTCACTCCACGTCTAAAGTATTTCAGCTAAATATGTTTAACGTGATTTCTTGCTAAATATCCAGTTATATTACGGATATAACTGGACGCTCCGACTTTTAAAAGATCTGCTCCTCGCTCCAGTCAAAATCACACGCTCCACTCCGCGCTCCGCTCACATACTCTGATTCATATCTCTGACTGTAATATGAATATACTGTGTGTTTCTGAGCTGGATCTGCTGATGTGATGTGACAGCAGTAATGTCTCATACTCATATCTGACTGTCTGTGTGTTTTATTGTAGGACTCTCAGTATTTAGATGTCAGTTCAGTTTCCTCAGGATCAGCTGATGGTGAATAAGAGCCGCTACAGGAATCAGTGATGTGAAGTTAAATGAATGCATGGAAGTGTAATGTGTGGAGCAGTGTTGATGAACAGAAGAAACAAGCTTCAAGGAAACTGAAGTAATTCAGCAAAAGAAGTTTTTATCCAAAGGATATTAAGAAAATAGTTGATATGTTTATACAGCACTGAAAACCAAGAAAATCAATGTGATATTTTCAGTGATGGGCTTATATCCTGAGCTGTCCAGATTTAATATAGATCATCATAACTGTGTATCCTGAAATTCAGAAATAGACAACTTATCACTACATTTTCTTATATTTTAATCAGGTCTAACATTTGAGTGTGTAACCTTTGTATATATGTGTTTATTTTTATTAAAAGAGAAGAGGGACTTCCACTTGATATCATCACGAGAAATGTGTGCCCTGCTGTATCTTGATTAAATTACACTTCAAAACTTTTATTTTCTAAATTAACTTGACATATTGAGTGTCACCAAGAAATAATTTACTTTTTTAAATTATAAAAAAAAAAAAAAATTATTGCCAAGGTATGAAAACATATGTAAAAGTACCTATTCAAATAAAATGAGAAATACAGAATATAGACTTAATATTCACCAAAATAAATGAAACGCCGGCACAGGTTTATCATCTGAAGAGATTCTGAGTTCTCTGAGGATGAAATAGCTTAGATATATTTCTGTTTCAAAAGAAATGAATAATAGATGTTGATTGATTGATCAGTTTTGGTGATTAATCAGCATTGATAGTCGATCAGTAACTATCAGCTATCAGCTAAAATCCATGCTGATAACCAAGAGCGTAAAGGCCTAAATAGTTTACACAGACGACTGGTTGTGTTATCCAGAGGAGCCTAAATCTATGATGCACATAGACACCAATCACAGATTGATAAGGTAAGTTTATATGTTATTGTTACACATAATATATTAATGATCCATTCAGCATTTTAACAATGTCCTTACTACATTTCTGTGTCTTCACCGCAGGAGAACCCTTGTTGCCTGTGGAAGCTCTGAGAGATCATGGATTACATCAGAACATTATCATAACTTTTGTTCTTAAAGGGATTGTGTTCCTTTAAAGGGAAACTTCAGCCATAAATTAATATTTGTCATAATTTACTCACCCATGTCCTTCCAAATCTTTTTCATTTCTTAATGAATCCAGAAAAAAATGATCAGAGATTCCAAGAAAATATTCGGCAGCACAACCATTTCAACACTGATATTAAGAGAATCAGATCAGTATATGAGAATGATTGCTGAAGATCATGTGACACTGAAGACTGGAGTAATGACTGGAGAAAATTCAGTTTTTCTGTGTTTGAAGTATTTTCCTGCATTTGTTTGTGAGGTATCTTGTCCTGTGTGTTCTGTCATGTGTTCAGAAGACTTTATTGAAGCACATGCAAGTACCTGTGGGGAAAGGTTATTATTTTTATTTTATGCTTTGTGTTTTCATGAAATTATTGGTTTAACCTACAGTCCTTACCATTAGTTGTTTGTGTGTGGTAGTCATTTTTATTTAGCTAAATTAAATTTCTTTCAGAGCTGACGATAGACCAAACCAAGATTTCATCATAACGGGACAAAAGCAAGACAAGCACAAGAGATGCAATTAAGTTTAATTTATAGTGACTTTTATAATAAATTTTTGTTTAATATTAGATTATTTGAGGGAGGGAGCACTGGGAAAAATCTGAAGTATTCAATTACAGACTTTCAGAATGACAATTTCAGGAAGGTTTATTATCATTACAGCTGTGTAAAAAAACACTGATGTCTCAATTTTAATCGAACCAATCTCATCTTTCCAAACTGATTGGTAAATCCCAAGGATGGATCGTCTCTTTACAGCTGATGAATGAACAGAACATTATAGCACATCTCTCATCCATTAAACCACAACAGGCTTTGTGCTTTGTTACTTTTGATAAGAAACAAAGTCTCAGATTTGATTTCTGTTCATCTTATCTTGAAATGTAACCAATAAATCTGACTGTGGTGCTCTCTATCTAATGCAGTGACGATCACGCAGTGTGTCTCAGGTCAAGTGAAGCGACAGCATGCAGCACACTTGAAAGATCACGTCTTCCTCTGTTTTTAACACCAGTTACGGGCTACAGCGCCAAATAAACATGAATGAATGCCAAAGGGTCTGTAAACAGATACAGGACAATTTACTGACATGAATCCTGTCACATGTAATCGCTCAATCAGTGCTTCAGCCGTACTTCAGAGACGTCACAAACAGCTCGTCAACAAGATGTCATGTTTCTCATCAAATCCATATTCAGGGACCATCAACTTCTTTAGATTGAGACTGCAGACACTACAGCCTTGCTTGAGCTTTCTGAAAGAATCGTAGCATGTGGTACACAGGATCCTAACATGTGATGAAAGGACGACATTGTCAGGTGTAGTATCTGTGATTCTGTCCATCCGACTCTCCTCCTTTCTCTTCAATCCACACATCAGGGTTAGATGTTTTTGATAAATTATACTCATTCGTAGACTCTCATCTGCAGCTTTTTACAGGTTTTCCATTGTCATGAGAAACAATGAAATATCTGATGTCCCTGTCACTGTTTTAAGTGCGGTGGGTTCAGTGAAGCGCAGAGAGAATCACGGATTGTGAACTACTTGCAGGACTTCATTCAAAGCCTTGAAGATGAAGGAACATCATTACTCTTACTCTTAATACTTAAATCACATCAGTTCAACAACGGACCGGGCGTCTGACCAGTCAGAGCAGAGAGGGCTTGTGGAAAAGACTGAAGATCTGGATCACTTCACACTTTTGAATATAAACTTGTTGTAGGAAACCTCTAAAACAATTGTAAAATAGTATATTAGGGGCACTTTAAAAATGTGAGGTATTGTCAGTCCAAGTTCAGAGACTGTTAACACAAGTAAGGTTGCAGACATAGATGTGTGTGTTTTCTGCAGAAGAAGGGAGCAGCAGTAAGGAGAGCAGGGTTGAAGATGACAGCGAACAGGTGATAAAACAAACTGCACTAAAGGAGATGCAGAACAAGACAAGATCACCGTCAGCAGTTTCATGCAGTGGATTACTGGTCAGGGACATGTCTCCATTACTTCTGCACATTTGATCCTGACTGTCAGCTTTGATATGGTCAGCATAGTTTCTGCTTGCCTCTAGTAAATGCATGTTCCTGTACTGTAACCTACACAGCAGCTAGAGACAAACACAGAGTTCCTCAGTCCCACTTTACATGTCCCTAAACCGACCTGTCTCTACCCCTGGATCTAGATCCATCTCCTCCAACTTTAAATATGTCTTAACCGAGCGTCTCTGCTCGCTGGATCTTGTGTGTTCTGCAGTGAGGGCTACTGACTAAGACAGCATTACCATTCCTCGTATCTCTCAGATCACTCATTATTTGTGTGCATCACTCCAATCTGCCACAGCTGCTCGGGACTTCGATTGTCCTCTGAGGAGAGTGAATGATGATTCCAGGCTTCTGAACATGTGTCCAAGTCTGCCTGAAGTCTTGGGAGAAAAGTGTAGTGCACACTGAAAAGCTCCTCAATCACTGATCTGTCGAGCAATCCTTCTGCCTCCAGCGAGTGCAGCGTGTCTGAGGACTTGTTGGTGACCGTGATTCTGACATGACCACAGAGACGCTCAATCCTGTTAGAAACAATACAGATTGAAATCCCAAAAAAAAAAAAAAAAAATCAGGTTGAAAAGCAATGCAGTGAAAAAATATTTTACTTATAATTATTATTCAATAATTGGTTACTTAAGTGACATTGAAAAGCTAACTACAGATTTCTGAAGTTTCACTGAACTTCTTTTCACAAGTTTAGACAATTGTACTTTACCCTTGAAACTGGTTTTTAAACATAATTTTAGCGCACATAACATGTCTATCTGGAATAACAGCTGTATTTTGGTGAATAGATGATCTCTGTTCATCGATGAGTGCTGGATGATATTTGTGGTAAGTCGTGGCCTAATGGTTAGAGGGTTGGACTCCCAATCGAAGGGTTGTGGGTTCTAGTCTCGGGACGGACGGAATTGTGGGTGGGGGGAGTGCATGTACAGTTCTGTCTCCACCTTCAATACCACGACTTAGGTGC
The DNA here is from genome assembly GCF_003368295.1 of Carassius auratus. Lineage (NCBI taxonomy): Eukaryota > Metazoa > Chordata > Actinopteri > Cypriniformes > Cyprinidae > Carassius > Carassius auratus. The sequence continues at coordinate 3,079,102 of NC_039251.1, read as the reverse complement.
CCTTGAGCAATGCATCGAACCCCCAACTGCTCCCCGGGTACCGCAGCATAAATGGCTGCCCACTGCTCCGAGTGTGTGTTCACAGTGTGTGTGTGTTCACTGCTCTGTGTATGTGCATTTCGGATGAGTTAAATGCAGAGCACAAATTCTGAGTATGGGTCACCATACTTGGCTGAATGTCACTTCACTTTCACTTTCATAATGTAAGTAGCTCCTCTAAATGTATGATAAAATAATTAAGAGCATACCATTGCAGATGATTAAATTAGTCAAGGAACTAGTAAAATATTCAACCATAATTCCCAAAATATCTGATCTTGTGATTTTAAAATGTACTCACAGATTTTTGAGGAATTGTCTATTATAACATTGTTTTCCAGGATTAGTAAAGAGATCTTATATATTTTGTCATTATGACAGTAAAATTGTCTGAAATAAGAACTAGTTTTCTTACATTTCCTGTCAAGCATAAATGTAAAGAGGTGCATTTTAAAATTATGAATCATATTTATCGTGCAAAATAATTGCAAGAGTAAGATTTAATGTTGGGGACTGTAATAGATGCCAATTATGTAATTTGGAGATAGAAAAAGTTGAACAGCTGTGTTTTCAGTGTAATTTGGTACAAACCTTCTGGAATGATGCGTTCTGTTGATACACAAAATATGATCTACAAGACTGATAAAGAAAGATAAATGAACTTATGTTCATGCACGCACATATACAACTCTTTAAAACAGCGGCAGAGAAAACGAAACCGAAAGTAAACTGAAACCGCTCTGACAGACTCTGTACATGCACAACTACGTCACGCGCAAATTGACAAGACTACCCTTACAAACAAAGAAGGAATTTATTACAGTTAATGTGAGTGGGAACTATTAATTATGTGTTTGTTGGAATGGGACGCTTATCTGTGTTGTGTGCTGTGCTTTTGTGGAGTGCGCGTGAGTGTCCCTGTCCCAAATGAACACTTCATGTGTCCTCGCGGTCTTACGGACTAACAATAGCAGCCGCGTGCGCGTGTCCGTTAAGTCCACGAGACCGTAGAGTGTCCCGTTTGTCATTTAGAGCGTTCAGAAGGTGCTCGCGAGCGTCCCCTAGCGGCCGTTATGCGCCTCGAGCCGCACTTCTGACCCGCACCGGCGCGAGCTCCAGCACACTTTACCCGACAGACAAAGACAAATTAACGTGCCTATAATTCTGGATGCTTGAACATGTTGAAATTGCAGCTTTACTTTTCGATAAACTACTTAATATAACATGACTTAATCATGCAGCAGTTGTGTATCAGGCAGTGCTGGGAAAGTTCACTTTCTACATGAACTAGTTCAAAGTTCAATTCACAAATTTTAAAATGAACTAGTTCAGTTCATAGTTCAAACTACAAAATTTTGAACTAAGTTCACACAGTTTCAAAAATGAACTAGTTCATAGTTATTTTTTTTTCCATATGTTGCTGCGAGCTATTATTTTTCAAAATTATTGCAACAGCCCATATAGAATCACAGACAGCAATTATTTTATCAGTTTTAACAATGAAGATATGCGTCAGATTTCATCTTCATATCCAATTTTGAATCCTTATCCAACCAGGGTTTACATTAGCATTGAGGGGACAGCACTTCCCCCTTGTTGCTTTAATGCTTTGTCTCCCATTCTCACCGACCTTGTGTTGACAGAGTACGCTAAATAACAGACGAGAAGATACGTCTTTACCAACCGCACAGTCGCTCTGACTGGTGCATTTTTATTAAAACAGAGAAAAAACACACGTGCATTCATTCAGTCACTAATTAGGTCACATGACAGTGTGACTGGATTGCCTGTCCAAAAAAACAACAAAAATACAAATACAAATGAGAGCATACCATTTATACATGTCAACACCCCCACTTGCTCTCACATTGTTATTTCATCAGTCCACAACTCATATGTACAAAGTTCATAAACCGAACATAAACAAATTACATTTCATCAACTTAAGCTTTGTTGCTGGTTTAGTTAGTACATCTGCAAACATATCTTCAGTTGGACAGTACTTCAGACTAATTCTGCCTTCATTAATCACAGACCTCACAAAATGGTATTTAATGTCAACATGTTTACATCTTTGTCTATACACAGGATTTTTTGCTAAAGCTATAGCACCCTGATTGTCTTCGTAGACTACAGACTCATACACCATACCATCAATGTTTTGTAACAATTGCTGCAAGTATAAACACTCCTGTATAGTTGCAGCTAATGCCATATACTCAGCCTCACATGTGGAAAGTGCAACAGTAGGCTGCCTTTTGGTCTTCCATGAGACCAATGGACCATTTCTGTTTAGGCTAATGCAGTAACCTGTAGTACTCAGTCTATCAGTAACATCTGCTGCCCAATTTGCGTCACTGTATGCATGTATAACTTTCTCATTTGCACCTTTCCTGTAACACAGTTCTTTGTCCTTGGTGCCTTGCAAATATCTCAAAACATGCTTTACAGTATTCCACTGTTCTATAGTTGGCTTATTGAAATATTGTGCCAGTTTACTCACTACAAAACTTAGGTCTGGCCTTGTACAGGTTGCCAGGTAAATTAAGCTACCTACTGCTTCACTGTATTTCCTGACATCACCCATTACATCAGCATTCTCAGTATAACTTAGTTTCTGCTCACAAGGGGCAGCTCTGGGTTTACAGTTTTGCATGTCAAACGTTTCAAGTAGTTTCTCAACATACCCGTGTTGTGACATTTTGACAAAATCAGCACTTTGCTCAAAGTTAATGCCAAGAAAATGTGTGAGTTTTCCTAAATCCTTCATTCTAAACTTTAACATGAGCATCTCTTTCACGTCTTTAAGCACACTCATATCACTGGCAGCAATAATCAAGTCATCAACCCAAATAATTATAAAAACTTTCTCAGTTTTTGTAACTTTTGTGTAAACACAATGATCAGCTGGGTTTTGAACAAACTGGTTTTCACATAGGTATTCGTGTAACATTCTGTTCCAGTTTCTGCCAGACTGTTTAAGCCCGTACAGAGATTTTTCTAGTTTACACACCAATTTTTCATTGCCTTGAGATTTTACCTTGTAACCCTCTGGCTGTTCTATATAAATCTCACATTCTATTGGCGCATGTAAATATGCTGTTTTTACATCCATCTGATGAACAATCAAATTTTCTTGAACTGCTTTTTGCATCAACACTCTAATACTAGTCATGCTAGCAGTTGGAGAAAAAGTCTCATCATAGTTTACACCTTTCTCTTGACTGTACCCTTTGGCAACATATCGTGCTTTGTACTTATCTGATCCATCACTATTTTTCTTAATTGCATAGACCCATTTACCCCCCACTACTTCTTTACCATCAGGCAGGTTAGTCAGGGTAAATGTAACATTTTCTCTCAATGAGTGCATTTCCTCATCCATAGCTTTAACCCATTCATTTGCATTTACTGACGTTACAGCTTCTTTGTAGGTCTGGGGTACATTACACACAAGTCTGTAACAGTAATCAATATTAGTCACATCTCCTTCAATACCACAAACATAGTCACTTAAATAAGTTGGTTTTTTCCTGTCTCTTGCAGGATTTCTCCTTTCAGGTTTATCTTCTTCCTGTTGTGTTTGGTTACAATACACTACTGGTTCTTGAGTACTTTGTGAACTAACATCTGATTCTGATTTCACAGATTCTCTGAGAGGATTGTTTCTGGTCTCAAAACCATCGTCATAATCATCGATCAGTATAGTCTCAGTACTTTTGGATACAAACTCCACTAGTCTGCGTTTTTGTACCTTCTTGCTGTTAGGATAGTAAATCATGTATGCCGGACTATTCTTGTCGTATCCAACAAAAATACCCCTCTCACACCTTGAATCCAACTTTCCTAACTTCCCTCTGTCATGTATGTAAGCATAGCATGCTACTCCGAATTTCTGCATCCTTGAAATGTTAGGCTGTCTACCTGTCAACATAAAGTAAGCTGTCTGATTAGTGCGATTGTTAAAACATCGGTTTCTCACTACAGCAGCTGTCTGGACTGCATATGTCCACAATGTTCTTGGTAACCCACTTTCTATTAACATGCATCTAGCCATGTCAAATAAAGTTCTCCAATTCTGCTCAGCCGTGCCGTTCTGGTGTGGAGAGTACGGCGCTGAGGTCTCATGTCTAATACGGTATCTGCTTAATAATGCCTGGTACTCCCTTCCTGTAAATTCTGTACCATTATCAGACCTTATGCATTTTACCTTTCCATATGGAGCCATATCAGCCAGGAATTTTTCTGTGGCAGTCACTGTATCACTCTTGTTTTTCAAAAAATAAACAAACACTGCACTGGAGTAATCATCTGTGAAAGATAGTGTATACTTATGACCGTCTCTAGATGCTGGGTCTATAGGCCCTGCTAAATCTGTAGGAATCATTTCTAGGGCTGCTTTGGCTCTTGCATCTGGCCCTCTGTTTCTAGTTTGAATAAACTTTCCTTGTGTGCAAATTTCACAGCGTGGGATAGGTTTATCCTTACCCTTAACTTGCATACCGTCAACAACTTTCTCTAACTTAATTATATCCCCATGATTGCAATGCCCTAATATTTCATGCCATGTCTGCAAATCATAACACTTTTTACATTGATCAACACATTCATTGTCTATTGTGTGCAAGTAGTACAGTTTGTCGTGCACATGTATGGGGAATTTGGTACCGTCTTTATGTAGCAGAACGTTCTTCCCTTCTTTGAAGATCACTGTCACTCCCTTCGATGTGGCTGCTTTCACAGAGAAAATGTCCTGTGGATATGTTGGGATGTACAGCGCGTTTTTTTAGCATTGCTTTAACGCGCTGTCCTGTGCTGTCCACCAAACATACCTCTGCGTCCCCTCTGTGCTTTGCGACCCCGTTGCACCGAGTGCCGTCAGCCAATTCCACGCAGTGTGTGTTGGCCTGGAAACTGCTGTCAAAACTCACAAACTTCTCGATGTCCGTGATGATGTGTGAGGTTGCACCTGCATCCACCATTAGGCCTTTCCTCTTGGTATTTTGTACCCGCATTTCAGCGTCGCTCGCCCGAAAAGCATACTCCTTGTCACTTGGCTCTGCGGAAACTTTTTGTGCGTTATCTCGCTGCTTTCCGCGTCTGCATGTTGCGTCGCGGTGAGTGGTACTTCTACACTGACTACACCACTGTTTTCGCTGACATGTTCTTGCTTTGTGGCCTTTTGTACCACACCTGTGACAAACAATGTTGGTACTTCCAGCACCACAAACAGCTGTACTTGCTAAAGCGGTTTTACTGCCAGGCTGCACTCTTGCTTTCATAACATTGTCCTCGGATACGGTTGCCCGCATATTTTCTATGTCTTCATAACTTCGAAGCCTTGTTTTAAATTCCGCAAAAGTCCATTTATCATCTCTCTGGCTAACATGAATAGCAAATGGCTTAAATGTCTCTGGAAGTCCTTTCAGAACCATTGCAATTAAAAGTCCATCACTCAGATTCTCACCTGCGTTCCTCAAAGCGGTGATTGCGGTCTCAGCCCTGATGACATAATCAGTAACACACTCACTGGCAGACTTTTGTAGTGACGTTAGCTCTGTGTATAAGTTAATTACTCTAGGCTTTCCTTTGCCAGCATAATATCCCCGAAGAATCTTCAATGCTGCTCTTCCATCGTCTTCTGCTTCCCTCATAACTAGCGACAAACTTTTGTCATCCAGGAACTGTATCAGCTCTGCATAGGCTTCGGTGTTTTTCGCTGTATCTCCCTCGTCTTCCTCAAAAGACTCACTTAAAATAGTCTCTTTCAGTCCTTGCATATAAAGATGTCCCAAAAACTTTGTCTCCCATAGCTCATAGTTTTTCTCATCTCCATCAAAGACTAAACGAGACCATCGGCCTGTCACGGTTTCTTTTTCTCTTCTCATGTTGAAAGACTCGGGTACACGCTTTATCCGTCGCGACTTTCACCCAGTGTCTTAACACTCAGAACGTTTTATACCTTGCCCTGGGCCCATAACCTGTTGACAGAGTACGCTAAATAACAGACGAGAAGATACGTCTTTACCAACCGCACAGTCGCTCTGACTGGTGCATTTTTATTAAAACAGAGAAAAAACACACGTGCATTCATTCAGTCACTAATTAGGTCACATGACAGTGTGACTGGATTGCCTGTCCAAAAAAACAACAAAAATACAAATACAAATGAGAGCATACCATTTATACATGTCAACACCTTGTCATAAACATCATAAAATTATTTTAAATGATCATACGCCTTGCTACATGCTGCTGTCGCCTCGATGCCTTGATGACGCGTCACGCATGCGGCGGACGGCGGTGCGACACTGGTGGCTGGTGTTTTTCCGCTACATATTAAGACCCGTTTACGGTGAGTTTTATCCGGTTTTTCGCCTGGAAGGCTCTATAGAAATCTGGCACCCTATTGAAAGAAGTTAACCTGAGAGAGCGTGCCGTTCACAGACACCAGGGCCGGGTTTCCCGATAACGATGTATCTTAGCTCTTAAGAGCGTTTTCTACGTGCGAACTTACGAACGCTCGCACAGCAATTCCACGAGCGTTTCCCAAAAATGCACTTAACATGAACGCGCTCTACGTGCTACTTACGAGTCGCTGTCCATTCGCGAAGTGCTGAAATTTAACCTTATATGGAATCGTATTCTGAACGTTTAACCTAATAATTGTCATCTGTTTTGGATTACCAATCAAGACAATCAAGTCTATATAAAGCACCTACATACAGGCGGAGACACTGACAAAATGGCTGAACAAAAAAAAAAATACAAGAAAAGATACCTTTCAAAAGGATGAAATTAATGTCCTCTTAGAGGAGATAGAGAAAAACAAAGATGTGATTTTTACCAGATTTAAAGGACACCATACTAATAAAGAAAAACAAAACATCTGGGAGGACATTGCTACCAAACTAACTGCAACCCCCCCCCCACACACACACACCCGGAGCAGTGGGCAGCCATTTATGCTGCGGCGCCCAGGGAGCAGTTGGGGGTTCGATGCCTTGCTCAAGGGCACCTAAGTCGTGGTATTGAAGGTGGAGAGAGAGCTGTACATGCACTACCCCCACCCACAATTCCGTCCGGCCCGAGACTAGAACCCACAACCCTTTGATTGGGAGTCCAACCCTCTAACCATTAGGCCACGACTTTCTCACTGTACAATGTATTTTACAGGTTGTGGGGAACTGAATAACCCAAATTAATAAAACTATGCAATGTTTTTTGTTAATAAAGCTATATGCAGTGTTTTTGATGTCCATGTGTTTGTTGAACCATGCACACGAGGCCTAAGACCATATGAAATAATATAATAATTGTTATGAGTTCTTCCAAATGTTTCTGAAGTAAATGGCTAATGGTTGATGATTATTTTCAGACATAAGCATTTAAGTTTCAATATTATTAATATAAAGTCTATATATTTGGCGTGACAGATAACACAAATATATATACAGTACTTCATCTAGCCAATACATTTCTACAGGTATAGACAAAATAATCAACAGCATTTTTTACCAGTACTGTTCTATGTATACATTTTTATAATAAGCACAACTTTTCATCATTATGAACAGAGGATAGATTAAAGGAATATAATATGTAATCTATACAGTTTCTAAGCATGCCACACCTTCACTTTCTTCAAGGTAGGGCCTAATGTCATTACTGAAATTGATAGGCAGTGGGATATGTGAACATTATCACAGCCTGATGACCTTCACATGGTTTCTTCAATTAAGCTAGGATTAGGATAGAGTTTAAACCTCACTAGACTTGCAGAGGAAATCATGGCTGCACTACAGCGTGTTCTTCAATTGAGGGTCAGAGAAAGACAAAGACAGAGACGACCACGAAGTAGACTGGTGACTTTAAATGCCTTCATCAGACAGCATCAAACCCCCTTGGATATCCTTGATGACATGGCTACAATAAGGCGATACTGTCTGCCAAGAGAACAAATAGCCCAATTGCTAAATAGCATTGGACCTCAGCTGATGCGTGCCACCAGGAGAAATTGTGCCTTGTCCCCTGAAATCCAAATCCTATCAGCCTTGAGATTTTATGCAACAGGCAGTTTTCTCCAGGTACTTGGTGATGGGCTTGGACTAAGTAAGGCATCAGTTTCAAGAGCTGTTCAAGCAGTCACCAATGCATTACTTCCACTTGCTGTGGAACACATTCAATTTCCAGCATCAAGACAGGACATCACAGAAATTCAACAGTATTTTTTAACACATCATCACATCCCACAGGTCATTGGAGTGATCGATGGTACCTTGATCCCTATCCTTACACCATCTGTGGATGGCCATGTATATATATGCCGCAAAGGCTATGCAGCTATCAACTGCCAGGTGATCTGTGACCATAAGGGTTTGATTACAGACATTGTGGCAAGGTGGCCCGGATGCACACACGACTCCTTCATGTTCACCAGTTCATCTGTTGGTCAGGAGGCACAAAACTTACAGGGACAGTGGAGGCTGCTTGGGGACAGTGGTTACCCACTGAGGCCATATCTCTTCACGCCTGTGGCTAATCCTATGAATAACAGGGAGACAAATTTCAACGAGGCACACCGTGTTGCACGTAGTATTGTGGAACGCACAATAGGGAGGTGGAAGATGCGCTTTCAGGCAATTCACCAGTCCAGTGGTGGTCTTTTGTTTGCTCCACAAAAGTGCTGTGCAGTAATAATAGTAACAGCTATGCTGCACAACATTGCAATGCAGATGAGAGTGCCCTTATTTAACAGGGAGGAAGATGAAGAGGAGGAGGATGTGGAGGACGAAGATGGCATGGGACCACATGGCCAACCAAGAAATGCCCAATACATGGCTGGTTTTCGTGCACAGCAAGTCATTGACAGATTTTTTTGAATTCATTCCTATTTTGCCCAGTCTTTGAAGCAAATTTCCCACATTACTTCTTTTATGATTTTTTTTTTCATTCATTTAATTTAGATGTGTTTTTTTTTATCTTGTTTTCCCCTTTTTATTTATTTCATTTATAAATTCATGTAAACAAAAAACGAGTACAATAAAGTGTACAATAAAGTACAATAAAAATATTATTACTCGCGTTGCAGTGTGTTAAATCTAGATAAAAGTGTAATCTGCCGGTTATCCTGCAGGTGTCCTCATAAATCTGTCTTCTTACGATGCACTTGGGGATGCACGATTACTCCAGAGCACTACTTAAGCTACGATGCTTTTGGGAAACAGACCGTAATATTAAGATCAATCGTACGATCGTTTTTACTATCAACTTAGGCTTACGATGCTTTTGGGAAACGCAGCCCAGAATGAACGAGTTGACAGTATTTGCCATGGACTCTCGTTTTGAGATGACTGCGATTGGAGCATCCATATACTTCACAAAAATCTGGCATCTTCTTCTATAAAGCCAGCAATGTCCTCCATCATAATGTAAGATGATTTTTAACAAACCGAACCGATTGGAAATCATGTGCAACTTCAGTTCTATTGAAAAGAAAGAGCAGTTCTGTCTCTAACACTGATGTGATATTGCTGTGTAGCAGCTAAACTGTAACTACTAGATCTCACTCAGAGCTTCTTGTTATTAGCCAGATAATAACTACAACCACATCCACAAAGATTGTCATTTACACAAAAGATCAGTTGACATAAAATCGTTATTGGTGTCAGTAAAACCTTCTCAGCCAGTAGTCGTGACAGCAGTGATGTGCCTGAAAGCGTTCATTGAAGGATAGTTCATGAACTCGTTCATATTTTGGGCGAACGTGAACTGAACGTGCTGTATTAATGCCTGATGAACGTTATGTGTGCACTTCGGATGGGTTAAATGCAGAGCACAAATTCTGAGTATGGGTCACCATACTTGGCTGAATGTCACTTCACTTTCAAATTAGATCTGTCCCAAATGTGATTTCTATCGAGTTCTGCTGGAAACATGAGACACGCACATTTACATACACAACAAACTTTTACTTTTTTATTATTCACACATTAAATTAATTAAAGTGAACTTATAAAACTGACCCAAGATCAGTTCGAAGAAATTTCAAGAAATGAAAACATACAGAAAAAACTAAAGCAAAGTGTCCATTAAAATGCAATAGTGGCAGAAGAGAGATGATGAGATACAGACAAACAGAGTAGAAAATATTACAATATTCAAATCAATCAAAATATGTATTTACTAGACTGGGGTAATGACATATGTATACACAGTTAAAGACCAATTGTTATGAATAAAATAAGCACAGATACATTTGAGATATGTAGTTGAAATATATTAAATGTATATTAATTGCAAAAAGATTTAATTTAGAAAGAACTGAATTGAAAGAAATCATAACTAACATGTGAAGGAGGTGTGTATGAAACAGTATTTCTTCATGAGACTCGATCAGTAGCATGTAATTGAGGAAGTGTTATGTCACACACTCCAGTGCAGCAGGTGGCGCTAAACACATTTAACGATAGACTGACAGCAGACAAATGAACGCAGACAAATGGGCGGGGTTTGAATCTTGTTGACGCCTGAGGTCTATTGCGCATGCGCGTTCTGCATCACGAGGATACGATTTTATGTTGAAATCGAAAGTAAAGTCTCAATACTTACCGAATGTAACTTTACATTTCGAAGACTTAAAAAAACTGGCATAAAAATCTCATTACGGTAAGTCAAATTATAAGCTTTTGAATTCATGCCATATTATTGTACAATGTTTTCGTGTTCACGTTGTTTTCATACTAAACTCGATCTTTAAACCGTTGTAGTGAGTTGTGACAATGTAAAATCAGATGATCGGAAGTTCATCTTCTTGAGGATTATAATAATATCAAGCTCTAGGGATTCTTTTAGTTGAGATTAATTTACGGATTCTTTAGAAATTAATATGCCAACGTGGGTGTTCAAGTTGAATGATAAGTAGGATTTTATTTATGGCTGGTGTTACAGTTTAACTGGTGTCCATGTTAAGTTGTGACTTCTTCGTCGCATGTAAAAGATCGTTTCGTCCATTACAATTAATCTTTCGCACTACACGATGCTGTTATTATTGTAAAGTGCATCACTTATGGGCTGAGTTGAATTCATCTAGAAAACAGCTCTGGTTTCAGCAGATCTCGTCCAATATAAAACCACATACAGGTGTGTCACACACGTGATCTCGGGAGCGCGCTCTGCAGGTCGCAAAGTCCTCAGTTCCGCGTTATTTGTCTTATTTTTTGTCTTTGATATTTCTGATATCTACAGATTATTGTTTTTTTATTATAATTTTTTTTAACCAAACTACTTTACAGACTTTTCACTAAGACCCTAAAGAATCATATAAACTTGTGTGAAATGGGCATCTGATGACCTCTTTAATCTTTCTCCTTTCTCTGGAAGGAACAGACGCATGTTTGCTGACACATGATCACACACTGATCTCCTGAAATATTCAGGCTGTGACTGAAGTGTAGAGCTGAGGATTTTATCATCTTCCTCATCACAATTCTCTAAATTATTTAAATATTATGAATATTCTATTATATAATAACAATTGAAGAGTTAATGGATATATTGTCATATATAATTAGTGAAGTGTTTAATATTGAGGCCTCGTGTCAGTCTTTCATTATGGAGATCAGAGAGAGATCTTCATCTCCAGATCACACCAGAGAGTCTCTGAAGAGCCACAGATCCATGAATCCTCCTGAATCCAGTGATGATCCAGTGACCTCTGACCCCAGGTGAGATATGATCCAGTGACCTCTGACCCCAGATGAGATATGATCCAGTATTAGAGTCGACAGACTGAACAAAAGATGTTACGATATGAAGTTCATAGAGGAAATAGTGTATTAGTCCTACAGTTATGGCATACAGTGATATTTAAACCTGAAACATGTACATAGACTAGACAGTAGTAGCAGTAGTTCTAGTGTTTTATCATGAAGAACAGTTAATAACACACTTACCCAGAAGTGCAGCTCAGAATCAGTTTATAGTTGTTTGGCTGCTTTATAATAGTCGTGTAGAGCTTTTCTTTCGTATAGACACTGGGTTTTTCCTCAAGATAAATGTAGTCTGAACTATTTGTTTGGATGCTTGACCCCTGTATGACTGAGAGTGCGGGTCAGAAAACCTCACAGCATTGCTAAGAGTTTGTTTATTAGTGGAAGACAAACTGTCTTCTGCTGGAAACCATTCACACATGTGGAGAAGGCGTCCGGATCAGATGATCATGATGTAAATGTTTTTGGCGTCACATCTGACTGATTCTGCAGATTCTCACTTTCTGTCATCATCACCGTTTACAGCAAAAGAGTGTGATATTTCTGTGTGTTTTCTCAGGATCTGCAGTCAGAGATCTTCATCTCCTGATCACAGCTGTGTGTCTCTGAAGAGTGACGAATCCATGGGTAATCCTCCTAACCTCAGTGATGAAGCAGTGACCTCTGACCCCAGGTGAGGATAATCTTTATCATGATGGAGTTGATGTGAGTGTCTCACTTCAGGTGCTGAGAGATAGTGGTGTCCAGGAACCTGAATGACTTCACTGTTGTTACAGAACTGTCTATGATGATGAGTGGAGGAGAGCCTTTTCAGACTGAAGACAACTGAGGGACTCAAACACAACTATTACAGAAGATTCAAACACTCACTGATCCTCCAGAAGATAAAACCATGCATTAAGAGCTGGGGGTTAAACCTTTTTAAATTTGAAGTTCAGGGTAAATCTAACTTAACTTGCATCTTCCAATGGATGGCTTAATGCATGGTTTGACCTTCTGGAGCATCAGTGAGTGTTTGAATCTTCTGTAATAGTTGTGTTTGAGTCCCTCAGTTGTCTTCAGTGTGAAAAGATCTCAAAATCTTACAGTCAATGATGGAAAGGGTTTAAATACACACAAATGCTGGAAACCAAAGAATTTGTGGGTGCTGAAGGATTTTTCTGAAGAACAGCAGACAGTTTAACTGTTCAGGACAAACAAGAGACTCATGAACAACTATCACTAAACACAAACACACAGCTGTGGATCATTCAGCTAATAACACAGCATTGAGTGAGTCGAGGGGATGTAAACTTTTAAATTGGGTTATTTTTATAACTTCAACTATTTTCTCTTGTTGATTATATGTAAACAACTTTTATGAAACAAGTGGAGGAAAAACCCCACAAAATAATGTACAAATGTTTTGTGCTTTTGTACGTCAGAATCAGAATGCAAAAAGCATGATTTTAATTTTTACAGAATACAGTCATCGAAGACACTTTGAAGCGAAACAGACATTTGCACTGATGAATAAAGCATGAATTTGATGTAAACAATAGATCTACATAACATTCAAATATGAAGTTCATAGAGGATGTATTAGTCCTACAGTTATGGCATATAGTGATATTTAAACCTGAAACATGTACATAGACTAGACAGTAGTAGCAGTAGTTCTAGTGTCACAGTGTCTGGGTTGTGTTCCCTGGGTTTTCATTAGGTGTCCTTCTTTCCCACGGTGTCTGGCACTTTATTTACTGTCTGTTCCCTTATTTGGTCACCTTCCTCCTTGTTTGAGTTCATTGACTGTTTACCCCTTTGGATTTTCCCTTAAATAAAACATCATACCTGCACTTGGATCTCTCCTTGTTTCCTGTATCACCGAACGTGACAGAAGGACTCTGTCACAAACGAGATCCAGCGGTATGTTGGTTGATGCTTCTTCCCCAGCCACCGAGCGGGAGAGAAGCAATCGGTTTGAGGGAACCCGCCTGGTCGTGTTTTGCGGGACCAGGGGAGGTCGCCGAGGAGGGAGTGAGCGAGAGGAAGCTCAGCATCTCTCTCCACCATGGCCCCCCTTCGACTCGGGGCTCATGTGGGAGGGACCAGAGTCGCCGTCTCACCATGGCAGATGGAGAAAGCCAGCGTCACTGCCCATGACGGCCGGAGGTCTAGCGCCACAGCACAAGATGGCCGCCAACCCATCGCCGCTTCGGTGCATGGCCACCAACCCCGCACCATGAGGCAAGATGGAAGCCAGCCTCACACCACAGTACAGGATGGCCACCAGCTCAGTGCCACAAGGCAACATGGCCGCCAACCCAGTACCACAGCACAAGATGGCCGCTGACACATTTCTTGATTACTTTGATATGCTGTCAAAGATCCTAGAGATTCCCAAAATGGTTCACGTCATGGCTGCTGAGCCAGCGCCACAGTCCAAGATGGCCACCAGCCCAGCGCCACAGCACCGGGTGGTCGCCAGCCCAGCACCACAGCACAAGATGGCCGCTAACCCAGCGCCAATGCCCAAGATGGCCACCGGTCCAGCACCACAACCAAAGATGGCCGCCAGCCCAGTACCACAGCACACGCTGGCCGCCAGTCCAGCGCCACAGCACAAGATGGCTGTCAGCCCAACGCCACAGTACAAGATGGCCGCTAACCCAGCGCCAATGCCCAAATTGGCCACCGGTCCAGCGCCACAGCACAAGATGCTCGCCAACCCAGCACCACAACCCAAGAGGGCCCCCTGTCCAGAGTCATGGCCCAAGATGGCTGCTTGCCCAGCGCCGCTGCACAGGATGACAGTCACAGCTGACCCTCCGGAGTCGAATCAGGTTCCAGTTGACCCTCCAGAGTCGAGTCAGGTTCCAGTGAACTCTCCAGAGTCGAGTCAGGTTCCAATGAACTCTCCAGAGTCGAGTCAGGTTCCAATGAACTCTCCAGAGTCGAGTCAGGTTCCAGTTGACCCTCCAGAGTCGAGTCAGGATCCAGTGAACTCTCCAGAGTCGAGTCAGGTTCCAGTGAACTCTCCAGAGTCGAGTCAGGTTACAGTTGACCCTCCAGAGTCGAGTCAGGTTACAGTTGACCCTCCAGAGTCGAGTCAGGTTACAGTTGACCCTCCAGAGTCGAGTCAGGTTACAGTGAACTCTCCAGAGTCGAGTCAGGTGTTTGTGGACCCTTCAGAGTCAGGGCTAGTCACCGCTGACCCTCCAGAGTCAGGGCTAGTCACCGCTGACCCTCCAGAGTCAGGGCTAGTCACCGCTGACCCTCCAGAGTCAGGGCTAGTCACGGCTGACCCTCCAGAGTCAGGGCTAGTCACCGCTGACCCTCCAGAGCCAGGGCTAGTCACCGCTGACCCTCCAGAGCCAGGGATAGTCACCGCTGACCCTCCAGAGTGAGGGCTAGGTACTATGGACTTTCCAGAGACAAGGCTGGTCACTGTTGACCTTTCAGAGTCAAGTCAAGTCATCTTCAAGGACTGAGTCAAGTCACTACTGATCTTCAAGGACTGAGTCAAGTCACTGGTGATTGTTACGACCCGGCTCAAAGTCACAACATAAAGAGGACACTTAGACAAAAATAGGTTTCAATACAATTATAAATTTATTTCAAATTAATCAAATAATGTCTAGGGTCAAAGTATTAAAGAATAACAAATGAATCAAATCAAATAGCTGTTAGAAATTGGGTTTGTGGAGTTGTGGAAAACAAATGTGAACACAAAATATCAACCCACTCTTCAAACAAACAAACCAAAAATGAGAGAGAGTGATCACAGCTCCATGAGCCTCTTAAATAGGGTGCCACAGGTGCCAATAATTAACACTGGAATCCCGCCCATCCAGGAGGAACCTGCAACCTTAACCAAAATAAGAGCAAAATAGGCAGGGCTGTAACACCTCAATCAACAAAATGTTAAATAACCTAAAGTATTTAACACAATAAATTTAACAAATAATAAAATAAACAAATATATCAAAACATTTACAAAAAAAAACAGGAGTATAGAATGTCATACACGAGACAGTGCATCGGCTAAAACATTCTCCTTTCCTTTGATGTGATGAATTTGTAAAGGAAAAGACTGCAAAAAGAGACTCCATCTCATCAACCGCTGGTTAGAGTTGCAACTTCGCTGCAAAAAAACTAGTGGGTTATGATCAGTCAACACTTCAATTGGGTTGCCACTACTCAAATAAACCTCAAAATGTTGAACTGCTAAAATCATTGCCAAGGCTTCCTTCTCAATTACAGAATAATTTCTTTGGTGGGAATTAAACTTTTTAGAAAAGAAGCAGACTGGGTGTTCAATACCTTGATCATCGTCCTGCAAAAGAACTGCCCCTGCCCCATTTTCACTTGCATCTACTGCCAGTTTGAAAGCATTTTTAAAATTTGGCGCTGCCAAGATAGGGGCATTAACCAACAGGGCCTTGGCATTATCAAATGCCTGCTGGCAACTGTCTGTCCACACAAAATCAATTTTTGGACTTAACAAGTCTGTAAGAGAACTCACTACACTAGCGAAATTGGGACAAAAGGCACGCTCACGCTCCCTTTCCTGGCCCTCCAATTTCCTCAACTCAAGTTCTCTGTGCAACTCCTTTTCTTTCAAAGCTATTCTATCATGTTCTAAGCGACACTTCACTGCCTCCAATTCTAACTCCTTTTCTCGTAACACCATCTCTTTTAGCTTTTTTGTAAAGGAAAAGACTGCAAAAAGAGACTCCATCTCATCAACCGCTGGTTAGAGTTGCAACTTCGCTGCAAAAAAACTAGTGGGTTATGATCAGTCAACACTTCAATTGGGTTGCCACTACTCAAATAAACCTCAAAATGTTGAACTGCTAAAATCATTGCCAAGGCTTCCTTCTCAATTACAGAATAATTTCTTTGGTGGGAATTAAACTTTTTAGAAAAGAAGCAGACTGGGTGTTCAATACCTTGATCATCGTCCTGCAAAAGAACTGCCCCTGCCCCATTTTCACTTGCATCTACTGCCAGTTTGAAAGCATTTTAAAAATTTGGCGCTGCCAAGATAGGGGCATTAACCAACAGGGCCTTGGCATTATCAAATGCCTGCTGGCAACTGTCTGTCCACACAAAATCAATTTTTGGACTTAACAAGTCTGTAAGAGAACTCACTACACTAGCGAAATTGGGACAAAAGGCACGCTCATGCTCCCTTTCCTGGCCCTCCAATTTCCTCAACTCAAGTTCTCTGTGCAACTCCTTTTCTTTCAAAGCTATTCTATCATGTTCTAAGCGACACTTCACTGCCTCCAATTCTAACTCCTTTTCTCGTAACACCATCTCTTTTAGCTTTACTTCACTGTCAACGTTACTTGGAACATGTAACTTTGCAACTAGAACTCCTTCTTCCTCTAAAGTGCCCCTCAAGTTCTTTAAGATAGACTCCTTAAGTTTTTTATCACTTTTAGTGAGCTCTATATTATAATGAGCAGCAACCAACAAAAGCTGCTCTTTAGTGCACTTCTCAAGTGCTTCCTCTGAAGGTTCTTTTAGAAATTCTTCCACATTGGAAGCCATTGCTAAAAACCTCTAAGTTTTCAAACAAGTAGCCACTTTAGGAGTTCACACGAATCAGAACAATATCCTTTAAATATACTCCACCAAAAAAAAAAAAAAAAAAAAAAATTTACCTTATACACAACTCCATTTCCACAAAGTTACTTAATGGTAATTTAATCTACACCAACAAATCAGATTTACAAATCAGAATCAGTCCCCTTATCTTCTCTATGGAGAACGAATACAAAGGTTTAACAAAACCCTCTCCGCAAGTAGCATGCCAACAATATAATACTCTTACAAAAAGAGATTAATTCATAAGTCACGCAATCACTCCTGAACTGCTGACAATATTCAACAAGGTAGCTACCACGAAACTGCATGTTAATTAGTATATTGACTCCCTACGTTTGTTATTGGTGTAAAATTACTTACCAATTTGAAGAAAGTGGGGATGAGAAAAAAAAAATGCTCTCTCAAAAGCAAACAAACAAAATAAATTTCACAAGTTCCCAACACTAGCCATTGATTCAAAGTACCACACCAATTGGCATGGATACTAGAGAACCACTCCGGTAAAACACTACACAAACAAAAAAAACGAACCTCTCTAATCTTCAAAGGCTTACCAGGCTCGGGGCCACTTTAAACGCTGAACTTCATGTCACCTGGTAAAAACCAGGCCCTGAATAGCGCACCCCCAACAGAGATTAAATCTCCACCCGGGATACCTTCAAAAATAACAAACTAACAAAACAAACTAACAAAACAAACTAACAAAACAAACAGTGCTCCGTTGGAAGGATTGACTAGCAACCCAGCTGGACCACTCTACCTAACCGGAGTCCTCTATTAATCCAATAACTATGAACCTTTTCCATGCTCCACTCTCAAAAAAACTTGAAAAACAAGTCACAAAACCCCAACTTCAAACAAGAATTTGATCCCGGACGAGGCTCCAATTTATGTTACGACCCGGCTCAAAGTCACAACATAAAGAGGACACTTAGACAAAAATAGGTTTCAATACAATTATAAATTTATTTCAAATTAATCAAATAATGTCTAGGGTCAAAGTATTAAAGAATAACAAATGAATCAAATCAAATAGCTGTTAGAAATTGGGTTTGTGGAGTTGTGGAAAACAAATGTGAACACAGAATATCAACCCACTCTTCAAACAAACAAACCAAAAATGAGAGAGAGTGATCACAGCTCCATGAGCCTCTTAAATAGGGTGCCACAGGTGCCAATAATTAACACTGGAATCCCGCCCATCCAGGAGGAACCTGCAACCTTAACCAAAATAAGAGCAAAATAGGCAGGGCTGTAACAGTGATTTTCAAGGACAGAGTCAAGTCACCGGTGATCTTCATGAACAAAGGCAAGTCACCAGTGATCTTCATGAACAAATGCAAGTCACCAATGATCTTCAGGTACAACTGCAAGTCACAGATAATCTTCATGAACAAATGCCAGTCACCAATGATCTTCGCGAGCAGAATCAGGCCAGCACCGATCTTCTGGAGTCCAGTAAAGACACCAGGGGATTACCAGAGTTTCGTCGTCCCGTTGGTCCAGCTGCAAGGAGGTCTGCTCCGCCATGGGGGACTTCCGCCCTGACCACATGGTTGTGGTGGTCTTCTGCTTCGCCCTGGGGGGCTTCCGCTCTGACCACACGGTTGTGGTGGTCTTCCGCTCCGCGCTGGAGGACTCTGGCTTTGACCACACGGTTGTGGTGGTCTTCTTCTCCGCCTTGGGGGGCTTCATTCCTGACCATACGGCTGTGGTGGTCGTCTGCTCCACCATGGGGGGCTTCATGTTGTTTTTTGTTTTTGTGTTCACTCCTGTCCCTGTTTCCCTCTGTTAGTCTGGCCCTCCGTCCCTCCCCCTGAGCCTCCCTCCTGGTCTCTGTTTTGTGTCTGTCGTGGAGCGTCTGGGAGCCGCTCCGTAGAGGGGGGGTACTGTCACAGTGTCTGGGTTGTGTTCCCTGGGTTTCCACTAGGTGTCCTCCTTTCCCACGTTGTCTGGCACTTTATTTATTGTCTGTTCCCTTATTTGGTCACCTTCCTCCTTGTTTGAGTTAATTGATTATTCCCCACCTGTCTCCAGTTCCCTCATCACCTTCTGTGTATTTATACCCGGTCTGTCTGAGTATGTGTCACGGAGTCCTTGTCTAATGTTTGATGCTCTCTGTAGTCTTGCCCTTGCCGTGTGTTCGGTTCTGTTCTGTTCTGTTCTGTTTCATGTTGTTTGGATACTCTGGTTTTGACCCTGCCTGGACTGTTTACCCCTCTGGATTTTCCCTTAAATAAAACATCATACCTGCACTTGGATCTCTCCTTGTTTCCTGTATCACCGAACTTGACATCTAGTGTTTTATCATGAAGAACAGTTAGGCCCAATCCCAATTCTATTTTATACCCCTTCCCCTTGTCCCTTGAAACCGAGTGTTAAGGGGTAGGGGAGAAAATATTCCCCTAAGGATTGGGACACCACAACTATAACGTCACACGTCATCATTCGCCATCTAGCTCTTACAACACACACATATACTGGTGTGCATTAGAGCCTTTAATTATCGTTCTGTATTAATGACACACACACATATTGGAAATCGCGCAGCTCACACATCCAGGAGAAAATAAACTTGTCAACGCTGCCCCATGACTTTTATTAAATATAGTTTAAATACTGAATCGCTACATTATATTTTCCAGCAACATGAGGATACAATCGCTGTTTTTAAGTAAACTCACTCTAAAAAGATAAACGCACAGATGCGAATACACACAACTTCCATTTCTCTTTATCTCTCGAATAGGCAATATTTGACAAAATGGTTTAGCGATTTCTAATTATTTCGGGAATTAGCCCCCATCAGTGTCTACAGCAGTTATCGCCCTGATCAGACATATGCTGTGGCACTATCATGCAGTCTGAAATGATATGACGTTAGCAAATATTAGCGATTTTTAGCAAACATTTCTTTGAGTAACATGACCGTTAATATGAACTCACAATTGAATGTAACATAAAAAAATTATTACTTTTCGTTAAAATCTTTATTTATGCCAAAAAAGCTTACATTTATGTAGAGATGTTCTGATACCCTTTTTCTCTTCCCGATACCAATTCCGATACCTGGGCTCAGGGTATCGGCTGATACCGAGTACTGATCCGATACCTGGGTGTGTATCTGAAAATACAGCTGTATATACTACTAGCCCTGTGTACTAGTATGGTGAACAGTAATTTTATTATCTGACATGAATTTGACAGTAATAATATTTATTTTCTTAAGCGAAAAAGAACTTCAAATTCAGCCAAAAATCTAACACCGCAAACTAAAAAAAGGTATTTTAGTTTTACAATATAACTGTATAAAAACTGCAATAAGTCTAGGAATATAAAAAGTGATATATTAATCAGTTAATCTCTTTACAACAAAACAACTAAGAAACAAGCAACCGCCTAGGCATAATTATTATTATTAATAGAGACGTATTATTATTACTACATAGAGACATAGCTAAATCTACTGTAGGCTACAACAGTAGCTTAATTTACTCACGTTAAACCGAACATTTATTTTGATGGGTTGCCATGAAGATCTTTGAGTGTCTGTGTGTATGATATGACACCTTTCTCAAATGAAACTGTAAATTCTCATGAAGTGACGGTTTATGCGTTCGTGTCCTCACATAGTGACACACGGCAGAGACTATAAAACAGCGAGCTCCTGCGCATCTGCGCCCGTCACCCACAGAGATGTAGAATATGCAGGAGTAATATGTAAATAGTATTTTGCAGTTTAATATTCACAGACACTAGTATATATTCGGCTACAGTCTGGAGCCCTGCCCTAACACGGAAGCGACTGAACGCAGCTGCGGGTAACGAATATAGTCGCCCTAGTCCCTAGTCGCTGTTTCACTGTCTGGTTGGTCCAGTCTTAAATACTGCTAAAATACGGACCTACTGCTAACCACTGATCTATAATATAGAAGCGGCTTCACTGTCTGTTGGCAGTTTAGAACGTGATGAGCGATCCAGTCATATATAGATCAGTGCTGCTAACGCGTTTTCATTTCTTCTTCGCTGCTCTAAATGGGTTGCTTGTGGCAACACAGCACAACTTCCTGTGTTTGCTATGCATTCTGAGCAGCAAAGAAGAACCATGCAGTGGTTAGGCAAAGCTAGCGGTCATAATTAGGTCTTGTTTAAGAAAAGGGTATCGGATCGGTATATGAGTTCATGTACTTGCCGATGCCAGAATTTGTTGTGGTATCGGTGATATTTCCGATACTAGTATCGGAATCGGAACAACTCTACATGTATGTGTCTTTTTGTTCGGTGTAGCAGCCATGTTGTTGAGATAATTCATACCCCTTCGTTTGAAGTGTGGTCCCGAGAAATCTTCATTTGAAGGGCTATCTGGGCCTTTCCCTTACCCCTTCCCCTACAACCAAAAGAGAATCGAGACACCCCTACCCCTTCACGTGAACATGCGAAACGGAGGGGTAGAATTGGGATTGGGCCTTAATACCACACTTACCCAGAAGTGCAGCGATCACCGACAGCCAATGACAGAGCAAGATACAGAGCAGCGGGGAGGAGTTAACACAATATCAGCAATCTTGGCTTCTATTCGCTTTCTTCTTGTCGCTGCAAATCAGCACACAGGCAATTTGTATTGCAAGCTTCTTACGGGCTACCATTTTTATAATAATCCCAGTCTCACGTGAAAACTACGGTCCTGCACGCGTGATATCGCATTGTTTCCTTGTCACATCTCGCATGTGTTTGGTTGTGAAACGTATTTTGCGTGCCAGACACAGCTGTCGGCTAGGGCTGAACGATATATCGTTATCGTATCTATATCTAGATATGAACTTTCAAGATATTAATAGCGAAAAAAGCAACGATATAGATATCCCCTCTCCGCGCTCGCCCTGCATACAACTCTGGCAGTCACAACAAACATCAGTTTTTTACGAGTTCCCTTGACTGCACCGCTAAAACCAGCGCACACACACCAGGGACGTGGGAACTATATTGTGAGAGGGGGGCGGCGTTTCCATGGTGACGCGTCATTGCTTGTCACGTGACACACTGCAGCAGCAACAGCGCTGAATGAATGATGATCTGCTTTTATATCATTTTTCCTTTTTTATTCAGAATATTCACAAATGTGTTAGTTAAGGCATGAAATATCTGATATTCTGATTGTCAAATACATGCAAGTGGAAGTATATTGTTGTTTAAACACCTTTATAACGATCGCGTTAGTTTAGCTGTATGCGCGATGGGCACCGCCATGTTAGTTTGTGCCGCAGACACAGTTCAGAGAATCGGATCTGTTGGATTTACAACCCCTATGTTTCCAACACGTAAATTCATCCACTTCTCCACAAATACTTAAAAGTAAGTGGCTGGTTAACCCTTGAATAGAACATGTAAACACTGAAGTTACTTACACAATGTGTATCTGATATGAATAAAACGTGTAGAATTATAATGGAAAGTATTATTATTACCTCTTCCATAGACATCAGTGTGTATTTTAAACTCTAAATGTATTGTTTTTTAGTACTTATGTGAATTTACTTGTTTGAAAACTAAAATAAACAGTATGTGGTTGAAAAAGTTGCGACCTCTTCGTCTGGTGCGAATTATTTCAATGTGGATGTCTCGTGGTACAGTAGACGAGCTATGGGCCTTTCACACAGGATGCGGTATGCGCGGCGCTGCGCTATAAAACCCATTCATCTCAATGGCTTGCGCCGCATAAGGACGTTTTGTTGTTGGGTCGACCAAAGCGCAAGCGTAGCGGTGCGCATCATTTGCGTGCTTGCGCGCACGCCGCGGTCAAAGTTCAAAATAGTTCAACTTTTGCCATTGCGCTCTGTGACGATTACCAGCGCGACCAATAGAATCAGGGGATCCAAACAAGCACGGAAAACAAAATGGATGAACGGCTAGTACTGGGTGTGTCAGAATTCCCTGAGCTGTACGATACAAGTTTGAGGTTGTACCAACCGCCTCTTCTTCCTTGCTTCTCTCTTAATTCTCATCAGCAGGACTAGCTATATCGCTCACTTCTTACAACGGGACAGATACATTTTTGCTGCTGACCGAATGGAGGAACAACAGACTATGAAAGAGCTCCCGCTAAATGTTTTTAAAACTCCGCCTACGCCATAGCGCAGCACAGCGCAAATCGCGTTGTATCTGAAGGGCAACGCTGAACCCAGTGGCAAGCAGACTGCGTCCGTTGTGAAAGGCCCATTATGAGTTATGAAAAGGGCCATTGCAAGCTGAGAGTGACCGGCTTTTGTGGTGGAAATTGGCAGTAATACCCCCACCTTGCGCAGCTGTACCTGCGTGTCCCTGGGACATCAGTGCGGTCAGAGCGTGTCTTCTCAACAGCTGGACATATAGTGAATAAAAAAACGCTCTGCTCTGGACTCTGGACTTGTTTTCCTGTCCAATGAATTTGTAATGGCCTTATTTTGCGCCTTTTTGCTCATTACAATATGCCTACCTAGTGTCGGTTACGTTCAATAAAAAAACACACATGGCCTGTTCTCAAGTCCATTTAAAGTTTCATTTTTTTGAACAGTTTTTTTAAATGGATTTAAATCATTATTAAAAATAAACTTGGAGATTTTTGAATTGCCTAAATCATAAATGAAGCCTGCAGTGATGTTTTTCTTTTGTTATGGCAGCCGTCCCCTCTGCATATATATTTTTTCAAGAATGTTGCACTCCTGTTGCCGTTTGTTATTCTTCACGAAAGTTCATGCCAATAAATAAGAAATATTGCTGACTTTTTTTTTTTTTTTTTTTTTTTAGACATGGAAAATCTATTTTACAATCGATTCAATGAACACTTATGTCTTAAAAATCTAAAATGTTTTTTTCACAAAAGTGACAGCACTAGCTCTGAGCGCACCTGTCTCTGCCCCCCCCTCCCCCCCCAGCCCCCCCTGTTCCAACGTCTCTGTACAGACACAGCGGATAAATTAGAAAGAAAGAAATGAGTGCGGGAGATAATGCGGCCGGTGGCAGTGCAGAATCTGACTTGGTGCCAAAACATAAATCATCTTCCATAATTTGGAAGTATTTTGGATTCAGAAAAGACGATGTAAACCAGAGTGACGTGTTGTGCAGGTTGTACTTAGCAAAAGAACACGTAGTCATATTGTATCGATATCGAGATATCTGGCATGAAAATTGAGATATGAAATTTTGTCCATATCGTTCAGCCCTACTGTCGGCGATTCTTCCTATTGTAAAGTCATGCAGTGTGAAACCTTCTGTTGACGATTCATCGTGCAGTATGAACACCGCAGTGACTGAATGCTGGCCAACATAGTCATGCAGTGTGAAAAGAACAGTGACCTGACTTCTTTGAAAATCGTGCAGTCTGAACTCGGCTTTAGGCTCGATTTGCTCACACACAAGCTGCTCGGTTTCATGACTGTATGACTGAGAGTGCGGGTCAGAAAACCTCACAGCATTGCTAAGAGTTTGTTTATTAGTGGAAGACAAACTGTCTTCTGCTGGCAAACCATTCACACATGTGGAGAAGGCGTCCGGATCAGATGATCATGATGTAAATGTGTTTTGGCGTCACATCTGACTGATGCTGCAGACACTCACTTTCTGTCATCATCACTGTTTACAGCAAAAGAGTGTGATATTTCTGTGTGTTTTCTCAGGATCTGCAGTCAGAGATCTTCATCTCCTGATCACAGCTGTGTGTCTCTGAAGAGTGACAGATCCATGCGTGATCCTCCTAAACTCAATGATGAAGCAGTGACCTCTGACCCCAGGTGAGGATAATCGTCTGGTGATGATTGAACTGTTTTATGTGAGTCAGAAACACACTCAATACACACAGACACTCGACACAATGAGCACACGAGGTCCTACATTAACAAACTTCAGGAGCGCAATGAAAATGTGATAATAATCTTTAGAAATGGTAAACATGGTGTAGAAATAACATTGGAAAAAACACATTGATTAAAAACACATGCATATTCGTACACATTTACAAGTATCAAGGATTTACAAGGATTTTAAATTAAAATTAAGATTTTAATAAAAATAGATTTTATTTATTTATTTATTGGATAAAACAGACTTTAGAATAATTATAATCATAAAGGATTAAATCTTTTTTTGTTATAGTTCGGTTCATCAGAAGAGATCAGAAGCAGAGTCCAGCTGTGTGTCTGTGAGGAGTGATGTGTCTATGAAAGAGTCATTAGATTATAAGAGTGAAGATACAAAGACTGATCTCAGGTCTGATTTTTCTGTAAACGAATATTTGATTATGATACAGAACACATACAATACACTGTGCTCATTAGCTTATTTATTAATGCAGTATGTTAATTTTCCAGGCGTGAAGTCCTCAACAGGTTTAGATCAAATCTGCTGAAGAAGTTTGAGCATCTGTATGAGGGAACAGCAACACAGAGAAACCCAACACTCCTGAATGAGATCTACACAGAGCTCTACATCACAGAGAGTGAGAGTGGAGAGATCAGTAATGAACATGAGGTGAGACAGATTGAGACACAATCCAGGAGAGCAGCAACAGAGGACACAGCCATCAAATGCAGTGACATCTTTAGACCTTTACCTGGACAAGACAAAGCCATCAGAACTGTGCTGACAAAGGGAGTCGCTGGCATCGGAAAAACAGTCTCTGTGCAGAAGCTGATCCTGGACTGGACTGAAGGGAAAGAGAATCAGGACGTCCAGTTCATATTTCCACTTCCTTTCAGAGAAATCAACCTGATGAAGGACAAAACACTCAGTCTTTCAGATCTTCTTCATGTCTTTTTCCCTGAAACTAAAGAAATGGAAATATCCAGTGATGAATATAAAGTGTTGTTCATCTTTGATGGTCTGGATGAGTGTCGTCTGTCTCTGGATTTTAAGAGTAAAGTGAAACTGTGTAATATATCTGAACCAGCCTCAGTGGACGAGTTGCTGATGAACCTCATTGTGGGGAATCTGCTTCCTTCTGCTCTCATCTGGATCACCTCCAGACCAGCAGCAGCTGATCTCATCCCCTCTGAGTGTGTCCATCGAGTGACAGAGGTACGAGGCTTCAATGAGCCACAGAAGGAGGAATACTTCAGGAAGAGAATCAGTGATCAGAGTCTGGCCGACAGGATCATCTCACACCTGAAGTCATCAAGGAGCCTCTACATCATGTGCCACATCCCAGTGTTCTGCTGGATCTCAGCCGCTGTTCTGGAGAAGATGTTGAGTCGAGCAGAGAGAGGAGAGATTCCCAAGACTCTCACTCAGATGTACACACACTTCCTGATCCTTCAGACCAACATCAAACATGAGAAGGACTATGAGAAGAAGGTGACAGATCAAGACATGATCCTCAAACTGGGGAAAGTGGCTTTTGAGCAGCTAGTGAAAGGAAACCTGATCTTCTATGAGGAAGACCTGAGAGAGTGTGGCATTGATGTGACAGAAGCATCAGTGTACTCAGGATTGTGCACTCAGATCTTCAGAGAGGAGTTGGGCTTGTATCAGGGGAAAGTCTTCTGCTTTGTTCATCTGAGCATTCAGGAACATCTAGCAGCTCTATATGTGCACCTCTCCTGGACAAACCACAACAGAAATGTGTTTGACCAGAGTTTGTGGTCTAAAGTGAAGAAACAGTTTCAACTCAGTTCATCAGAACATGTTTCATTATCTGAGCTGCATCAGAGAGCGGTGAAAGAGGCTCTTCAGAGTAAAAATGGACATCTTGATCTTTTCCTGCGGTTCCTTCTGGGTTTGTCAGTGGAGTCTCATCAGATTCTCCTACAACAAATAATGACACTAAAAAGAAGCAGCTCTGACAGCAATGAGGAAACAGTTGAGTTCATCAAGAAGAAGATTAGGACCATTGACTCTCCAGAGAAATCAATCAATCTGTTCCACTGTCTGAATGAACTGGGTGATCGTTCACTAGTGAAGGAAATACAACAGTATCTGGAATCTGGAAGAATAAAGGAAGTCAATCTCTCTTCATCTCAGTGGTCAGCTGTAGTTTTTGTGTTGTTGACATCAGAAGAGGAACTGAATCAGTTTCATCTTGATAAATTTGTTGAAGGAAAAGATAAAGCTGAAAATATGAAAGTTCTTCAGAAGCTGCTGCCTGTGATTAAAGAATCCAGATCAGTTCAGTAAGTATCACTGAGAACAATCACTTCACTGTTAATACATAAAGAAAATCACAGTTAAAGCTCATAAATCTTCAGTGCTGCAGATGTTGTCCAGAGTTAAGTGGTCAGCATTTAGACGTGTTTTATATCAAATCAGTGACACTTTTAGATTCATAGACAGGGAAGTGGCATATGAATAAATCATTTATTTATTCATATATTATTTTAAAAAAGGAATTAAAGTAATTGTCATTTTTAAAGGAAATATAAACTGCCTCAGTTTTTTATTGTGTACCATTCTAAAGGGGTTTTTCCTGGGTCAGAATTGGTCTTCGGTGGTGGCTGGCCGACATGGTCATCCACACACAGCAAAGAGTACCCTAGTACCTACCAGTGTTAATTTCGTTGACTAAATATTTTCGTCATTATTTTCGTCACGAATATATTTTTGCGGACGAAAACTAAACGAAAACTAAAAAATAAGGCACTGATGGAGACTAAAACTATGACTAAATTGATTGACATTATCGTCAACGAATAAAGGACGAGACGAAAATAGACTGTGACGAAAATCAAATCAGCAGACGGGAGAGATTCGAGGAATGAACAAAAGAACCGGCAAAACGGAATAGGCGAGACTGCATGAGAGAAGAGAACCAATCCGAGCCTGACTTATTGAGACGTGAAGCGAAGGTTTTCAGTTTTTAAATGAGCTCCCGGGAAGACAGCATTCGAAGAGGTGATGTCTAAAAGAGCGACAAAATATCCACAGCTCACTACACGTTTGACGACGAAGATGTTGTAGATGTTGTAGCATTAAATATTACGAACTGAAAAGTACTTTAAAATAGCCCCTTCTTCAAGTTAGATGAGAGCACAATACTAATACGTAATATTATGATACATATATTTGATGAATACTAATGTTTAGTATATTTTATAATGTTCTACTTGTTGACAATATCACAAATATTTCTATATTAGTCATGTGAAACGTGAATGTTCACATCCTATCATTATACATACTAATCTAGCAGTATTGTAGTATTTAAAACATACAATATTGCTAGACAAATGAATACCTTATAAAATCTTGTTACTTTTTTTATCCACCCATTTACTTTAAATGTATGCACTCCTTGTTCAGCTCAGCTGTAAGCTTTAAAGTCCTGGACCTAACTTTATTTTTCTTTTATTGATGGTCGACTAAAATACCAAGCAATTTTAGTCGACTAATATAAGACTAAAATTAAAACAAATCAGATGACTAAAACTTGACTAAAATTAAAAAGAATTAAAAAATTTTTTGTCAAAATTAACACTGGTACCTACATGATCCACAAGCCCAATATTGACAATACATGTTAAATTTAAAATAAATACAAAGAAACTAGGGGTGGCACGGTTCAACGGTACGGTTTGTTTCACGGTTTTAGAGTCACGGTTTTCGGGAACAGTTCGGTATGTGCTATGTTTATGGAAAAACTATACTTTCTAATAATTTTTTTTTAAAAGTTATTCTACTACAAGCAACAGCACAAATAAATACAATAGATTAAAGATACAAACAGTGATTACATTTTTTTTTGGACAGGTCTAGCATAAGTTTTTAGATACAGAAATTGAATAAAGTAATCAAATGTAAAACAGCATTGCATATTGGACTGTATAAATTAAAGATTGTTCTTTATTAAAGTTATAAAAGCTTTTTAATCAAGAACAGTGAGTGATTTATTTGTTGTTGCTGTTTGATTTATATAAAGACTGTCACTTTAAGAGAATGCACTGATACAACAGGCATACGTTCAGCTGGCTATGTCTGCTGTAGGATAAGACGGCATTTTGACAATTTTTTGTGTGAATTTGTCCATTTAAATGCAATAGCTACTTCAGAGAGATCTTAATATTTGCGTGCGTTCTGAGGCGCGGGTTTGCGCGGAGCACATGCACAATTCTTCTCACTGCGCACGTGAGCTTGTGTCCTTTGGCTCTTTTCTCACTATTGTTTTAATGTCTGGGAATCCAGAATGTGCATCCATCTATAGAAACATAGTTGAACCCAGTTTGTTTTACGTGCTATATATAGCAAACCATATTACAGATGCTTTGTCAAATTTAAATTGAACCACGGTCCCATAATCATATCAACTGAAAACGTAGCGTTAAAAAGGTGAAATATTGTTATTTTTTACCATATAAAATTGAATAAAATTAGCAGCTAGCAACAGCTTTCTTTGTGCTCGTAACGTTAACAAGGTGTAAAAGTGTTATTTCTTACCATATAAAATTAGCAGCTAGCTAGCAACAGCTATCTTTGTGCTTTCATCTAGTTTCATCTCACTCCAGTCTAACATTAAACTAAATGGTTATAGGTAATTAACTGCACATTGTCTTAGGCCTATACTTTACTATTATACTCTTGCTAAATGGGGGTAAGCACACTTACTTTCTCATTTCATGATTTTTTTTGCGTTTATTTAAAGTTATGTCAGCTGCGTGTGCGGAATGCTTGTCACAAGTTGTAAGAGAAGATAAGGCAACTTTTTTTTGACTGCAATTCACACCCAGCGGTAATTCAGCCAAAAATATTTTCCAAATGCACCACGTGAAACATGGATTCGGTCTTCCGACCTTAGGATCAGTTGATTTTGATGCGAGGAGAGAACAAAGACAGAACTGAAGAAAGAGAGTGTCCGCGCGGGGGAGGGGCGCGGTGCCCGTTCTCTCCGTCACTCCGTCAGTAGCCTGCTTCACTCACAAAACCCAATTACAGATCAAATATGGCTTTGGCGGGACAAAAAAAATAGTTTTTGGCGGCCGCCAAAAAATGTTCAATGTAGGAAAAACCCTGTTCTCTGAGATCCACTTATAATGTTGTCAAGCTGATCATTACCCAAGCTGTTGTTTCGTCAGACTGCCTTCAATAAAAGCAGCGACTCAGTTTTGTGTTCTGAAACTTACAGGATGTTTTTATAGTACATTGTCCTCTTATGTCAAAAGATCATGAACCCTTTAGACTACTCTTGTGTAACAAAGTAATATTATTTATCTTAAATCAGACTGTTTTTGTTCTGTGACATTTTAGATCTCAGTCCAGTGATCCATCAAACATGTTTATTTGTGATTTGTGTTTGTTCTTTCTCTTTACTAATGGATTCACTGCTAAACTGATCTGATCTGAGAGAGTGAAGAGTGTGTCATTGTTCTCTACAGGTTGAGAGATTGTGACGTCACAGATGAAGGTTGTTCTACTCTGGCTTCAGCTCTGAGATCAAACCCCTCACACCTGAGAGAACTGGATCTGACTGGGAATAAAATAAGAGATTCAGGACTGAAGCTTCTCTGTGCTGGACTGAAGGATCCTCACTGTAAACTGGAGAAACTGCGGTAAGATTATATATGACACACTGTAAATATTTGTGAAGTGAAAAACAAATCAGCCAGAAAGCCAGAAAACACAATAGTTGTATCAAGAGACAGAGATACAGAAAGTAAAACATTGTGTGTCTTTGTTTCTTGTTCATGTGTGGACTTCTGTGTTCATGTTAAAGCTGTTTCTGCATTAGCAACACCTTTAAATGGATTCTGTTACACTAAGTGCTAATAGCTCATTTTGTTAGCAAAGGCTTGACTGTTGGCAGACAAAATTACTAAAGAAACCAGTCAGATAAGTGAGAGAGTAAGAACAGTGGGCTTTTGAGGAGACCGACCCGAGTTCAAATCTGCATTTCTTCTCATTTACTCCAGTGTATATGAGCTCAGAGAGTTATATTAAAGAAAACATAAGAAAATATTCAAAACATGGAAATAACACATCTAACATGTGTATAATTAAATATATATGTGGTGTCCTCGTGTTGATCAGATGTTCTGGAGAATCAATCACATGCAGCTCATATTGTTCCCAAACTCAGAAGCTTGAGTCTCTTCCTGCAGCTTCAAGAACAGCTTTACTGATCAGCAGCTTCAGTGTGATTAGGAGCAGGTGTAGGGGGCTTTAGGAAGAGACACAAGGAAGGACACTAGAAGACACCATCTGTTTATAATCAACAGAATCAGAGAAAGAATATGTTATTACCTACTGTTTTTTAAAGCACTGCAGTACATTGAGGTGTGAGTACTATCTGCAAGTATGAATAATATCTCAGTGTAGGAGATCTCAGGTTCTGATATCCTTGAGTGATGGAGAAACACACACACACACACACACACACTCACTCACTCACACACTCTCTCTCTCTCTCTCTCTCTCTCTCTCTCTCTCTCACACACACACACACACACCACTACTCTGTACATTAATACAGATCAATATAAAGCTCAGCTGTGAAATGAATAGTGTGAGTTAATATAAGACAGACTATTTGCAGGGATGTGATTTTCGTGTCAGAGTTTGTATAGACTGTAGTGTGACGCGCTCCATGTCTGCTGTTACTGTACTGTTTCTGGGTTTGATTCACTGTTAGTGCTGCACTTGGTTTGAGACGCTTTAATTTGCATTTGGGAACACAACATTCATCATTAGAAACATTTATAAATCTGTTGTTGTTTACAAAGAAGTTTAGTGTCACACAATCATTCAGAAATCATTCAGATTTTCTTCTCAAGAAACATTTCTGATTATTATCAATGTTAAAAACAATATATTGATAAATGCAAATAAATGCTGTTCATTAAACTTTATATTTATCAAAAAATAAAGTGCATCATCATTTCCACACAAAATATGAAGTAGCAAAATGTTCAACATTGATAATAATCAGAAATGTTTCTTGAGATTAAAATAAATTGTAATGATTTCTAAAAGATCATGTGACACTGAATACTGGAATAATAATGAAGAACATTCTGCTTTGCAGAATCACATGAATAACATCATATTTTATATTAAAATTGAAAACTTTTCTTGTATTTGTAATAATATTTCACAATATTTATTTTATTTTACTTTATATTAATTAAATTCAGCCTTGATGAGCAGAAGATAGTTTGTAGCTCTGCCACATAAGAGGTATACGTTTATAAAGCTGTTGATTAAATCTTAATCTGATTGTTGATGTGGCACAGCTGTTATTTATGTTTCTTTGTTTGTATTCCCCGTTGAGAACTGTGGACTCTGTTTCTTCTCGCGAGAGTTCGCTCATGACGCGGGAATCCACGTGACGTCACCTGGATCAGCTGAGTAATATGATAAAAGAAGCCGGTTAGCGGCGTTCAAGAGCGTTACTCTATGTGCTCACTTTAGGATTTAGCGATCGATCGCCTGATCCTTATTACCTGTTGTACAGGGGCGATTCTAGGATTTTTTTCAACTGGGGGGCACAAGAGGGGCCACGATTAATACAGAGGGCCCCATCTTGTGTTGTTTGAACTGTATATCCAAATCATTTCAAGAGTTCAGTAACCTTTAAAA
The DNA here is from genome assembly GCF_003368295.1 of Carassius auratus. Lineage (NCBI taxonomy): Eukaryota > Metazoa > Chordata > Actinopteri > Cypriniformes > Cyprinidae > Carassius > Carassius auratus. The sequence goes on along the minus strand of NC_039251.1, from coordinate 3,046,166 downwards.
TCAGTAATAAACAGTGATAGATACCCTATTATATTTTAATAGCAGTTATTCACTGCTCTAAATCAAAACAAATACAATTTGTATTAACTTTTCACTTTACAAAAGTGAAAGAAAAACTGTGATAAATAAAATAATCCAATGTATGAATAGTGTACAACTCACAAATAATAATAATAATATAATTTATTTATAATAGCCTTATAATATATATATATATATATATATATATATATATATATATATATATATATATATATATATATATATATATATATATATATATATATAATAGCCTTATTTATATAAATTCTGAATTGTAGTATTAGTTATTTATTTAGCTATTTAATCATGCATTAAATATTTATGTATGATTTTTTTAATTTGAGAATGTTTCTGGGTGTCATCAAATTACGTTTTGTCAATAACTTCTGTGAAGGGAGGGAGAGAGTGCTAGAGAGAGAGAATTCCAGGGTGCAGACAGCAATCGCGGAGCACCATGGTGATTTAGAACGCCAACTGAATTTATTTCAATAATGACTTTATTAGAATTGCAATTATACTTTTTTTAAACCATTGCTTTAAATAGCGTTGTTGCCTATATCGGCGCGTTCAGACGAAAAATAAGTAAATCGTAACGCAGTAAACCCCTTTTACATTCAGCATCAGAGGAGCATAGTAAATATAATGATTAGCATCTTGGTCTGCTCTAGGAGATAACATCGTCATTGAACCTGGTCTTTCTAACACCGAAAGACGTTAACGTTAGTACCAAACACTTCTTGCACTGCAACAACTCGCTAATCGAAAAACATAAACTATTTAAAATAGATCAACATACCGTGTGCTTTTTTTCGTTGGAAAACAGCAGCTCGCTATTCTTGTTCCTCGTTGAGAAGCATCGCGACGCAATCATGAGTTATTTACTAAACTGAAAGATTATGATTTGAATTTGTGAGTGACAGACAAGTATAAGGGTGGGGGCACACTGGGGGGCCAATCAGTTTTCAGGAGGGGCCAGTGGCCCCATGGCCCCTCCCCTGGCTGCGCCACTGCTGCTGTATTTTGCTGTGACTTTGAGTTGCTTCCTCGTGGTCGTGGAAGTAACCGCCGCCATTGGATTATTTTACCGAGGACTTCCTCACAGGACTTCGCTCTTCTCAACGTGCTCCCGGACCGGTGATGATGAGCCGAACACACACACACACACACACACACACTCGCACACTCACTCGCACACACACACAACATTGGACTTCCAAGGACATTACTCACTCACCCTCACTACATTTATTGTATATATTGTGTATATCTAGTATTTTTTTCTCTTCTGTCTTCTTGTATAATACACGCTGGGTTGGCCTTCATTCTTTATTGCGGTGGTTATTTATAGTTCCTGTATTCCTTCAAACCCCACTATTAAGAGGTAACCGAAAAGTTTATTTGTGTAGCCAGCTTATTTTAGGCCGAGCGTTACAAGCAGTGTTGTGCAAATTACTTCCAAACTGTAAAACATTATAGATTACTTGTTACTGTCATTTAAAAGTAATTCCTTCCATTACAATATTACTGTCCCGGAATTGTAATGCGTTACATGACTCCAGTATTACTTTTGAGTTACTTTCACCAAAATAACTACAGAAATAGAAGTTAACGTTCTGAAATGTCAAAATGTACTGCAGAGTATTTTAGCTCCAGTAGAGGAGTAACATAATGACTGTGGGCGATCCAGACTACTAACAATAGAGCTTATAATCGACAAAGTGAAGGATCAAGACAACACAAGACAGGATGACAGCCAGAATCACAAACGATCCAAGTCTGGTACAAGTATGGTAGAGGTAAAGAGATTATCTGGCAATATCTGTTGATTGCTTGGGTCTATTCATATTAGACTCAACAGGACTATATGTAAACTCTAATGCCATATACAATTGTAAAATGACAAGATGCGCACACATCCATCTCGTGAATGTACAGTCTTCTGCTATCTTCACTCATTAGCCTCTTTTCCACTGTCCAGTGTGAGCCGAGGCTAACAGCGAGCCGGACGGAGCTAATAGCCTCGGACCTCGAGCACAGAGGACGAGATCATTCTGTGTCATGACAGTATCCTCACACACTCCTGTAAACCCCGTCCTAAACACACCTTCACTGGACTACGTCACACAATACAGAGTTACACCAGCGAGAGAGAGATGAATGAAAAAACATCACTAAACAAATATATCAGAAGCTGACGTTTAGTCTTTATTTCCAAACGTGGACACCACACGCAGCTATTGACTGACCACAAACAGGAAATGGAACTAATTTTCTGCATCTTTGATTCGTTCATGTCTCGCGCTCTTGCTGTTTTATTCTTTTCTCTTCTCTTTGAACAATCCAATTTTGGGTTAAAAGTGTGTTGTAAACCGTTACTGAACATGTACGGAGTGAAATATTACTGAAAATTGATAAGTAATGCCTTACACTACTGTGTTACAGCTAAAAGTAATATGTTATTGTAATCTGTTACTCCCAACACTGGTTACAATTTATTTCAAAATCATTAATAATTGTAATGTTTCCAATCACATGCCTTTATTTGGTAAAAAATCCTGACAGAGTAATAAAGAATTTTCATATTATTTTGAATGAGGCTTTAAATGATTTATGATCATGTTTTTTTTTTTTCTTTTACATTTTAAATCTCAGTCCTATGATTCATCACACATTGATTTGTTGTTTCTCTTTACTAATGGATTCACAGCTAAACTGATCTGATCTGAGAGAGTGAAGAGTGTGTCATTGTTCTCTACAGGTTGAGAGATTGTGGCGTCACAGATGAAGGTTGTTCTGCTCTGACTTCAGCTCTGAGATCAAACCCCTCACACCTGAGAGGACTGAGTCTGTCTTGGAATAAAATAAGAGATTTGGGAGTGAAACGTCTCTGTGCTGTACTGGAGGATCCTCGCTGTAAACTGGAGAAACTGGGGTAAGATCACTCAAATATATTACTAAATATTTGAATAATTATAATAATACTAGATATTACTGAATTCATGGCGAATATAACAAACCTAATGCATTAGTGTCACATAGAAATGCACTTGACATTAAAGCATTGATTTTGAGCTAGAATGCAGGAAATCTATTGATAAATAATTTCTGTCATCATTTCCTCACCCTCATGTCATTACAAACCTGTATGACTTAGTTTCTTCTGTAGAACACAACAGATATTTTGTAGAACGTGACCAAACCATTTTGGTTACCCTTGATTTCTGTATGGACAAAAACTTCTTGAATTTCTGAAATTATCTTCTTTTATATTCCACAGAAGAAAGAAATTCAAACAGGTTTGAAAGGACACAATGTTGAGAAAATGAAAATTTTAATTTTTGGGTGAACTATCCATTAAGAACTTATTTACTGGTAATATTTAATATTTAAGTTATTTATAATAAATACATCTCTATTGTACAGTGTTAATAACTGCAAGTTAAATTACTATGGTGATGAATTTACAAGTCTATGTTTTGTCATTTTCTAATTGACCTCGTCATGAAGTTTAGATTGTGGTGTGTGTTTTCAGCCAGCATCACTACAGAAGCTTTAATGTTCTCATATCACAAGACTGTAAAACACAATTCTGTGTCACATCTGAATGGATCAAGACACTTGTGTTGTTGATCACTTTACTCCTGATGACCAGTACATCCCTGTCTGTGGGTCACAAGTCAGACTCTCTGACCATTAGACCACGACTGCCCCATATACAAAGCTGCCAACTCTCACACATTCAGGGTGAGACTCACGCAATTGACCCAATTCTCACGCTCTCACACCCCCATATTCTCACGCAGACTCGTGCAGCAGTGAGGGGAAAAAAATGTGCCTCATGATCTCACAAATCAATGCGCAGAGAGACCAGACAGAAAGTATAGTGAGTTTTTTGTGACAATTGTGAGGGAAATACACAATTAATTCCCATGAACTGTGTAGTCAGCCGTTCACCCTCCCATCCACGGACCACCACTGTATAAACTCTGGCCAGCCCTAGGATGGTTTGTGGTAGGCACTATTAATTTAAATGCAGAATGTAAATTCACAATAGTTTAAGTGAAAAAAAAAGCCACCAAGAAAGATTTGCAGATATTTGCTCCACCAGAGTAGCTGCCCTTTGCCATCCCCCGTCCAATCAATACACAGAGTGTGCGCATACATCACGTGATGGTCTAGACTAGTGCGCATACGCATTTATAATGTGCTCTTTCACTGCAAATTTAGAACTATAACATTTTTCAAGATATGGGGCAGAAAATGAATAGATCTACATAATTTATATAATTTCAAATGGTTACTATCGCATGAAGAGTGACGTTTTTCTCCAAAAGTCAGCAAATAATTACAATTGTGATAATGATTTTATACAACAGTTCAATAAACAAGAAGTTAATATCAAGAGACTTATGTTTTAGACAACATATTCCCTGTTTCTGCTCTATTTCTAAAAACAAAAATCATTACAAACACAGCACTGTTTTGCATCTCTGAGCAACATGAAAGTGATTCGTTCCTGAATGAATCAACAGTTTAAATGATTCGGTTCAATCGCAATGACTCACTTATTAACAGTGACTCGCTGCCAGCTACTGGCAGTTGTAATTTCACATTTAAAGTACTCTTTTCCCTTTTAAACAATTTCACAAGTTCACATCTACATATATTAATTCAGTAAAGTTATGTGTGTTTGGCGTGCTGTCCGGGTGGAGGGCTCCGAGCTTGGGATGTGGCCCGAACCCAGAGTACTCCCCCCGGTTGTGGTAAGAGTAGATTTAAGTTCTTTTCGGGGTTATCAGGAGAAAGTGACTCATAACGCGTATAAGCGTTAACCGACTCAAGAGGGTTGAACAGAACCCTTCATTTTTAGGTAAACTGTAAATCATAATTAGAGTTTCTCCAGACAGATCTGTGCTTATATCACTATGAAACAATATCTCACATTCAGCTCTGTGTGTCTGTTCAGTCCTGAAGCACATGACAGTTTCAAACAGCAGCATTGAGCATCAACATGCAGAAATCTCAGTCTATCAGCAGCAGTTTGTGGCAATGCTTGTCATTATATCTCCTCTCCTGCTCTGAGACCAGAGTCAATAACAAACTACACACACTTCAACTACAATTAACACTGTGTCATTGTTCTCTACAGGTTGAGTGATTGTGGCGTCACAGATGAAGGTTGTTCTGCTCTGGCTTCAGCTCTGAGATCAAACCCCTCACACCTGAGATACCTGAATCTGACTCTGAATAATCTAGGACCATCAGAAGTGAAGTTACTCTCTGATCTGAAAGATGATCCACATTATAAACTGGAGACATTATACTGCTGTGAGTATATTATTATTTAAATCTTTTAAAATGGCCAAAGTTTAGTAACAGACATATTTGGAGAATATAAGATAATAATTCAGCTCCACTTTAGTTTCTGTTCTTTAAACTGTTTAATTCTGTGATGATCTATGAATATATGAATATGTTCATCTCCTCCAGTGTCTCTGTGTGTAAATGATAAAGAGAGAGTTGTTGATCATTCACTGTTATTAATCTATGATCAGTTGTTCATCAGATCAGAGTATGTGAGCGGAGTGGAGCGTCAACAATTTCTCCTCCGCGCTCCGATCATTTAATTATCACTCCGCTCCGCTCCACTCCACACTCACTGATATCAGAAACACCGCTCCACCTTCACTCCACGTCTAAAGTGAAAAAGTGAAAGTGAAGTGACATTCAGCCAAGTATGGTGACCCATACTCAGAATTTGTGCTCTGCATTTAACCCATCCGAAATGCACACACACAGAGCAGTAAACACACACACACACACTGTGAGCACACACCCGGAGCAGTGGGCAGCCATTTATGCTGCGGCGCCCGGGGAGCATTTGGGGGTTCGATGCCTTGCTCAAGGGCACCTAAGTCGTGGTATTGAAGGTGGAGAGAGAGCTGTTCATGCACTCCCCCCACCCACAATTCCGTCCGGCCCGAGACTAGAACCCACAACCCTTCGATTGGGAGTCCAACCCTCTAACCATTAGGCCACGACTTCCCCCATAGACTTCCCCCATAGTTCCCCCATAAAGTATTTCAGTATGTGTGAAATTACACACTTCAACTTCTGTTCATAACCTATATTAAACAATAAATAAATAAACACATGGAGAGACTTAAAGTGGTTTACTGGAACACTAGTGTGCAAACTTTGGGACAAAAAAATCAGCCCTTGACTTTATCCAGACCGGCCCACTATGCATGTAAACACACACACACACACACACACACACACACACACACACACACACACACACTACATGTCTATAAATACATTAATCTGCATGTAAAATGACTGATTAGAATGTATTACTATCAAAACCAAGAAAAAACTATTAAAAAATAATGAACAAAGAAAATGCAAATGGTTTTATCAGGCTTTATTTTAAATATCTAAAGGTCTTATTTAATGTGCTTTTTATTATTCTAATAGAAATATTAATGCTTAGGGTACACACTTTCTGCTGTAACTATTTCATGTGCTGCAACATAACACTTTTTATATATATATATATATATATATATATATATATATATATATATATATAATATATTAATTTAAACAAATTACCTCGGACTGGTGGGCTGCTTATAGTAGGCTAGTATTAAGACCACTGATCTACTGCAAACGTGATTTATAAAGACCACTGATCTACAATAAAATAAAATAGTAATTGAGACAAAGAACATTGTGCAGTGATTTATTTTAAATTTTTCCTAACATAATCAAAGGCCTTTAAAAATCCTTGAAGTAGACTGGCTTATATGTTCAAATGCAGAGCTCGAGGTAAGGGTTCAAAACTGTACTTGCCCTGCCAAAAATAAATACATAAATAAAAATGAAATTGCTATTGTTTTCTTTGTAAATAAACTGCAATCTCATTTCACAATTTCAATTTCAATACCACAATAAAAGACTAACTATTAAGTTCAAACATTAATGAAGACAAGTGAACAGTCAGTAATAAAATAAGAAAGAATTATCATAAATAGCAACGTTTGCAGGTACAGATATTGCATAATAAAGTGTAAAATACTTCACTTAACACACACACACACATACATATGCATATACACATACATACATACATACATATCCTTGTTAAAGCTGTTAGTCAAGAGCAGTGAGTTATTTCTCTCTGTCTTTTGTTCACATTAATGACACAGACCGACAGTAGGTATAAGGCTTCTGCCTGGCACTTTAAGGGATTTTTTTCTCAATTGATTACAAATTGAAATAATGTATCTCACATAAATGCTATAAATTTACAGAGACATAGAGCATCAGCTGGTTTTATTAAAGGTTAAAAATAACTAGTTATAAATATAATGCAGTTTTCATTATAATAACTATTATTTAATGACAGTTGAAAATATAATAAATATGTACTATAGTGCACATATTAAGCAAAAAACTCCTTTCTTGTGGCTATTTCTCAACTAACCTGCTATGGTTTTTAAATGGCTTTCTTGAGGTAAATGTAACATTCTGTGACATAATTGTTCTCCTGCCATTTTGACTGATGAATGATTGATCTATATTATTTATGAGGCATATATACATTTAGGGAAGTTGTGCTGTATCTTTAAACAGAAAGTAACAGATGATCGGAAAGTGATCTGTCACGTCACATTTTCTAACGCCAAAACGATATTGTCTGAATTTTGTAATAAAATGGACAGAACCTGAGAGCTGAGAATTGTAAATGTAATTTATATAGATCAGTGAGTGGTGGCATATTACAGCTGGAATATCCTAACTTTTTGAAACAAAACAATGCAGTAGCCTCCGTGTATCATTACATTTCTGTCTCACCTCAGCAGTCAAGTCCCTCCATGCTGACATCTTCACTTAAGTCTTTTGCCTTCCAGCAAATAATTTATTTATCTTGACACATTTGGTGGCATCTGCCTCAAGTGCATGTCATTTTCTCTCTCTCAACTTTCGGCCCTTCCTTTACGCTTAGATATTTTATTATTTAACATATTGAATTTCGTTACAGTTGTAATGTGGACGCTTTTCAAGGCTAGAACTTGATTCTGATTGGCCAATCAGCAGTGAACACGTCACGTCTCGCAGCATCATGCGGCTTCATGAGAGAGACACATAAGGCCGGAATTGGACTATACAATATACTTACGAATATTTATATTATTAATATATTAATAATGATTTAAAAACAAAATACATAACGCACCAGCCCAACCAGACCGCGGCCCAACCGGGAATCTCCCGGTAGTCCCGATGGCCAGTACATGCCCGCTACCACATGACAAATATCATATGTCTGCATTAAAAGGTATAATTTCTGCTTTTTGCGGTGCAATTTTAGTTTGTGATGAAATGTTTTCACCAGTTATTTTACTACGGATCAATGTATTTCTTCTACAGATTTCTGCTCATTCAAAATCAGATACAGATGAAGTAGCTCTGTAAGTCAATCGACTGGCGCCGATACAGGATGGCTACCTCCGTGACGAGCTCTGCATATGTTTTTGTGTTTTTCTTAGTTTGTCCTGTCTTTAGTTATATTCCTGCCATCAGTTTCACCAGGGAAGAACTGCTGAACATTCGGCAGAACCCACCACAAGATGTTTTTCCGGATTTCAATTATTCAGACGTTTTAGTGAACGTTGTTATCGGAGGAGCGGCGGCGCTGATCAAGCGCTGCAGGATGCGCAGACGGGGGAAGCGAGCGAGAGCGCTCGTCAGACTCAGGAAGCGCGGATTTCGAACGCCATTGCCTAGCGTCCATCTGGCAAATCTCCGCTCTCTACCCAACAAAACGGACGAACTCCTTCTGCTTTCTCGGACAAATAAGGATTTCACACACTCTGCTGCTCTGTGTTTCACGGAATCCTGGCTGAATGACACCATACCGGACAGCGCGCTCCATCTGCCGGACTTTCAGCTGTTTAGAGCGGATCGCGAATCAGAATCAACTGGGAAATCGCGCGGCGGCGGGACATGCTTTTACATCAAAGAACGGTGGTGTACAGATGTAACTGTGTTAAAGAAGACGTGCTGCTCAAATCTTGAAACACTCTTCATTAACTGCAAGCCGTTCTATTAGCCGCGGGAGTTTCATTCGGTGTTTACATCCCTCCGCAAGCGCATGTGAGCTCAGCTTTACAGAAACTTGCTGATCAGATCACAGAGACAGAACAACAACACCCGGACTCTGTTTTAATCATTCTCGGGGACTTTAATAAAGCCAATCTGTCCCGTGAACTGCCAAAATACAGACAGCATGTTACTTGTCCCACAAGAGACAGTACTATATTGGATCACTGTTACACCCCAATAAAGGATGCATTTCACTCTGTTCCACGAGCAGCTTTGGGACGTTCTGATCACCTTCTGGTTCATCTTATACCGTCGTACAGGCAGAAACTAAAATCAGCTAAACCTGTATCAAGGACTGTAAAAAGATGGACTAATGAATAAGGGTGCTCCGATTGATCGGTCGCCGATCATAATCGGCCGATAATAGCTTTGGGATGTTTGATCGGCCGTCTCTATAAAGGCCGAGCCAGAAAAGCCGATCAGATGACGCAAAACTCGCGAGACGATTTTTTTACGCACTGCTAAAAATGGCTTCACCGGTCTGGCAATTCTACGTGGTGTGCGAAAAAAGATAATACATTAGCAATCTGCAACGTGTGTACCAAGCAAATCCCATGAGGCGGAAAGCATGCAAAACATTTTAACACCACCAACCTCATCAGACATTTGAAGGTTAGTCACGTAAAGGAATATGAGCAGTTTTCAAAGTTAGCTAGCGCAAAGAGAGAGCGAGACAGTTCGGCAACTCAAGCGCCACTCACTCAGCTGTCAGTAACAGAGACATTTCAAAGAAAGCAACCCTACAGCAGGGACAGTAAGAAGCATAAAGAGATATCAGACAAAATAATGGAATTCATTTGCCTAGATCACCAGCCTCTGTCTGTTGTGGAAGACGAAGGGTTCCAGCGACTCATGTCCTATTTAGATTCACGTTACACTCTGCCAGGGCGTAAATATTTCACTGATGTGTGCCTGCCGCAGTTATACCAAACCGTGTTTACATATGTCGACAGCCTTATGAAGGACAACATAACATCGATTGGTTTCACTAGTGACATTTGGAGTGCGAGTGTATGCCCCATGTCCATGTTGAGCCTCACTGCGCAGTTCATTAATCAAAACTTCGAACTACAAAAAGTTGTTCTACATTCTCAAAAGTTTTCAGGGTCACACACCGCAGAGGCTCTTGTTGCTGCATTCAGCGACATGTTTCAAGCATGGGGAATCCCGAAGGAAAAAGTGCATGTTATTCTAAGGGATAACACAAAGAACATGGAAAAGGCCATGAGGGATGCCCATCTACCCAGCCTGCCGTGCATGGCGCATTCACTCCAGCTCGCTGTGACCGAGGGAGTCATGTCACAACGCAGCATCGCTGACATAATCGCTTCTGGAAGACTCATCGTCGGTCATTTCAAACACTCCCCGCTTGCTTACTCACGACTTCAAAGTATTCAGAAACAACTGGGCCAGCCTATCAAGAGACTACAGCAAGATGTACCTACCAGGTGGAACAGTACTGTATACATGCTGCAGAGTCTGCTGGAACAGAAACGTGCCCTGTGTGCTTATGTAGCCGACTATGACTTACCCTCCATGTTCACCAGTAGCCAGTGGAAATTAGTTGAAAATATGATTTCGCTACTCACCCCATTTGAAGAGCTCACGCAGCAGATCAGCTCATCCACTGCATCGGCTGCAGATGTTATACCATCCATCAGAGCTTTAACTCGTCTTCTGGAGAAGACAGCAGAGACTGACCACGGTGTAAAAACTTCAAAAGCCACGTTGTTGGAAGCGGTCCAGAAAAGATTCCGTGACATTGAATGTGAGCGCCTGTATAGCATTGCTACAATCCTCGATCCGAGGTGAGAAATCTTATTTTACACATTTGTTTGTGTGAGTGTGTGCGCGCGCGCATCAGAGCGTATTAAAGAGCATGCAAATGAGTATTTCAAACGTTTTAATTCATAACTGATAAAAATATATATATTTTTGACTATTCTAGTAAGCTCCTTAATTCATATAGCAAGAATAGGCATATTTGGTCTAAATGATTGATACAAGAAGCTATTATTACTGAAATAGTGTAATTGTGTTATTTTGGGTAGGCTTGTATTTCCTTAAAATTCTGTTAAATTTGCTGTAAACATGAGCATTTAGAAGAGTTATTAATAAGATTAATAATAATAATAAAAAAGCATATTTTTTGGAGTATGCTAGGCTGACTAATCATAGCAAGAGCCAATCATAACCTTCAAAATTAAATAATAGAACATTTTCTTAGTATAGATTTTCCATTTTTCTTGTAATTTCTCTGTGCTGTTACATATTTATTTTCTAACATGGAGCAACTGTAACCCAATAATTAAAGTATTTTTGATTCTGATTTTTGACAAATTCAAATTCAATTTAAATAAATTAATGAATGTTTTGTTTTCTTGTAAATTAAAGGTACAAAGACAGATATTTTTCTGACGCAGTCAAGCCCCAGATACGTGGACTGCTTTCTAATGTCCTGGCCACTGGATTGGAGCAGCAGGATGGTGAGGCGAGTTTGGCTGCAAGCGGGTCCGGACCCCCAGAGAAAGTACCACGAACCGGCTCCTTGCATGCTATGTATGCTGAGTTGTTGGGTGGAGATCAGGAATGTGGTAGCAGTGAAAACAGCAGCTCAGCATCATTGCAATTGAATTTCTACCTGTCAGAGCCAGTTATCGCTCAAAGTGGACAGCCACTTGTTTACTGGCAGAACAATAAAAGCCGCTTTCCCGCAGCACGCACCTACCTCTGTGCACTGTGTACAAGTGTTGATAGCGAACGACTTTTTAGCACAGCAGGGAATATTATTGATGAGAAGAGGAACAAGCTGTCAGCCAAAAATGCAGAGATGCTTATATTTATAAAGAAAAATCTGCCATTGATGCTTAAGAAGTAAGCTTTGGGCAATCTAATAATCTCTATCCCCCCTCTCTCTTTTTCTACCTCTCTCTACCTCCCTAAATGCCCACAAAATCTGAATGAGTATCTCAGAAAGCTGTTATAGATATACAGATATGGAAGTTGTTAGTTATTAGAATGTTTTGTTGCTGTGCACTTTACTACCTGTGCTCCTTGAAATGGTGTTTTACAATAACCAATGTCTGACTGACTTAAAACAATATTTTGGCTATAGCCTTTTTTGTTGCAGTTTTAAAAGTAGCCTAAAGCTAAATTTAAAGACTCAGATGTTATGTCTTATCTTATTTTATTTATATATTCTCCAGGAAAGTTGTATTAGTCAAGTCCTAAGTTGTTCCTAATAACCAAACACATGCTGCTAAGTTAATTTGTTGGAAATGTTGCTTCCAAATAAATACACAGTTGTCAATTCATGATGCGTTGTCTTCTCTTAATTGTAATACTTAATGTGCATTGTTGTTAAATATTGTTTAAAAAATTATGCTACATGATAAATAGAAGGCTTCAAATAGACCCTGTAATCGGTGATCAGTATCGGTATCGGGTGATACAGCTTCCAGCAATCGGGGATCGGTGATCGGCCCCAAAAATCCTGATCGGAGCACCCCTACTAATGAAGCAGAGCAGGATTTACAATCTTGTTTTGACCTCACTGATTGGAGTGTTTTTGAAGCTGCTGCCACCGATCTGGATGAACTCACAGAGACCGTAACCTCATATATCAGTTTCTGTGAGGATATGTGTATTCCTACAAAGACTCAACTAATTTACAATAATGACAAACCGTGGTTCACTGCAAAACTCAGACAGCTCCGTCAGGCCATAGAAGATGCTTACGTGAAGGGGGACAATGTCTTGTATAAACAGGCTAAATACACACAGGAAAAAGAGATCAAAGTGGCAAAGAGGAATTATTCTGAAAAAATAAGGACTCAGTTCACTTCCAACGACTCCGCATCAGTGTGGAAAAGTCTAAAGAAGATCACCAATTACAAGACACCACCCCCCAGCACCGTAGAGAATCAACGACTGGCAGACGATCTGAACGAGTTTTACTGCAGGTTTTAAAGAACACCCATCACCTGCCCTGAACGCCTCCCCACACAACCATTCGCACCCTTCACAACTCCTGCAAGCAGCCCTGAATGCCTCTTCAAACAACCGTTCACACCATTAACAGCCCCTGCAACCCATCCTGAACACCTCTCCAATCAAGCACTCTCACCATTCACACCTCCTGCATCCCCCCTCTCAGGTGGGGCACCTGCAATTCAGATCAGCGAGGATGCGGTGCCCCAGGTCTTCCGGAAGCAGAAAAGGAAAAAAGCACCAGGCCCAGATTGTGTTACACCAGCCTGTCTGAAATCCTGTGCTGACCAGCTGGCCCCCATCTTCACACAGATGTTCACACAGATCTTCAACAGATCGCTGGAGCTGTGCGAAGTCCCTTCATGCTTCAAACGTTCCACCATCATCCCCATCCCTAAGAAACCCAAAATTACAGGACTAAATGACTACAGGCCTGTGGCTCTAACGGTTTTCAGTTTGCCTACAGAGCAAACAGGTCTGTGCACGATGCAGTAAACATTGGACTGCATTATGTTCTGCAACACCTAGACAGACCGGGGACTTATGTGAGGATCCTGTTTGTGGACTTCAGCTCGGCCTTCAACACGATCATCCCAAACCTCCTCCTGCCCAAACTAAATCAGCTCTCCGTGCCCACCTCCATCTGTCAGTGGATCAACAGCTTCCTGACAGACAGGCAGCAGCTAGTGAGGCTGGGAAAATACACATCCAGCACCCGTACAATCAGCACCGGAGCTCCCCAGGGCTGCGTTCTCTCCCCACTGCTCTTCTCCCTGTACACCAACGATTGCACATCTAAGGACCCCTCTGTCAAGCTCCTGAAGTTTGCAGACAACACCACACTCATCGGCCTCATTCAGGACGGTGACGAGTCTGCTTACAGACAGGAGGTAAAAGAGCTGGCTGTCTGGTGCAGTCTCAACAACCTGGAGCTTAACACGCTCAAAACAGTGGAGATGATGGTGGACTTCAGGAGAAACCCCCTGCACTCCCCCCACTCACCATCATGAACAGCCCTGTGACTGCAGTGGAGTCATTCAGGTTCCTGGGAACCACCATCTCTCAGGACCTGAAGTGGGACAATCACATTGACTCCATTGTGAAAAAGGCCCAGCAGAGGTTGTACTTCCTCCGCCAACTGAGGAAGTTTAACCTGCCACAGGAGCTGCTGAAACAGTTCTACTCCACCATCATTGAATCCATCCTCTGCACTTCAGTAACTGTCTGGTTCAGCTCAGCTTCTAAATCTGACCTCAGAAGACTACAGAGGGTAGTCCGAACTGCTGAGCGAATCATCGGTACAACCCTCCCTTCTATTCAAGAACTGTACTTATCCAGAGTGAGAAAAAGGGCTGTCAAAATCACTCTGGACCCCTCACATCCAGCACACTCCCTCTTTGAACTGTTGCCATCTGGTCGACGCTACAGAGCACTGAGCACTAGAACGACCAGACACAGGACCAGTTTCTTCCCTCAGGCAATCCATCTTATGAACAGCTGATAATAACGGCGGACACACTACACTTTATATTTATATACACACATACACTTTATTTATCTAACACACATACTTAGTATACACTTAAATTTTGCACATAATATATATATGTACATACATAACTGCATTTTGTAATATACCTGCCTACAATTGTCATTTGTATATTGTCATTCACTATCTACTTATTTGTATTTTTTATTCTTTTATTATGTGTTTTATGTTCTGTCGCTGTCATTCTGTTGTACTGCGGAGCTTCTGTCACGAAAACAAATTCCTCGTATGTGTAAACATACCTGGCAATAAAGCTCATTCTGATTCTGATTCTGATTCTGAAGATTATATTTGTTTGAATGCATTATTGAGAAAGCGATTGCGTGTGTATAATTAAGTGTTGTAGTAGTCTACGTGTTTAAGTCATGCTTTCAGCTGAAAATATTCAGTATTTAGAAGAATCAAACATCCTTGAGAACTATAACTTCCCGCTCATGTCCATATAGCCTTCATAGCCTTCACATTCTTTCTGATTTGAGTGATCCTTATCTATCAAGCTAGCTAAATATGTTTAACATGTGATTTCTAGCTAAATATCCAGTTATATTATGGTCTGTTGGCATGAATTGTTCTCGTGACGGAGCGTTGCTGGAGCGCTCTTGGAGCGAGTGAAAACCACGACGCTCCGACTTTTAAAAGATCTGCTCCTCGCTCCAGTCAAAATCACACGCTCCACTCCGCGCTCCGCTCACATACTCTGATTCATATCTCTGACTGTAATATGAATATACTGTGTGTTTCTGAGCTGGATCTGCTGATGTGATGTGACAGCAGTAATGTCTCATACTCATATCTGACTGTCTGTGTGTTTTAGGGTAGGACTCTCAGTATTTAGACGTCAGTTCAGTTTCCTCAGGATCAGCTGATGGTGAATAAGAGCCGCTACAGGAATCAGTGATGTGAAGTTAAATGAATGCATGGAAGTGTAATGTGTGGAGCAGTGTTGATGAACAGAAGAAACAAGCTTCAAGGAAACTGAACAAATTCAGCAAAAGACGTTTTTATCCAAAGGACATTAAGAAAATAGTTGATATGTTTATACAGCACTGAAAACCAAGAAAATCAATGTGATATTTTCAGTGATGGTCTTATATCCTGAGCTGTCCAGATTTAATATAGATCATCATAACTGTGTATCCTGAAATTCAGAAATAGAAAACTTATCACTTGTACATTTTCTTATATTTTAATCCAGTCTAACATTTGAGTGTGTAACCTTTGTATGTATGTGTTTATTTTTATTAAAATATGTTTCATCTCGAGAAGAGGGACTTCCACTTGATATCGTCATGATACCTAACATTTCTCTTGTGCTTGTGCTCTCTGTAAATTCTTGTCCTTCACTCTCTGTGTCAGTCTGTTCTTTCTCTCTTTCATCCTGCCTATTATTCACCTGTGTCTTAGAGTCATTTGGCTGCTTCTTGCTACTCTTCCTGAAGAAGGATGCTATATCTGCTGCCTTTCTCTCCATTTTCCACACATTTCACTGACTGACTGACATCAATACCAATCAAAACATAAGCAAAACATATCAACATTAACATGTTTGAAAAATGGCAAAAAAATGTAGGATTATTGTTGAGCAACGATTAGATGTTTTTGTTGTAGGTACCTAATTTTATCTTGACTTTATCTAGATCTAGAACTCTGCGTCATGCGCATGACGATGCAAATATGATGAGAGCGCAACGGTTATTCACATCCATCTAACGTTAGCGTGTTTACATAGAAAAGTAACTTTACTGTATATAAAATCTTTATATATTCATTTATTTATTCAGAGATAAAATAAACATAGTTTTGAGCATCTGAGTCGGCTAATATGAAGCTAGCTAAGTTAACTGCTCCTTACGTTACCTGTTTGTTGCACAGGACAATGATAAAACTTCAGACACAAATAGTTGAACGGAACTAAAATAATAATTTATCTGACTTTAATAACTCACCTGAAAAGATTTGTTTGTGTGCTCAAACACGAGTTGAACCAGGCACAAAAGCGAAGCTTCACTCCTCGTCTCTCTCAGTCCTCGACTTTTTACAAATGCTGGAAAGAAACGCGCGCTACGGATAACGATAACGCATTTGCCTGTAAGTGACAAGTGATTCAATTGTCGCGATAGTTTCGCAGTCGGAATGTAATCTTTTTGCCATGATCGATCGAGGTCATTTTGATCAAAATCTAAGAAACTAGATCGGGGTGGCCATGATTATTTCCATGGCCACCCCTGCCCCTGAGCTCACGTGCGCTTGTGGAAGAATGTAAACACTCACCAGAATGAACGAGTGAAACTCCCGCGGTGAATAGAACGGCTTGCAGTTGACAAACAGCATTTCTAGATCAGGACAGCACATCTTCTTTAACACAGTTACATCTCTACACCAGCGTTCATTGATGTAAAAGCATGTCCCGCCACCGTGCGATTTCTCCGTTGATTCTGCGTCCTGATCTGCTCTAAACAGCTGAAAGTCCGGCAGATGGAGCGCGCTGTCCGGTATGACGTCATTCAGCTAGGTTTCTGTGAAACACAGAGCAGCAGAGACAAGGTGGTTTTAACTTTCTTGATTTTGCTTCCTTAAACAATACGTTTAAGATCAATTGGTTGAGGCAGTTCTTGAACGATTCTGATTCCTTATGGAATGCTATTCCCAATTATATTTTTTCTAAAGTTGGTGGTCTTCCCTTTCTGTTAGTATGTAATTATAATATTTCTAAATTACCCATAAAATTGTCAAATTTCCATAAACAGGTACTTCTGGCCTGGCACTTGATTTACAAACATAATTTTAGCCCCCACAGGTATTTTATATGGAATAACCATGATATCCGTTACAAACATAAAACACTCTTTTTTTCAGATTGGTTTAATAATAATATTCTTTTTATCCCATATAATATTCGTTTATAAATAAATATTCGTTTCTCAACTTGTAAATCCAAATGGTCATTTGTTTTCTTATTCTGAATTCTTAACTAAATATTGTATTCCTGTCACCCCACGAGACTTTGCCATAGTGATGGATGCCGTTCCCAGTGGATATATTGCACTTTTGAAAAACTCAGGCAATTCTTTACTCTCTTCTACCTCCTGGTTACAGCCTTGTGAGACAGCAATAGGGAAGATCTGTTTTTTTATCTAGTCCCTCTCTTAGGAATAGAAAGATTAGAGAACTTTTTCAGAATGATATTATTACTGTCCCATGTATAATATCATATTGGAGTAATTCTTTTAATGATATTCCTTGGAAGAAAGTGTGGTCTCTGTCCAACAAATATCTAATCACTAATAAGGTTAAAGAGGTATCATTCAAGTTGCTATCGATTCTACCCAGTCAATCTTTTTATCAAAAAAATTTTCCAGAGTTGGATCCCTTATGTTCCTTCTGTGGAGTGGAAGATGAGTCTATACCTCACCTTTTTTGGGATTGTGTTCATGTAGCTACTTTTTGGGAAAAATTTGTACGTACGTACTTATTAGTAAATTTTTCTATGGGGTTTAAGGATGTGTTATTTGGTTGTTATAACTCTGACAAAAATCTGAAAGACAAGTATTTTCTTGTAAATCTTTTTATTTTTCTAGCCAAGTTTTCTGTACCCAAGTGTAAATTTTTGTCTGTCAAACCTATTTTTATTGTCTTTTGAAATTACCTTAAATATTACTTGAGTACTATATCTTATTCCAACAATGCCAAAGCTTTAAAATCAGTTACATTATGCACAAAGTATAATATTTATGCTTTTTTATAATGTAAACAAAAGGGACTCGAGGCATCTCTGTCTCTCTTGAATTTATTTAAAGGATATATTACCCCTGGCTCAATTATTATTATTTTGTAAATGTATTTTTTTTTTAATTTTGTTATTATTTTGTTTTACTTTTATCTATTTTACGTGCTTTTTACTTTACTTACTCTTTGTCTAGTGTTGATAATCATTTTATTTTTTGTTTTTGTAGATGAAACTGTATTTGCTGCTATGTTTGTTCAATAATAAAAAAAAAAAAAAACGGAGCAGCAGAGAGTGAGAAATCCTTATTTGTCCGAGAGAGCAGAAGGAGTTTCAAAGAGTTTCTATTAATGTGGCTTATTGTAACACTTTTGTGCAAACGGTGTGCTACCTTGATTTTATCAAATTATATAATCACATCTATTCATTTTACAGTCCTGCTACTAGCATTTTATTCAGACTAAAACCCCTTTAATTCGGGTGAGAAAGGTTTTTTTTTTTTTTTTGAGTGACTTTTGCACATATAATAATACCACTGCAGATGCATTTCACAGCATTAAGGTTATCTATTAATTGATCTTTAATTTTAAAGACGATCAATCATCAAAAATTGACATCCCTAAATGCAAACAGTTGGATTGTATTGAACTTATTTTATGACAAAACTGATTGAATTTGAATTGTGTACATTTTAGTTATAAACGAGTGTAATTTAAGAAAAATGTATATTATATGGGATTTAAAACAGTTTTGAATTTGATATTGATATTTATTTTTTTTAACTGAATATTTAACATTTGAAATTTAACATAATGGATTTTTTTAAGGCAAAGTGTTATAGACATGTATTTTCAGTTCCGCTGCTGGCCAAATGTGTGCCCTAAGCAGGATTGTATTGTTGTGCCCCCCTTCCTCAAATATGATGATGGAAAAAACACCTACTATAGGGGTAAACACAGAACTTTAATCAAATAAAAAGTAAATGAATACATTTTATTATTTACAAATTACAATTGTAGCTCTCGACATTAACCTATGGCTATAATTTTATTATGAATCTAATTTATTTATAGTCTCAAGCATTCAGAAATCATGCAAAAGAAAATTAAGCAGTTTTACTATGATAAAACCATGGTTTATTTTTGTAAGGGTTGTGATATGAACCTAAAAAAAAAAACTTTCACAGGAATGTGCCTGAAAGTGATAAACGGGCCTCGTTTTTACCTAAATTATTTATAATTTATTTTAATATATATTAAAAATGTATAAGGTGTGCATTGTAGCTGACACCTAAATGAACTCATTACAATTGTTTTATGACTAAAAGTCTTTCTCCTCAAATGCTTTGAACTTCAAATTTCCGTTTGAGCCCATGTGAAAAAGTAGCATAATTTACATATGATTTACAGTTTATTTTAATATCAAACATTCAATTCAATTGTGCATTATAGCTGACACCTAGATGAACAATTACAGTTGTGACTGTAAGTCATTCTCCTCAAATGCTACTGACTTTAGAAAAGTGTATACCAATATCGCATCTAACTCTAAGTGGTCTCTGGTGTTTGTTTTAAAGTATATTTGGTGTAAAAGTAGCATCACCGTGTCTATACGGGACGCAACAGCTTGAAGTGACAAAGCGTCCTGTAAAGAGCTCGGACTCTGTCAGAAATAGAACAGGAATCCGTTTGCTGTTGGAGATTTCACATTCAGTGTAGACACTATCACTGATTATAATCCACCGGTTCTTCTGTCTTCAGTCTGGACGAGGTGTGAGCGTCATAACTCCAGGGACGGATGAACACACGGCTCTACTGGACACGTACTCGGAGAACTAGACCAGAGGGACCCCGCCGAAATACTGCTGCTCCCGGAACCAGATTTCAGACAGACACCTCAGATTTCTGAACCAAGTGGAGCTTGAATGTAATTGTGATGGCTGGTGAAAGACAGTCCGGAAACAAATGCGAGTTAACAGGATTTAATGAAATGAATACAAGTAGAACAATGACACACAAAGACGATGGGACGATAACACTCCAGGGAGACGGTGGTTGGTGAGAAATCCAGCCTGAAGTGGAGTGTAGGTGGGAAGTCCGGGTCTTGGTGGCGTGAGGCAGCAGGAGAGAGTGGCACTGGAACTGCGGGGAATGGAGCCGAAGGTAAGAGTCCGTGGCTGAGTGATCGTGCGGAGAGTGGATGAGGTTCTAGGGAAAAACACAGACATCCTAACGCAAACTAACACTAAAGCCAGACGGGGTAACACAACGACATGAAACAACGATCTCACAAACACAAGACGTGAGACAAGCCATTATATAGGAGATGAGTAATGAGTGGCAGCTGTTGCTGATACAATTAACGGAGACGCCCACAACTAATCAGTGCAGACGCAGAACACACAGAATTCACCACAAAGTGTAAACAACCCGAGATCACGGTTTACCAACTGTGACAGTATCCCCCCCCCCCAAGAACTCCTCCTGGGAAATGCTGGTGGCTGGTACCCTACACTACACTGGAACGGAGAGAGGCCCGTAGCTGACACTGGCAACGAATTGTGGGCGTACTCCACCACAGAGAGTTGTTGACTCCAGGAAGAAGGATTCTTGGAGACCAAACATCTCAACGTCCTCTCTAAATCTTGGTTGGCTCGCTCAGACTGTCCGTTGCTTTGGGGATGATAACCCGACGACAAGCTAACTGACGCTCCTAATAACTTGCAAAATTCTCTCCAAAATTTGGATATAAACTGGGATCTGATAAACTGTCTGAGACCACATCTACCGGGAGGCCATGAAGCCGAAAGACGTGATCTAACACAGTAACCGCTGTCTCCTTGGCTGTCGTTAATTTGGGCAAGGGAATGAAATGTGCCGCCTTCGAGAACCGGTCCACTACAGTCAAAACGACTGTCATGCCATTAGAGGGCGGGAGGGCGGTAACAAAATCTAGAGCGATATGTGACCAGGGTCTCGAAGGGACAGACAGCGGTTGAAGGAGCCCATCAGGAGGTCGGTTAGATGACTTACCACTGGCACACACTGAGCAAGCCAAAACAAAATCGCGGACGTTGCGAGCCATACGTGGCCACCAGAATCGTTGTCTAACCAACCCATTAGTTCTACTTATCCCTGGATGACAAGCCATGTTGGAACAATGACCCCACCGGACAACTTCGGACCTTAACTCCTCCGGCACAAATAAGCGGTTCGGTGGGCAACCGGACGGAGGCGTTACCCCTTCTAAGGCCGTCTTGACCTTCGACTCGACCTCCCATACGAGTGCTGAGACAACTAATCTCTCAGGCAAAATACACTCAGGAGTAACGGGACGGGCGGAGGGATCAAATAGACGTGACAAAGAATCGGGTTTAACGTTCTTGGAACCCGGGCGGTACGATAGGGTAAAATCAAAACGACCGAAAAAAAGTGCTCACCGAGCCTGCCTGGAATTGAGTCTTTTAGCAGTTCTAATGTATTCTAAATTCTTATGATCGGTCCAAACAATAAAGGGAACCCCTGAACCCTCTAACCAGTGGCGCCACTCCTCCAACGCTAATTTGACCGCCAACAACTCTCTATTGCCAATGTCATAATTACGTTCGGCAGGAGATAATCGATGAGAGAAAAACTCGCAAGGGTGGACCTTATCGTCTGAAGCAGCACGTTGGGACAACACTGCTCCTACCCCCACCTCTGATGCGTCGACCTCCACCACGAACTGCCGTGTGGGATCAGGGGCGATAAGGATGGGAGCCGAAACAAAGCGGTTCTTAAGGTTGGAAAACGCAGTTTCAGCTGCGTCAGACCACCTGAACGGAGTACTGGGGGAGGTCAAGGCTGTCAGAGGTGAGGCTAGTTGGCTGTAATTACGAATAAAACGCCGATAGAAATTGGCGAACCCCAGAAACCACTGTAGGGCCTTACGGGAATCTGGAGATGGCCAATCTATCACAGCCTTAACCTTGTCAGGGTCCATTCGTATTCCCTCAGACGACACGATAAACCCTAGGAAGGGGACCGACTGTGCATGGAATACGCACTTCTCCGCCTTGACAAAAAGCCCATTCTCTAGTAACCTCTGGAGCACTCGTCTGACATGTTGGACATGTTCCTGGAGAGATGAAGAAAAAATCAGTATGTCATCCAGGTAAACATATATAAACTGATCTACCATATCTCTCAACACGTCATTCACGAGTGCTTGGAAAACCCCGGGCGAGTTGGAAAGCCCGAACGGCATAACCAAATATTCAAAATGCCCTCTAGGGGTATTAAAGGCAGTTTTCCATTCATCCCCCTTCCTGATGCGACCAAATGATAAGCATTACGTAAATCCAATTTTATGAATACCGATGCTCCCTGCAACCTCTCGAAAGCTGAAGACATGAGTGGTAATGGATAAGTATTCTTAATAGTAATGTTGTTCAGCTCCCGGTAATTGATACAAGGTCGCAGAGAACCATCCTTCTTACCCACAAAAAAGAACCCCGCCCCCGCTGGAGATGAGGAAGGACGGATGAATCCAGAGTCTAGGGAATCAGAAATGTATTTCTCCATGGCCTCCCTCTCAGGAATAGAAAGAGAGTATAACTTGCCTTTAGGCGGAGATTTACCTGACACTAAGTCTATGGCACAGTCATAGGGACGATGCGGAGGAAGAGGAGCAGCCCGGGACTTACTGAACACTTCCTTCAGGTCCAGATACTCTACGGGCATGTTTGGCAATGCCATGGTCTCCTTCTGAAAGACAGACACAGGAACAACAGGACAGGCAGAAACCAAACAAGACTCATGACAACTTTCACTCCACAATGTGATAGTGTTCGAACCCCATTCCACTCGTGGATTATGTTTGGACAACCAGGGGTGACCTAAAACAATGGGAGCAACAGGGGAGTCCATGAGAAAAAAGGATATGGTTTCTTGATGATTGCCGGATGTGATGAGTGTGATGGGTTCAGTATGATGGGTGACAGGAGGCAGTTCCTGGCCGTTGAGTGCGGTGACATGGATGGGGAGAGACACAGGACGGACAGGAATGTTCAGGTGATATGCAAGTGAAGAATCAATTAAATTACCTTCGGCTCCGGAGTCCAGAAGAGCTTGGCATTCATGATGTTGATTCCTCCACCGCAGTTTCACCGGAAGGAGGGTCGATAATGTGGGTGAGGACTTCTCGGCGGAGATCCCACCCGATAGTAGCCTCAGGTTTACTATCGGGCTGACTCTTTTACCGGGCAAGAGTAGTTGTTATGATTAGCGCCTCCACAGTACAAACATAGTCCTTGGGACCTCCGCCGTTCCCTCTCCCTCCGGGATAGCAGAGCTCGACCCACCTGCATGGGCTCGTGATCGTCGACAGAACCGACCGTGTTCTCTAGACTCAAGCGCCCCCTACCGGAAGAGACGGGTCGTCTGGAGGGACTGTGTTGACGGCCCAGGCGATTAAACCTGGCCTCCACCCGCAACGCCAGGTCAATGAGTTCGTTGAGGGTAGGAGGCAGCTCGAGGAGGTAGATCTCCTGCTGAACACGGTCGGATAACCCATGAAGGAATCTATCCCACTGCGCCGCCTCGTTCCACTGGCACGCGGCCGCCAGGGTCCGGAACTCGATGGAGTATTCAGTGACAGATGAGTGTCCTTGTTGGAGTTCCGAGAGGCACTCCTGCCAAAGGCCTCCCTGCCGGTCGCGACCCGGTCGAAAACTCTCTTCATCTCTTCAGATAGGAGGTGGAACGAGGCACAGCACGGATGTTGATTCTCCCACACCGCCGTTCCCCATAAGGCAGCCTTGCCTGATAATAGTGTGAGCGTGAACGCTACCTTGGATTCTTCTGCGGCGAAAGTGCGGGGCTGCAGGGCAAAATGCATAGAGCACTTGTTAAGAAATGTTCTGCAATAAGTTGGCTCACCAGCGTAATTCTCCGGTGCCGGAAGTCGCGGCTCAGGCCGGAAGTGGTCCTGGGGAATCCCCGGGGGAACGGTTGGCGCAGGCGGGGCGATGGGCGCAGTGGGAGACGTGAGCTGATGGATCTGCTGGGTGAGCTCGGACACCTGTGCCACCAGCGCTTGGACAGCGCGTCCGGTGTTCGAGATGCTCTCCTGCTGCTGATCCATTCTCTTGACGCTATGGTGCATGAAATCGGTGAGGGTGTTGGTGCTCGCTGCTTCCATGTTGGGTGAGATCGTTCTATGACGGCTGGTGAAAGACAGTCCGGAAACAAATGCGAGTTAACAGGATTTAATGAGATGAATACAAGTAGAACAATGACACACAAAGACGATGGGACGATAACACTCCAGGGAGACGGTGGTTGGTGAGAAATCCAGCCTGAAGTGGAGTGTAGGTGGGAAGTCCGGGTCTTGGTGGCGTGAGGCAGCAGGAGAGAGTGGCACAGGAACTGCGGGGAATGGAGCCGAAGGTAAGAGTCCGTGGCTGAGTGATCGTGCGGAGAGTGGATGAGGTTCTAGGGAAAAACACAGACATCCAAACGCAAACTAACACTAAAGCCAGACGGGGTAACACAACGACATGAAACAACGATCTCACAAACACAAGACGTGAGACAAGCCATTATATAGGAGATGAGTAATGAGTGGCAGCTGTTGCTGATACAATTAACGGAGACGCCCACAACTAATCAGTGCAGACGCAGAACACACAGAATTCACCACAAAGTGTAAACAACCCGAGATCACGGTTTACCAACCGTGACAGTAATTTACCAAAGAAAAGAAAGTATGAGGCAGAACGCACGCTTGCTGTTCTCTGGTGAATTCTCTCTTCATGAACAACAATGTAGAGCTGTGCACACAATGTAAGTAAGAGATTAATTTGACAGTGTAAACAGCTTCAGTGATTATAATCAGAGTTTTTGAGAGAGCTTGAACTCTTGCTAGACTGAAGTCAGTGATAATGTTCTTGACTTTGAGGATTGATTCTTTGCTCTCTTTCTGTTCAGTGAAACGCTTATAATTGGTAACTTACAATGTTTTGACTAATTCATGTTAAATACAAAGTCATAAAAATATATAGTTAATTTGTGGTTACCAGAGTTTAATTATGTAGTTTTTGTTAAAACCATAGTTAATTTTTAAGAGTGTGTTAAGCTTAATTGTCAAAATCATTTGTGAATGAAGTTTAAACAAACAGCACAAATAACGTATAACGCTTTAATGTGTTATTATTTTGTTTTGTGAGAATAAATGTGAATATTTGTAATAAATTACAACAATGAGCGACCAAGTGTCAGCTTTACAAAAGAAGAACCTCATGAGTATGAACTATTTTAGTCGTGTCATTTCTGCTCCTTTTCCCACGCGAAGTGCTGTCTTTATTTGTACAGGTACAGATACTTCTAGAGCAGATATGAGGGAGACTTCAGTCACGTTTGGAGCACGCTCTTTCACAGATGTCTGTGGATGTGGACTTCTTACAATTGATCTGTGTTCAGGAGCTGGTTTTCCTGAGTGCTGTATCCTCCAGGTCATCATTCCTGTGGACAGATGGGAAGACGTCACTGGTCTGCATCATGCTGTTACTTTAGAGAGACAAAGAAACGAGACGCATGTTGTGACGGCACAATTTGAACAAGGAGACGATATTTGCTTGAAATGAACAAAATTATCATAATTTTTGTTCTCAAAGGGATTGTGTTCCTTTAAAGGGACACTTTAACCACAAATGAAAATTGTCATAATTTACTCACTCACTCATGTCCTTCCAAATCTTTTTCATTCCTTAATGAATCCAGAAAAAATGATCAGAGATTCCAAGAAAATATTCGGCAGCACAACCATTTCAACACAGATATTAAGAGAATCAGATCAGTATATTAGAATGATTTCTGAAGATCATGTGACACTGAAGACTGGAGTAATGACTGGAGAAAATTCAGTTTTTCTGAGTTTGAAGTGTTTTCCTGCATTTTTTTGTGAGGTATCTTGTCCTGTGTGTTCTGCCATGTGTTCAGAAGACTTTATTGAAGCACATGCGAGTACCTGTGGGGAAAGGTTATTATTTTTATTTTATGCTTTGTGTTTTCATGAAATTATTGGTTTAACCTACAGTCCTTACCATTAGTTGTTTGTGTGTGGTAGTCATTTTTATTTAGCTAAATTGAATTTCTTTCAGAGCTGACGATAGACCAAACCAAGATTTCATCATAACGGGACAAAAGCAAGACAAGCACAAGAGATGCAATTAAGTCTAATTTATTAATCTTTGTTTAAGTAATATTAGATTATTTGAGGGAGGGAGCACTGGAAAAAATCTGAAGTTTTCAATTACAGACTTTCAGAATGACAATTTCAGGAAGGTTTATTAGCATTACAGCTGGGTAAAATAATATTGATGTCTCAATTTTAATCGAACCGATCTCATCTTTACAAACTGATTGGTAAATCCCAAGGATGGATCGTCTCTTTACAGCTGATGAATGAACATAACATTATAGCACATCTCTCATCCATTAAACCACAATAGGCTTTGTGTTTTGTTACTTTTGATAAGAAACAAAGTCTCAGATTTGATTTCTGTCCATCTTATCTTGAAATGTAACCAATAAATCTGACTGTGGTCCTCTCTATCTAATGCAGTGACGATCACGCAGTGTGTCTCAGGTCAAGTGAAGCGACAGCATGCAGCACACTTGAAAGATCACGTCTTCCTCTGTTTTTAACACCAGTTACGGGCTACAGCGCCAAATAAACATGAATGAATGCCAAAGGGTCTGTAAACAGATACAGGACAATTTACTGACATGAATCCTGTCACATGTAATCGCTCAATCAGTGCTTCAGCCGTACTTCAGAGACGTCACAAACAGCTCGTCAACAAGATGTCATGTTTCTCATCAAATCCATATTCAGGGACCATCAACTTGGTATTCAGCTACAAAATTACTTCTGGAGAGGAGCATTTTGATAAATAAATACACCATATTACATTCATTGTAATGTTTAATTAATATTGTTGTTGTACTTTAGGATAGTTGGTGAAATAATGGCAGTGAGCATTACTCAGGACGGACCTTTTTCATGGAGTGGATTTACAATTTCATTTCTTCCGGGAGATTAATAAAGATGAGCTGACATAACAGATGCAGACCTGCTAGATCTGATTGACAAGGTTTTCTAATTCAACTCAATTCAGATTTGTATATACATCTGTGTAGTGTATGTGTGTGTTACTCCTGGTTTTTATTTCTTTAGATTGAGACTGCAGACACTACAGCCTTGCTTGAGCTTTCTGAAAGAATCGTAGCATGTGGTACACAGGATCCTAACATGTGATGAAAGGAAGACATTGTCAGGTGTAGTATCTGTGATTCTGTCCATCTGACTCTCCTCCTTTCTCTTCAATCCACACATCAGGGTTAGATGTTTTTGGGACATTATACTCATTCGTAGACTCTCGTCTGCAGCTTTTTACAGGTTTTCCATTGTCATGAGAAATAATGAAATATCTGATGTCCCTGTCACTGTTTTAAGTGCGGTGGGTTCAGTGAAGCGCAGAGAGAATCACGGATTGTGAACTACTTGCAGGACTTCATTCAAAGCCTTGAAGATGAAGGGAACTTCATTACTCTTACTCTTAATACTTAAATTACATCAGTTCAACAACGGACCGGGCGTCTGACCAGTCAGAGCAGAGAGGGCTTGTGGAAAAGACTGAAGATTTGGATCATTTCACACTTTTGAATATAAACTTGTTGTAGGAAACCTCTAAAACAATTGTAAAACAGTATATTAGGGGCACTTTAAAAATGTGAGGTATTGTCAGTCCAAGTTCAGAGACTGTTAACACAAGTAAGGTTGCAGACATAGATGTGTGTGTTTTCTGCAGAAGAAGGGAGCAGCAGTAAGGAGAGCAGGGTTGAAGATGACAGCAAACAGGTGATAAAACAAACTGCACTAAAGGAAATGCAGAACAAGACAAGATCACCGTCAGCAGTTTCATGCAGTGGATTACTGGTCAGGGGCATGTCTCCATTACTTCTGCACATTTGATCCTGACTGTCAGCTTCGATATGGTCAGCATAGTTTCTGCTTGCCTCTAGTAAATGCATGTTCCTGTACTGTAACCTACACAGCAGCGAGAGACAAACACAGAGTTCCTCAGTCCCACTTTACATGTCCCTAAACCTCCCTGTCTCTACCCCTGGATCTAGATCCATCTCCTCCAACTTTAAATATGTCTTAACCGAGCGTCTCTGCTCGCTGGATCTTGTGTGTTCTGCAGTGAGGGCTACTGACTAAGACAGCATTACCATTCCTCGTATCTCTCAGATCGCTCATTATTTGTGTGCATCACTCCAATCTGCCACAGCTGCTCGGGACTTCGATTGTCCTCTGAGGAGAGTGAATGATGATTCCAGGCTTCTGAACATGTGTCCAAGTCTGCCTGAAGTCTTGGGAGAAAAGTGTAGTGCACACTGAAAAGGTCCTCAATCACTGATCTGTCGAGCAATCCTTCTGCTCCAGCGAGTGCAGCGTGTCTGAGGACTTGTTGGTGACCGTGATTCTGACATCACTCCAGAGACGCTCAATCCTGTTAGAAACAATACAAATTGAAATCCAAAAAAAAAAAAAAATATTAATAATTCAGGTTGAAAAGCAATGCAGTGAAAAAATATTTTACTCAATATTAATACATAATTGGTTGCAGTTAAGAGACACTGAAAAGCTAACTACAGATTAGTTAAGTTTAATTGAACTTTGTTTCATTTTACAAGTTTAGACAATTGTACTTTACCCTTGAAACTAATTTTAGCGCACATAACGTCTATCTGGAATAACAGGTGTATTTTGGTGAATAGATGATCTCTGTTCATCGATGAGTGCTGGAAGAAAGACAGATGGTCACTTACACGTTATGGACAACTCAGGAATATACTGAGTTATGATGATATTTGTGTTAAATATAATGTAAGTTAGTTCCTCTAAAATGTTTGATAAAATAATTAAGAATATACCATTGCAGTTGATTAAATTAGTTAAGGAACAAGTAAAATATTCAACAATATTTCCCAAAATACATGATCTCATGATAGAAAATGTTCTCACAGATTTTTGAGGAATTGTCTATTGTAACGTTGTTTTTCAGGTCAAGTAAGGAGATCTTATATATTTTATCATTATGATAGGAAAAGAGTGTCTGAATTTTCTTACATTTCCTGTCAAGCCTAAATGTAAAGAGCTGCATTTTAAAATTATGACTCTGTTGATTCAGATTGAGACTCCGGGGACTGTTTGTGTTTTTTTTTTTTTTTTTTTTTTTTTCAGATCTGTACTTCGAAGCAAGAAGTGTTTGTCAAACAGTTCATTAGTGATAACTGAATATTTGGGCCTGAGGCTTTTTTTTTAAGCTGTCGATTTGATTTTTAAATGATTTCAATGACAGGAAGTTGCATGTGTTGTGTTTTATGAATTGTGGATGGATTTATCAACTGGGAAATAAAGTTGAACAGAAATGATCATGAACTCTTAAAGATGATGATGAAATGAAAAGGTAATATTGCATATAAAATTATATCCAAGTATGAACTAACTTACGCAATACTGTAAATATTCTTACTCTACCCTAAATCAGTGAAAATGTTTGGCTCAGTTTACAGAAAGTGTACGTCACACATCCTTTCATTATTATGCAACATAGTTTTCTCCTCAGATGAGTATTTAACATCTTTATTCTTGTGGGGATTAGTGTGTAAGTGCTATACACAAACACACACACACACACCGGTCAGAGTTTGGGATCAGATTGATTTTTTATGTGTTGTTGTTGTTGTTTTTTACAGGAGTTTACTCGTCAAAACTGCATTTATTTGATCAACAACTTTTTTTATTTTAATATACATTAAAATCTATTTTATTTCTGTGATTGTCAGCATCATTCCTCCAGTCTTCAGTGTCACATGATCTTCACAAATCAGAATAATATGATGATTTATTATCAGAGTTGTGCTGCTGAAACTGTGATACTTCTTTCAGGATTCTTTGATGAATGAAATGTTAAAAAGAAGAGCATTTATTTAAAATATTCTTTTCTAACAATAAACAATATAAATCAAAAGTTTATAACTCTTTTAAGATGTATTAAATTGATAAGAAGTGAAATCAAAGATTAATATTGTTAGAAGATATTTATATTTTGAATAAACGCTGTTTTTAAAAAAAATATATATATACATTGAAGAATCCGGAAAAAAGTATCGCAGATTCCAAAATAATATTTGGCATCACAACTATTAATAATTCTAATAATAAATCATCATATTAGACTGATTTCTGAAGATCATGTGACACTGAAGACTTGAGGAATGATGCTGAAAATACAGCTGCACATCACAGAAATAAATTATATTTTAAAGGATATTAAAATATAAACCATTATTTTATATATTTTATTTTCATAATTTTGAATTATTACTGAAATACAACCTTTTTTTGTATCAAACAGTTCATTGAACAATAATTAATGAATTACCTGAAGCTGACAATGAAGTAAATGTATGATAATTAGCAAATATGATTAATTTAGCGCTGTAAACGCGCGTGTGAGGGGCGGAGACGCGCCGCGGAGCGTCAGACGCGCGTGAGGACCAAACACAGCAGAACGGTAGGAAACTTCACTCCTCTTATTATTTCTCTTTTACTATAGCGATTTATTTTTAGATACGTGATCTGAGTCTTTCATAGAGTTGTTTTATAAACGAAGTAACTTTGAAATCAGCTCTGAAAGTTCCTGTCAGTGTTTAAAAACTAATTATGATTTAATAACATGTTGAATGAATTTGGTAAGAACGGTATTCTGTTTTATTTACATAGAGGTTATTAATATAGGCTGAAATATAGTGTTTTTTATAGTGTAAAGGTGATCTTATGGTGCATTGCTCGTTAAAAGTTAGGCTGTTAATATAATATAGAGAAAGATCATTCTAAATTATTTTTACTATATTAAAACGCATTTATTTTTTACATTCATTGGTCGAAGTTTTCAGATTGTCACATCGGAGTCTGTTCGCTACTCGGTTGATTCAGATCGGCACTTCGGAGCATGTTCGCGACTCGGTTGATTCAGATCGGCACTTCGGAGCATGTTCGCGACTCGGTTGATTCAGATCGGCACTTCGGAGCCTGTTCGCGACTCGGTTGATTCAGATCGGCACTTCGGAGCATGTTCGCGACTCCGTTGATTCAGATTGAGACTCCGGTGACTGTTTGTGATTTTTTTTTTTAAATTCAGATCTGTACTTCGAAGCAAGAAGTGTTTGTCAAACAGTTCATTAGTGATAACTGAATATTTGGGCCTGAGGTTTTTTTTTCTTACCTGTCGATTTGATTTTTAAATGATTTCAATGACAGGAAGTTGCATGTGTTGTGTTTTATGAATTATGGATGGATTCATCAACTGAGAAACAAAGTTGAACAGAAATGATCATGAACTCTTAAAGATGATGATGAAAAGAAAAGGTAATATTGCATATAAAATTATATCCAAGTATGAACTAACTTGCACAATACTTTAAATATTCTTACTCTACCCTAAATCAGTGAAAATGTTTGGCTCAGTTTACAGAAAGTGTACGTCACACATCCTTTCATTATTATGCAACATAGTTTTCTCCTCAGATGAGTATTTAACATCTTTATTCTTGTGGGGATTAGTTTGTAAGTGCTATACACAAACACACACACACACACCGGTCAGACTTTGGGATCAGATTGATTTTTTATGTGTTGTTGTTTTTTTACAGGAGTTTACTCGTCAAAACTGCATTTATTTGATCAAAAATACAGGAAAAAAGGGAAATATTATTATGAAGTAAAACAACTTTTTTATTTTAATATACATTAAAATCTATTTTATTTCTGTGATTGTCAGCATCATTTCTCCAGTCTTCAGTGTCACATGATCTTCACAAATCAGAATAATATGATGATTTATTATCAGAGTTGTGCTGCTGAAACTGTGATACTTTGAAAGTATCTCTTCTAACAGGATTCTTTGATGAAAGAAATGTTAAAAAGAAAAGCATTTATTTAAAATAGAAGTATTTTCTAACAATAAACAATAGAGTTCAAAAGTTTATAACTCTTTTAGGATGTATTAAATTGATAAGAAGTGAAATCAAAGATTAATATTGTTAGAAGAAATTTATATTTTTAATAAACGCTGTTCTTTAAAAAAAAAAAAGTATACATCGAAGAATCCTTAAAAAGATTCCAAAATAATATTTGGCATCACAACTATTAATAATTCTAATAATAAATCATCATATTAGACTGATTTCTGAAGATCATGTGACACTGAAGACTGGAGGAATGATGCTGAAAATACAGCTGCACATCACAGTAATAAATTATATCTTAAAGGATATTAAAATATAAACCATTATTTTATATATTTTATTTGGATAATTTTGAATTATTACTGAAATACAACCATTTTTGTATCAAAAAGTTCAATGAACAATAATAAAGGAATTACCTGAAGCTGACAATGAAGTAAATGTATAATAATTAGCAAAGATGATTAATTTAGCGCTGTAAACGCGCGTGTGAGGGGCGGAGACGCGCCGCGGAGCGTCAGACGCGCGTGAGGACCAAACACAGCAGAATGGTAGGAAAATTCACTCCTCTTATTATTTCTCTTTTACTATAGCGATTTATTTTTAGATACGTGGTCTGAGTCTTTCATAGAGTTGTAGAGTTATTAGAGAAATAGAGTTATTTTTTACATTCTTTGGTCGAAGTTTTCAAATCGGGACTTCGGAGCCTGTTCGCGACTCGGTTGATTCAGATCGGCACTTCGGAGCATGTTCGCGACTCGGTTGATTTAGATCGGCACTTCGGAGCATGTTCGCGACTCGGTTGATTCAGATCGACACTTCGGAGCATGGTCGCGTCTCGGTTGATTCAGATCGACACTTCGGAGCATGTTCGCGTCTCGGTTGATTCAGATCTACACTTCTGAGCATGTTCGAGTCTCGGTTGATTCAGATCGGCACTTCGGAGCATGTTCACGTCTTGGTTGATTTAGATCGGCACTTCGGAGCATGTTCGCGTCTCGGTTGATTCAGATCGACACTTCGGAGCATGTTCGCGACTCGGTTGATTCAGATCGGCACATCGGAGCATTTTCGCGACTCGGTTGATTCAGATCGGCACTTCGGAGCATGTTCGCGACTCCGTTGATTCAGATTGAGACTCCGGGGACTGTTTGTGATTTTTTTTTTTTTTTTTTTTTTAATTCAGATCTGTACTTCGAAGCAAGAAGTGTTTGTCAAACAGTTCATTAGTGATAACTGAATATTTGGGCCTGAGACTTTTTTTTTCTAAGCTGTCGATTTGATTTTTAAATGATTTCAATGACAGGAAGTTGCATGTGTTGTGTTTTATGATTTGTGGATGGATTTATCAACTGAGAAATAAAGTTGAACAGAAATGATCATGAACTCTTAAAGATGATGATGAAAAGAAAAGGTAATATTGCATATACAATTATATCCAAGTATGAACTAACTTGCGCAATACTGTAAATATTCTTACTCTACCCTAAATCAGTGAAAATGTTTGGCTCAGTTTACAGAAAGTGTACGTCACACATCCTTTCATTATTATGCAACATAGTTTTCTCCTCAGATGAGTATTTAACATCTTTATTCTTGTGGGGATTAGTGTGTAAGTGCTATACACAAACACACACACACACACAACGGTCAGACTTTGGGATCAGATTGATTTTTTATGTGTTGTTGTTTTTTTACAGGAGTTTACTCGTCAAAACTGCATTTATTTGATCAAAAATACAGGAAAAAAGGGAAATATTATTATGAAGTAAAACAACTTTTTTATTTTAATATACATTAAAATCTATTTTATTTCTGTGATTGTCAGCATCATTCCTCCAGTCTTCAGTGTCACATGATCTTCACAAATCAGAATAATATGACTATTTATTATCAGAGTTGTGCTGCTGAAACTGTGATAATTCTTTCAGGATTCTTTGATGAATGAAATGTTAAAAAGAAGAGCATTTATTTAAAATAGAAGTCTTTTCTAACAATAAACAATATAGTTCAAAAGTTTATAACTCTTTTAGGATGTATTAAATTGATAAGAAGTGAAATCAAAGATTAATATTGTTAGAAGACATTTATATTTTGAATAAACGCTGTTCTTTAAAAAAATATATATACATCGAAGAATCCGGAAAAAAGTATCGCAGATTCCAAAATAATATTTGGCATCACAACTATTAATAATTCTAATAATAAATCATCATATTAGACCGATTTCTGAAGATCATGTGACACTGAAGACTGGAGGAATGATGCTGAAAATACAGCTGCACATCACAGAAATAAATTATATTTTAAAGGATATTAAAATATAAACCATTATTTTATATATTTTATTTTGATAATTTTGAATTTTTACTGAAATACAACCTTTTTTTGTATCAAACAGTTCATTGAACAATAATAAATGAATTACCTGAAGCTGACAATGAAGTAAATGTATAATAATTAGCAAAGATGATTAATTTAGCGCTGTAAACGCGCGTGTGAGGGGCGGAGACGCGCCACGGAGCGTCAGACGCGCGTGAGGACCAAACACAGCAGAACGGTAGGAAACTTCACTCCTCTTATTATTTCTCTTTTACTATAGCGATTTATTTTTAGATACGTGGTCTGAGTCTTTCATAGAGTTGTAGAGTTATTAGAGAAATAGAGTTATTTTTTACATTCTTTGGTCGAAGTTTTCAAATCGGGACTTCGGAGCCTGTTCGCGACTCGGTTGATTCAGATCGGGCACTCGACTTCGGACTCGTTGATTCAGATTGAGACTCCGGGGACTGTTTGTGATTTTTTTTTTAAAATTCAGATCTGTACTTCGAAGCAAGAAGTGTTTGTCAAACAGTTCATTATTGATAACTGAATATTTGGGCCTGAGGTTTTTTTTTTCTAACCTCTCGATTTGATTTTTAAATGATTTCAATGACAGGAAGTTGCATGTGTTGTGTTTTATGAATTATGGATGGATTCATCAACTGAGAAACAAAGTTGAACAGAAATGATCATGAACTCTTAAAGATGATGATGAAAAGAAAAGGTAATATTGCATATAAAATTATATCCAAGTATGAACTAACTTGCACAATACTTTAAATATTCTTACTCTACCCTAAATCAGTGAAAATGTTTGGCTCAGTTTACAGAAAGTGTACGTCACACATCCTTTCATTATTATGCAACATAGTTTTCTCCTCAGATGAGTATTTAACATCTTTATTCTTGTGGGGATTAGTTTGTAAGTGCTATACACAAACACACACACACACACCGGTCAGACTTTGGGATCAGATTGATTTTTTATGTGTTGTTGATTTTTTACAGGAGTTTACTTGTCAAAACTGCATTTATTTGATCAAAAATACAGGAAAAAAGGGAAATATTATTATGAAGTAAAACAACTTTTTTATTTTAATATACATTAAAATCTATTTTATTTCTGTGATTGTCAGCATCATTCCTCCAGTCTTCAGTGTCACATGATCTTCACAAATCAGAATAATATGATGATTTATTATCAGAGTTGTGCTGCTGAAACTGTGATACTTTGAAAGTATCTCTTCTAACAGGATTCTTTGATGAAAGAAATGTTAAAAAGAAAAGCATTTATTTAAAATAGAAGTATTTTCTAACAATAAACAATAGAGTTCAAAAGTTTATAACTCTTTTAGGATGTATTAAATTGATAAGAAGTGAAATCAAAGATTAATATTGTTAGAAGAAATTTATATTTTTAATAAACGCTGTTCTTTAAAAAAAAAAAGTATACATCGAAGAATCCTTAAAAAGATTCCAAAATAATATTTGTCATCACAACTATTAATAATTCTAATAATAAATCATCATATTAGACTGATTTCTGAAGATCATGTGACACTGAAGACTGGAGGAATGATGCTGAAAATACAGCTGCACATCACAGTAATAAATTATATCTTAAAGGATATTAAAATATAAACCATTATTTTATATATTTTATTTGGATAATTTTGAATTATTACTGAAATACAACCATTTTTGTATCAAAAAGTTCAATGAACAATAATAAAGGAATTACCTGAAGCTGACAATGAAGTAAATGTATAATAATTAGCAAAGATGATTAATTTAGGGCTGTAAACGCGCGTGTGATGGGGCTGAGACGCGCCGCGGAGCGTCAGACGCGCGTGAGGACCAAACACAGCAGAACGGTAGGAAACTTCACTCCTCTTATTATTTCTCTTTTACTATAGCGATTTATTTTTAGATACGTGGTCTGAGTCTTTCATAGAGTTGTAGAGTCATTAGAGAAATAGAGTTATTTTTTACATTCTTTGGTCGAAGTTTTCAGATCGGGACTTCGGTGCCTGTTCGCGACTCGGCTGATTCAGATCGGCACTTCGGAGCATGTTCGCGACTCGGTTGATTCAGATCGGCACCTCGGAGCATGTTCGCGACTCGGTTGATTCAGATCGGCACTTCGGAGCATGTTCGCGTCTCGGTTGATTCAGATCGACACTTCGGAGCATGTTCGCGACTCGGTTGATTCAGATCGGCAGCTCGGAGCATTTTCGCGACTCGGTTGATTCAGATCGGCACTTCGGAGCATGTTCGCGACTCCGTTGATTCAGATTGAGACTCCGGGGACTGTTTGTGATTTTTTTTTTTTTTTTTTTTATTCAGATCTGTACTTCGAAGCAAGAAGTGTTTGTCAAACAGTTCATTAGTGATAACTGAATATTTGGGCCTGAGACTTTTTTTTTCTAAGCTGTCGATTTGATTTTTAAATGATTTCAATGACAGGAAGTTGCATGTGTTGTGTTTTATGATTTGTGGATGGATTTATCAACTGAGAAATAAAGTTGAACAGAAATGATCATGAACTCTTAAAGATGATGATGAAAAGAAAAGGTAATATTGCATATAAAATTATATCCAAGTATGAACTAACTTGCGCAATACTTTAAATATTCTTACTCTACCCTAAATCAGTGAAAATGTTTGGCTCAGTTTACAGAAAGTGTACGTCACACATCCTTTCATTATTATGCAACATAGTTTTCTCCTCAGATGAGTATTTAACATCTTTATTCTTGTGGGGATTAGTGTGTAAGTGCTATACACACACACACACACACACACACACACCGGTCATAGTTTGGGATCAGATTGATTTTTTATGTGTTGTTGTTGTTGTTTTTGTTGTTGTTGTTTTACAGGAGTTTACTCATCAAAACTGCATTTATTTTATCAAAAATACAGGAAAAAAAGTGAAATATTATTATGAAGTAAAACAACTTTTTTATTTTAATATGCATTAAAATCTATTTTATTTCTGTGATTGTGAGCATCATTCCTCCAGTGTTCAGTGTCACATGATCTTCACAAATCAGAATAATATGATGATTTATTATCAGAGTTGTGCTGCTGAAACTGTGATACTTTGAAAGTATCTCTTCTAACAGGATTCTTTGATGAAAGAAATGTTAAAAAGAAAAGCATTTATTTAAAATAGAAGTATTTTCTAACAATAAACAATAGAGTTCAAAAGTTTATAACTCTTTTAGGATGTATTAAATTGATAAGAAGTGAAATCAAAGATTAATATTGTTAGAAGAAATTTATATTTTTAATAAACGCTGTTCTTTAAAAAAAAAAAAGTATACATCTTAGAATCCTTAAAAAGATTCCAAAATAATATTTGGCATCACAACTATTAATAATTCTAATAATAAATCATCATATTAGACTGATTTCTGAAGATCATGTGACACTGAAGACTGGAGGAATGATGCTGAAAATACAGCTGCACAGCAAAGTAATAAATTATATCTTAAAGGATATTAAAATATAAACCATTATTTTATATATTTTATTTGGATAATTTTGAATTATTACTGAAATACAACCATTTTTGTATCAAAAAGTTCAATGAACAATAATAAAGGAATTACCTGAAGCTGACAATGAAGTAAATGTATAATAATTAGCAAAGATGATTAATTTAGGGCTGTAAACGCGCGTGTGATGGGGCTGAGACGCGCCGCGGAGCGTCAGACGCGCGTGAGGACCAAACACAGCAGAACGGTAGGAAACTTCACTCCTCTTATTATTTATCTTTTACTATAGCGATTTATTTTTAGATACGTGGTCTGAGTCTTTCATAGAGTTGTAGATTTATTAGAGAAATAGAGTTATTTTTTACATTCTTTGGTCGAAGTTTTCAGATCGGGACTTCGGAGCCTGTTCGCGACTCGGCTGATTCAGATCGGCACTTCGGAGCATGTTCGCGACTCGGTTGATTTAGATCGGCACTTCGGAGCATGTTCGCGACTCGGTTGATTCAGATCGGCACTTCGGAGCATGTTCGCGTCTCGGTTGATTCAGATCGACACTTCGGAGCATGGTCGCGTCTCGGTTGATTCAGATCGACACTTCGGAGCATGTTCGCGTCTCGGTTGATTCAGATCTACACTTCTGAGCATGTTCGCGTCTCGGTTGATTCAGATCGGCACTTCGGAGCATGTTCACGTCTTGGTTGATTTAGATCGGCACTTCGGAGCATGTTCGCGTCTCGGTTGATTCAGATCGACACTTCGGAGCATGTTCGCGACTCGGTTGATTCAGATCGGCACATCGGAGCATTTTCGCGACTCGGTTGATTCAGATCGGCACTTGGGAGCATGTTCGCGACTCCGTTGATTCAGATTGAGACTCTGGGGACTGTTTGTGATTTTTTTTATTTAATTTTTTTTATTCAGATCTGTACTTCGAAGCAAGACGTGTTTGTCAAACAGTTCATTAGTGATAACTGAATATTTGGGCCTGAGGCTTTTTTTTCTAACCTGTCGATTTGATTTTTAAATGATTTCAATAACAGGAAGTTGCATGTGTTGTGTTTTATGAATTGTGGATGGATTCATCAACTGAGAAATAAAGTTGAACAGTAATGATCATGAACTCTTAAAGATGATGATGAAACGAAAAGGTAATATTGCATATAAAATTATATCCAAGTATGAACTAACTTGCACAATACTTTAAATATTCTTACTCTACCCTAAATCAGTGAAAATGTTTGGCTCAGTTTACAGAAAGTGTACGTCACACATCCTTTCATTATTATGCAACATAGTTTTCTCCTCAGATGAGTATTTAACATCTTTATTCTTGTGGGGATTAGTGTGTAAGTGCTATACACAAACACACAAACACACACACCGGTCAGAGTTTGGGATCAGATTGTTTTTTTATGTGTTGTTGTTTATTTACAGGAGTTTACTCGTCAAAACTGCATTTATTTGATCAAAAATACAGGAAAAAAGGGAAATATTATTATGAAGTAAAACAACTTTTTTATTTTAATATACATTAAAATCTATTTTATTTCTGTGATTGTCAGCATCATTCCTCCAGTCTTCAGTGTCACATGATCTTCACAAATCAGAATAATATGACTATTTATTATCAGAGTTGTGCTGCTGAAACTGTGATAATTCTTTCAGGATTCTTTGATGAATGAAATGTTAAAAAGAAGAGCATTTATTTAAAATAGAAGTCTTTTCTAACAATAAACAATATAGTTCAAAAGTTTATAACTCTTTTAGGATGTATTAAATTGATAAGAAGTGAAATCAAAGATTAATATTGTTAGAAGAGATTTATATTTTGAATAAACGCTGTTCTTTAAAAAAATATATATACATCGAAGAATCCGGAAAAAAGTATCGCAGATTCCAAAATAATATTTGGCATCACAACTATTAATAATTCTAATAATAAATCATCATATAAGACCGATTTCTGAAGATCATGTGACACTGAAGACTGGAGGAATGATGCTGAAAATACAGCTGCACATCACAGAAATAAATTATATTTTAAAGGATATTAAAATATAAACCATTATTTTATATATTTTATTTTGATAATTTTGAATTATTACTGAAATACAACCTTTTTTTTGTATCAAACAGTTCATTGAACAATAATAAATGAATTACCTGAAGCTGACAATGAAGTAAATGTATAATAATTAGCAAAGATGATTAATTTAGCGCTGTAAACGCGCTTGTGAGGGGCGGAGACGTGCCGCGGAGCGTCAGACGCGCGTGAGGACCAAACACAGCAGAACGGTAGGAAACTTCACTCCTCTTATTATTTCTCTTTTTCTATAGCGATTTATTTTTAGATACGTGGTCTGAGTCTTTCATAGAGTTGTTTTATAAACGCAGTAACTTTGAAATCAGCTCTGAAAGTTCCTGTCAGTGTTTAAAAACGAATTATGATTTAATAACATGTTAAATGAATTTGGTAAGAACGGTATTCTGTTTTATTTACATAGAGGTTATTAATATAGGCTGAAATATAGTGTTTTTTATAGTGTAAAGGTGAAATTATGGTGCATTGCTCGTTAAAAGTTAGGCTGTTAATATAATATAGAGAAAGATCATTCTAAATTATTTTTACTATATTAAAACGCATTTATTTTTTACATTCGTTGGTCGAAGTTTTCAGATTGTCACATCGGAGTCTGTTCGCTACTCTTTTGATTCAGATCGGCACTTCGGAGCATGTTCGCGACTCGGTTGATTTAGATCGGCACTTCGGAGCATGTTCGCGACTCGGTTGATTCAGATCGACACTTCGGATCATGTTCGCGTCTCGGTTGATTCAGATCGACACTTCGGAGCATGTTCGCGTCTCGGTTGATTCAGATCGACACTTCGGAGCATGTTCGCGTCTCGGCTGATTTAGATCGGCACTTCGGAGCATGTTCGCGTCTCGGCTGATTTAGATCGGCACTTCGGAGCATGTTCGCGTCTCGGTTGATTCAGATCGACACTTGGGAGCATGTTCGCGACTCGGTTGATTCAGATCGGCACTTCGGAGCATTTTCGCAACTCGGTTGATTCAGATCGGCACTTCGGAGCATGTTCGCGACTCCGTTGATTCAGATTGAGACTCCGGGGACTGTTTGTGATTTTTTTTTTTTTTTAATTCAGATCTGTACTTCGAAGCAAGAAGTGTTTGTCAAACAGTTCATTAGTGATAACTGAATATTTGGGCCTGAGGTTTTTTTTTTCTAACCTGTCGATTTGATTTTTAAATGATTTCAATGACAGGAAGTTGCATGTGTTGTGTTTTATGAATTATGGATGGATTCATCAACTGAGAAACAAAGTTGAACAGAAATGATCATGAACTCTTAAAGATGATGATGAAAAGAAAAGGTAATATTGCATATAAAATTATATCCAAGTATGAACTAACTTGCACAATACTTTAAATATTCTTACTCTACCCTAAATCAATGAAAATGTTTGGCTCAGTTAACAGAAAGTGTACGTCACACATCCTTTCATTATTATGCAACATAGTTTTCTCCTCAGATGAGTATTTAACATCTTTATTCTTGTGGGGATTAGTGTGTAAGTGCTATACACAAACACACACACACACACACACAACGGTCAGACTTTGGGATCAGATTGATTTTTTATGTGTTGTTTATTTACAGGAGTTTACTCGTCAAAACTGCATTTATTTGATCAAAAATACAGGAAAAAAGGGAAATATTATTATGAAGTAAAACAACTTTTTTATTTAAATATATATTAAAATCTATTTTATTTCTGTCATTGTCAGCATCATTCCTCCAGTGTTCAGTGTCACATGATCTTCACAAATCAGAATAATATGATGATTTATTATCAGAGTTGTGCTGCTGAAACTGTGATACTTATTTCAGGATTCTTTGATGAAAGAAATGTTAAAAAGAAAAGCATTTATTTAAAATAGAAGTCTTTTCTAACAATAAACAATAGAGTTCAAAAATGTATAACTCTTTTAGGATGTATTAAATTGATAAGAAGTGAAATCAAAGATTAATATTGTTAGAAGAGATTTATATTTTGAATAAACGATGTTCTTTAAAAAAATATATATACATTGAAGAATCTCTTTAACTATAGCGATTTATTTTTAGATACGTGATCTGAGTCTTTCATAGAGTTGTTTTATAAACGCAGTAACTTTGAAATCAGCTCTGAAAGTTCCTGTCAGTGTTTAAAAACTAATTATGATTTAATAACATGTTAAATGAATTTGGTAAGAACGGTATTCTGTTTTATTTACATAGAGGTTATTAATATAGGCTGAAATAAAGTGTTTTTTATAGTGTAAAGGTGAAATTATGGTGCATTGCTCGTTAAAAGTTAGGCTGTTAATATAATATAGAAAAAAGATCATTCTAAATTATTTTTACTATATTAAAACGCATTTATTTTTTACATTCGTTGGTCGAAGTTTTCAGATTGTCACATCGGAGTCTGTTCGCTACTCGGTTGATTCAGATCGGCACTTCGGAGCATGTTCGCGACTCGGTTGATTCAGATCGGCACTTCGGAGCATGTTCGCGTCTCGGTTGATTCAGATCGACACTTCGGAGCATGTTCGCGACTCGGTTGATTCAGATCGGCACATCGGAGCATTTTCGCGACTCGGTTGATTCAGATCGGCACTTGGGAGCATGTTCGCGACTCCGTTGATTCAGATTGAGACTCTGGGGACTGTTTGTGATTTTTTTTATTTAATTTTTTTTTATTCAGATCTGTACTTCGAAGCAAGAAGTGTTTGTCAAACAGTTCATTAGTGATAACTGAATATTTGGGCCTTAGGCTTTTTTTTCTAAGTGTCGATTTGATTTTTAAATGATTTCAATGACAGGAAGTTGCATTTATTGTGTTTCATGAATTGTGGATGGATTTATCAACTGAGAAATAAAGTTGAACAGAAATGATCATGAACTCTTAAAGATGATGATGAAAAGAAAAGGTAATATTGCATATAAAATTATATCCAAGTATGAACTAACTTGCGCAATACTTTAAATATTCTTACTCTACCCTAAATCAGTGAAAATGTTTGGCTCAGTTTACAGAAAGTGTACGTCACACATCCTTCCATTATTATGCAACATAGATTTCTCCTCAGATGAGTATTTAACATATTTATTCTTGTGGGGATTAGTGTGTAAGTGCTATACACACACACACACACACACACTGGTCAGAGTTTGGGATCAGATTGATTTTTTATGTGTTGTTGTTGTTGTTGTTTTTACAGGAGTTTACTCATCAAAACTGCATTTATTTGATCAAAAATACAGGAAAAAAAGTGAAATATTATTATGAAGTTGTTACAACCCATTGTTTTGCATCTTGTCATTTTGTCTCCTTTTTTTTGTATTTGAAAGTGTTTTGTCCAGGTAGGATGCTGATTGGCTCCTAAAGGTTAATGACTGGCCCATCTAGATTGGTGCATTCAATCTTAGGCACACCTTAAAAGCCCTGATGTCACTTCCTTTCTCCAGTGCAGTGCAGAGTAGAGAGCGAGAATTGTTGTTTTTTGGCTGTTTGGTTGTTTGGTCTCTGTTGAACTTTGATACTATTTTTTTGTAA
This sequence comes from Carassius auratus, assembly GCF_003368295.1. Classification (NCBI taxonomy): domain Eukaryota; kingdom Metazoa; phylum Chordata; class Actinopteri; order Cypriniformes; family Cyprinidae; genus Carassius; species Carassius auratus. The sequence goes on along the minus strand of NC_039251.1, from coordinate 3,002,159 downwards.
GTAGGAACTGATTGGTATTTTGACTCTATTGCTTGTTATGATGTGTATTTGGATTCTCCTTGTAACTCTGTTTGCCTGATCTTGTAAATAATTGTATATCATTGTAAATCTAGAGGGTTGGGAGAAAGTAAGGAGTTTGACGCCATTTTGTTTATTGTAACCTTTTGATCTCTGTTTTTTTGGTTAGGGAGTTAGGTTAAAATATTGTACTTTTATTTTGTTTATTTTGTTTAGGGTATAAGAAAGAGGTCTTAAACTAAAGAAGTTTTGTTTATTATTTTGGCCTGGTCAACTCCTGAAGAATATTCCCTCATTTACTTATTTTGTTGGTTGTATTTTTGTTTGGCTCAATTAAAAACCCTCTAAAGAATCCCCGTTTTCTCCCTTCTCTTTTTATGTTATGCCTTTACCCCTAGACGGGCGTAACATGAATTGGGGGCTTGTCCGTCCATTCGGATGAAATTAGAAACTTTTTTTTTACTCCATCTGAATGAAGTTGAGTATTTGGGTACTCACTGTTTTTGCAGAGTTGTGTTTTTCTTGTGTTTGCCTGGTGGTTTTCATCTAGTGTGGGAGGAAGCTTATGGTTTACAATGTCGTTAAAATTTGAACTTGAGAAATTTACGATCGCGCCTACAGAAGAACAGTTTGAAAAGTGTCGGAAGGATGATTTATTGTTAATTGCAGATTTTTTTGATATAGGCGTGTCTCGAAATGCGCTTAAGAGGGAGATTAAGGAGGTCTTGCACAAGGAGTTGGTAAAGCAAAGGATTTTACCTGGTGAAGCTGAGGTAACGGGTGTTGCAACAAATCCAGTGTTTTCTGACGACTTGAACGCTTTAGAAAAGGAGCTCAAGTCTGATGAGGACGAGCGCATAGATCCCGATAATCCCTCTTCACCAAAAGAGAAAATGTTAGCAATCCGACTAAAGGAGTTAGATGTGGAGTTAGCCCGACAGCAGTACCAGAGTCAGCTTTTGCAGGTCCGAGCACTGGAGCTTGAGACAACAAGAGACATCCGGCTCAAAGAGCTGGAAAATGAGCAAAAGTCTGGTCAAACACGGCATCCTTCTTCTCCTGGATTGCAGGGAAATACTACTCCTGTGCAGGCTGTTACTTCATCACCTCTTCCTGCAGCATCGTATACTTTACCGGTGAGTCAAACTGAATTTGATGTTTCCAGACAAATTTCGTTAGTTCCTACATTTAGAGAAAGTGAAGTCGATACTTATTTCACTGTTTTCGAACGCATCGCTGCTACTCTGCAGTGGCCCAAGAATATTTGGCCTTTACTGTTACAGTGTAAACTAGTGGGTAAAGCGCAGGAGGTAAGTTCGGCATTGACTTTAGAACAAAGTCTAGATTATGATGTAATTAAGTCCTCTGTGTTAAGAGCTTATGAGCTTGTTCCAGAAGCCTATCGACAAAAATTCAGAAAGCATATGAAAACCTCCAGCCAAACTTTTGTTGAATTTGCCAGAGAAAAGACTACTTTGTTTGAGAGGTGGTGTGCAGCAAGTAAAATCAGCACGTTTGAACAACTTAAGGAGTTAATCCTCGTAGAGGAGTTTAAGAATTGTGTGTCTGAAAAGATTGTAGTTCATTTAAATGAGCAAAAGGTGACATCACTCACCGAAGCTGCCATCTTTGCAGATGAATTTGTGCTTACACACAAAATTGTGTTTTCTCCTTTACGTCCTACTCGTCGTGTCACTGAGTGGAATCCCAATTCTAAAACTCTGATTGGCCAGAATGATGAGCAGGGTCCTGATTCTCGTGAGTGTTTTTACTGTCATGAGAAAGGTAATTTGATCGCTTTATGTCCTACGTTACAACGTAAGAACCAGAGGAAAACACAGACCACACATAAAAGTGTTGCTTTTGTGCATACCCACCCTTCAGAGTCTATGCTTGCGATTGATCCCACCTTTGAACCATTTGTGTGTGATGGTACGGTCTCGTTTTCTGAGTTAGACACAGAGCATAAACATGTACGCATTTTGAGAGATACGGGTGCGGCACAGTCGTTCATCTTGACAGATGTACTTCCTTTTTCGACACAGTCCAGCTGTGGTTCAGATGTCCTAGTTCAGGGAATTGAACTTGGGGTAGTTAGGGTTCCACTCCACAAGATATATTTGCGTTCTCATCTTGTGACTGGGTTAGTTAAAATAGCTGTACAATCTCAGTTGCCACTGAAGGGCATTTCTCTCATTCTTGGTAATGATTTAGCCGGAAGTAAGGTGTCTTGTCTTCCTGAAGTAGTTGATATACCCTGTGTATCAAAGAGTAATGTGCTATTGACACAGGAGTTTCCTAAGGTATTTCATTCCTGTGTTGTTACACGAGCACAAGCTCGTAAGTTTGAAGAAGAACTCGATCTGTCCGACTCATTTATGTGTTCTGATCAGTCAGATGTTGAGACTAGTTTAAACGTAGAGAAACAAATTTTGAGTTTTGGGCCAAATGTTGATTTTCCTTTTGATAGGAAGCACCTAATCGAAACACAAAAATCTGATGGTACACTGACGACTTGTTTTAATGCTGTGATGGATAAAACCTTGTTAGATGATCATGTTGTTGCCTATTTTCTAGATGATGGAGTACTTATGCGTAAATGGAGTTCTGAAGGAAAATGTAACTGGAACTCTGTTTTCCAAGTAGTTGTGCCTAATTCTTACAGAGAATATGTTCTACATGTTGCTCATGACCATGAATTGTCTGGACATTTGGGGATCAAGAAAACCTATAACAATCTGCTAAGACACTTTTTCTGGCCTGGCATGAAAGCTAGTGTAACTAAGTATTGTCGTTCGTGTCATGCTTGTCAGGTTGCTGGAAAGCCTAATCAGGTTGTTGCCCCAGCACCATTAAAGCCTGTTCCGGTAATGAGCGAACCTTTTGAGAAACTGGTAATAGATTGTGTTGGTCCCTTGCCGAGAACTAAGTCCGGCCATTCGTATCTGTTGACTTTAATGTGCTCTGCTACCAGGTTTCCAGAAGCAATTCCTCTACGCACCTTGAAATCTCCTGCAATTGTGAAGTCCATCATTAAGTTCTGCACCACTTTTGGTATGCCAAAAATAATTCAGTCAGATCAAGGATCTAATTTCATGTCCCGTGTGTTTCGTAAGGTAATGAAAGAATTGAATATCAAACATTGTGTATCCAGTGCATATCATCCACAATCACAAGGCGTGTTAGAGAGGTTCCATCAAACTCTTAAGTCTATGCTTCGAACTTACTGTCTTGAACATGAGAAGGATTGGGATGAAGAGGTTCCGCTTTTGTTGTTTGCTGTCAGAAATACGGTCCAGGAATCCCTTGGATTCAGCCCAGCTGAATTGGTCTTTGGACATTCTCCTCGTGGTCCATTAAAGATGTTGCAAGAACAACTTCTTTCTCAAAGTCACTCAGTTAAAGAACAGAATGTATTAGATCATGTGAGTCATTTCCATGAAAGATTGCATTCTGTCTGGAAGTTGGCACGGCAAAGCTTAGAAAGTTCACAGTCTCGGATGAAAAGTAGATATGATGAAAACACTGTTCAACGCTCATTTGAGCCTGGTGATGAAGTTCTTGCATTACTGCCTTTGCCTGGGTCAGCTCTTCAAGCTAGATTTGTGGGTCCATATGTGATTGAGGAAAAGTTAAGTGACACTGACTATGTGGTAAAAACCCCTGACCGGAAGAGGAAAGAGAGGGTATGTCATATTAACATGCTAAAATTGTATGTTTCTCGTCCTAAGCCCGAATGCACCGTTCCACTTCCTGTTATTGTAGCTGGGAGTGCAGTCTCCTCTGAGTATTCACCTAGTGTAGATGATCTACGAATTGGAAGTACCTGTTTGTCTGACATTTTCCTGAAAAATTCTGAATCTCTTGCTGTAATCAGTTCAAAACTGTCTCATTTATCTAGTTCATCTCAAAAGGAACTAATGCAGTTGATTGAAAAGTATTATTCACTGTTTTCTGATGTGCCCACTGTAACAAATGTGTTGGAGCACGACATTGATGTGGGTGACCATCGTCCTGTTAAGCAAAATGCTTATCGCATCAACCCAACAAAGCGTGAGATCATGCAAAAGGAAACACAGTACTTGATTGAGCATGGTTTAGCTGTGCCAAGTTCAAGTCCCTGGTGTTCCCCATGTCTTTTAGTTCCTAAATCAGATGGAACGTCACGCTTCTGCACAGATTACCGTAAAGTTAATCAGTTGACTAAATCAGACTCATTCCCTCTTCCTAGAATAGATGATTGTGTTGACCGCATTGGTCAGGCCAAATTTGTGACAAAGCTTGATTTACTAAAAGGATATTGGCAGGTGCCACTCACTGATCGTGCTTCAGAAATCTCCGCTTTCGCTACTCCAGATGTCTTCCTGCAATACAAGGTTCTTCCCTTCGGCCTGAAAAATGCTCCTGCCACTTTCCAGCGATTAATGAGCAAGGTGCTGTCAAATGTAAAAAATTGTGAAGCCTACCTTGATGACGTTGTTTGTTACTCTGATACATGGGAAAGTCATTTAAAGACTCTAAAGGAAGTCTTCTCTAGGTTCCAAGAAGCTAATCTCACCCTCAATTTAGCTAAATGTGATTTCTGTCATGCCAAGGTCACCTATCTAGGTAAGGAGGTCGGTTATGGTATGGTTCGACCAGTGGAATCTAAAGTTTGTGCCATCATGGATTTCCCCTCTCCTAAATCTAAAAGAGAACTCCGGCGTTTTCTTGGCATGGTCGGGTATTACAGAAACTTCTGTAAAAATTTCTCAGATGTAGCAAAGCCTCTCACTGATAGTCTTCGAAAAGATGTTTCTTTTGTTTGGAGTCCTAATTGTCAAGTTGCTTTTGATTCACTAAAAACATTGTTGTGTAGTTCTCCTGTCCTTGCTGCTCCAGATTTCACCAAACCGTACAAACTTGAAGTGGATGCCAGTGGAACCGGTGCCGGTGCTGTCCTCCTACAAGAGGATGATCATGGGATCGACCACCCTGTATGCTTTTACTCCAAGAAATTCAATCGACACCAGTTAAATTACAGCACTATAGAAAAAGAAGCTTTAGCTCTTTTATTAGCATTACAGCAATTCGAAGTGTACATCGGTTCAAGTTCAAAGCCTGTTGAGGTATTTACAGACCACAATCCACTTGTTTTTCTTCATCGCATGTGCAATAAGAATCAAAGACTCATGCGATGGGCTCTCATTTGTCAAAGTTTTAACTTACAAATCCGATACAAGAAAGGTGTAAATAATGTCATTGCTGATTCTTTGTCACGGTGTTCTGTATAAACCTGCTGCCATGTTTATTCTTATGTGTGGGGGTGTTACAACCCATTGTTTTGCATCTTGTCATTTTGTCTCCTTTTTTTTGTATTTGAAAGTGTTTTGTCCAGGTAGGATGCTGATTGGCTCCTAAAGGTTAATGACTGGCCCATCTAGATTGGTGCATTCAATCTTAGGCACACCTTAAAAGCCCTGATGTCACTTCCTTTCTCCAGTGCAGTGCAGAGTAGAGAGCGAGAATTGTTGTTTTTTGGTTGTTTGGTCTCTGTTGAACTTTGATACTATTTTTTTGTAAGTAGGAACTGATTGGTATTTTGACTCTATTGCTTGTTATGATGTGTATTTGGATTCTCCTTGTAACTCTGTTTGCCTGATCTTGTAAATAATTGTATATCATTGTAAATCTAGAGGGTTGGGAGAAAGTAAGGAGTTTGACGCCATTTTGTTTATTGTAACCTTTTGATCTCTGTTTTTTTGGTTAGGGAGTTAGGTTAAAATATTGTACTTTTATTTTGTTTATTTTGTTTAGGGTATAAGAAAGATGTCTTAAACTAAAGAAGTTTTGTTTATTATTTTGGCCTGGTCAACTCCTGAAGAATATTCCCTCATTTACTTATTTTGTTGGTTGTATTTTTGTTTGGCTCAATTAAAAACCCTCTAAAGAATCCCCGTTTTCTCCCTTCTCTTTTTATGTTATGCCTTTACCCCTAGACGGGCGTAACAGAAGTAAAACAACTTTTTTATTTTAATATGCATTAAAATCTATTTTATTTCTGTGATTGTGAGCATCATTCCTCCAGTCTTCAGTGTCACATGATCTTCACAAATCAGAATAATATGATGATTTATTATCAGAGTTATGCTGCTGAAACTGTGATACTTTGAAAGTATCTCTTCTAACAGGATTCTTTGATGAAAGAAATGTTAAAAAGAAAAGCATTTATTTAAAATAGAAGTCTTTTCTAACAATAAACAATAGAGTTCAAAAGTTTATAACTATTTTAGGATGTATTAAATTGATAAGAAGTGAAATCAAAGATTAATATTGTTAGAAGAGATTTATATTTTTAATAAACGCTGTTCTTTAAAAAAAAAGTATACATCGAAGAATCCTTAAAAAGATTCCAAAATAATATTTGGCATCACAACTATTAATAATTCTAATAATAAATCATCATATTAGACTGATTTCTGAAGATCATGTGACACTGAAGACTGGAGGAATGATGCTGAAAATACAGCTGCACATCACAGTAATAAATTATATTTTAAAGGATATTAAAATATAAACCATTATTTTATATATTTTATTTTGATAATTTTGAATTATTACTGAAATACAACCTTTTTTGTATCAAACAGTTCATTGAACAATAATAAATGAATTACCTGAAGCTGACAATGAAGTAAATGTATAATAATTAGCAAAGATGATTAATTTAGCGCTGTAAACGCGCGTGTGAGGGGCGGAGACGCGCCGCGGAGCGTCAGACGCGCGTGAGGACCAAACAAAGCAGAACGGTAGGAAAATTCACTCCTCTTATTATTTCTCTTTTACTATAGCGATTTATTTTTAGATACGTGGTCTGAGTCTTTCATAGAGTTGTAGAGTTATTAGAGTAATAGAATTATTTTTTACATTCTTTGGTCGAAGTTTTCAGATCGGGACTTCGGAGCCTGTTCGCGACTCGGTTGATTCAGATCGGCACTTCGGAGCATGTTCGCGACTCGGTTGATTCAGATCGGCACCTCGAAGCATGTTCGCGACTCGGTTGATTCAGATCGGCACTTCGGAGCATGTTCGCGTCTCGGTTGATTCAGATCGACACTTCGTAGCCTGTTCGCGACTCGGTTGATTTAGATCGGCACTTCGGAGCCTGTTCGCGGCTCGTTTGATTCAGATCGGCACTTCGGAGCATGTTCGCGACTCCGTTGATTCAGATCGGCCCTTCGGAGCCTGTTCGCGAATCCGTTGATTCAGATCGGCACTTCGGAGCATGTTCCCGACTCCATTGATTCAGATTGAGAATCCGGGGACTGTTTGTGAATATATATATATATATATATATATATTTTAATTCAGATCTGTACTTCGAAGCAAGAAGTGTTTGTCAAGCAGTTCATTAGTGATAACTGAATATTTGGGCCTGAGGCTTTTTTTTCCTAACCTCCCAGCAAACACAGAACGTTGTGAGGACGTCGTGGTAAAGTTCCATTTTTTTAAATCTTGGCTAACTTCCCAGAAACGTCGTGGACACGTACTCAAAAGACGTCGCTAGTTAGTCCCATTGGGGACGTTGTAGCGACGTGGTCAGCTGGTCTTCAGATAACTTTTAATATTATTGCACTAGATGTATTATTATTATTAAGATACCATTTGAACAGCATATTCTTTGGGAAATATACAAAAAAATTAATCAAGCATGTTAAAATAATATATATATATATATATATATATATATATATATATATATATATATATATATATATATATATATATATATATATGCCATCAGTTTAAGAACAATAAAATAAACAATTTACTTAGCAAATGGTGATAATTTTTGTTAATGAAAGAGAGTACGGGACAAATTAACATTTAAACCTTAAACTAGCAGCGCACGTCACTTTCTGAATGAAGTGCGCGACGTGCGCGTGCCCGTCATTTTGTAACGGTCAACTTCCAGCAGACGGACACGGAGCCATAGACAGTAAAAGAAATGGACACAGCGACCCCATTGGAACTCAATTGAGACAAATGAAGCCCAGTTTTAGCGTTTTTTAGCACTTCCGTTTCTGACGCGCAGACTCAAACGAAGCTTGACGACGTCAGCAACCTGTCTGACAGATGTAAATCTTCTAAGTGGCTGTGCGTGCAAACTGCCATCGTTAATCTTGCAGAGACGGCGAGCTTGAGCGGGGAGTTCTTTGTCGTGAGTGAGCAGGAGTAAGTATTCTGATTAATTATTTTGTATAGTATTTTAAAATGTAACGCCAGTACGCCATATTAAGTTAATTGCCTGCGAGCTTCTCCTCCTGTCTGTACAGTAATGCGACATAGAGCCGAGTGGTTATGACGCAATCGTTAGCCTATTTTTTACAAAAACTGTTTATACGGGGCCATAATGTAACATAGAAGGTAATGGAGCCCTTTATACATTGTCGTGTATCTTTAGAAATACATAATGGACAAACGGAGTCTTTAAACGCCTCAGATGTAAAGTTATTCGCTGTCAAAGTGACGCCAAAATGAATGCACGGCCCCTTGCACGGAGCCCAGCTAACACAGTTACGTTGTGACGACGTAACTGGACCAGACCATATTCGTTGCAGCGACGTCCCAAATAACGTTCCAGCGACGTAACTTTGTGATTCCCATATCCGTCGTGGCGACGTTATAGTGGAACGTCGCTGGAACGTGAGGAGTACGTCCCAGCGCCCAAACTGGCACGTTATGAGAACGTTACTATAAAGTACCATATTGGTCGCAGCGACGTACCATATAACGTTCCAGTGACGTAACTTTGTGATTCCCATATCCGTCGTGGCGACGTTATAGTGGAACGTCGCTGGAACGTGATGAGTACGTCCCAACGACCAAACTGTCACGTTATGAGGACGTTCCTATAAAATACCATATTGGTCTCAGCGACGTACCACATAACGTTCCAGTGACGTAACTTTGTGATTCCCATATCCGTCGTGGCGACGTTATAGTGGAACGTCGCTGGAACGTGATGAGTACGTCCCAACGACCAAACTGGCACGTTATGAGGACGTTCCTATAAAATACCATATTGGTCTCAGCGACGTACCACATAACGTTCCAGTGACGTAACTTTGTGATTCCCATATCCGTCGTGGCGACGTTATAGTGGAACGTCGCTGGAATGTGATGAGTATGTCCTGACGACCAAACTGGCACGTTATGAGGACGTGACATTACAGGATCATATTGGTAATTCATATTTTCACCTCACCATTACCTTGAAATACATAAAGAACTAATAAATTCAATCCATCTCTGGTGCAAAAAATAAACCTTATCAAATCTAATTGTAATCTAATTATAGGGGATTCATAGTTAATACATTAATTACATACATGCAATGCAAACAAATACAAAAACATTACATTCTAATATAAAACAGACAAAAACACACTGCATTCATTCACAAATCAATATTTATTCAGCACTACTTTGTACAAATACGAAGCCAAAACATTTTGAACATCGCACCTGTTCTTTAAACATGCAAAATGTTACTAAGTTATGAGCACAGAAAACTAAACACATCAATTCATAGATTACACAATATAAACAATAGAAAATTTTTGTCTTAAAGATGGGGAGATGGTTAATGACGTTATTAGTGAAAATTAAAAATAATTATCAGTAAACTTATTGATACAACATAATTTAGTGCAACGAAAAATACATGATAAATAGATATGAAACAATTCAGCAGATACTGCACAGAGATACTGCACAAAGTAAAACTGTGAGCGTCGTATATGAGGCTCCTGGTATAAATGTCTGATGGTGATGTGCTTTAATTACATGGCATGCAGGAAAACATTTAGGCTAATTCATGCGCACGATTTTCTATTTCATTCCCTCGATTTGCTAAAACGTGTACACTATTTATACATCAAGAGAACGAATTAGTAAATTGTGCATACGATTTAGCAAATCAATGAAATGTAAAAGTAATCGTGCACGTTTTAGTACATAGAGGGAACGAATTAGTAAATCATGGACATGATTTCTTTCTTTTTCTTGCATGTCATGATCAGGGCTCTGTGCTCACTATCAGAGGATAAACCTAAACAATATAACAATTACCAAAGAACCATAATTCTTGAGCTTCTCAGAAGAAAAACATTCATAAAGCGTAAAGATATGAAAAATGAACAATATAGAGATTTCTATCATCTCTCCTGTATTATTTGTTTTTAAGAAAATGAGCGTACTGACTTTCTCAGAAGAATCTGTGATCTGTGATTACTGACTGTGGAGAAGACTCTTTCAGACAGTGCTGAGGTGGCAGAGTTAGGTGCAGGACAGCTGATAGAGAAGAGGAAGAGTGTGTTTCTTACCCCAGCAGCAGAAGACAGGCTCTTCTGAGGGAAGGACAGGAGGCTTGATGCAGTGTTTTGCTGTAGAACAAGGCTTCTTCTCAGCACCTGATCTTCTTCAGAAAAGAGTTCCTCTAGTGTAGAGTCAGACACTCAGATTTCTTGCAAACTGGAATCTTTTAATAACATTTAGCATATTATTGTAGCCATGTTCATTGTTTTTATTATAACACATGGCAAGCTTATGAGAAAATTGTTAAACGTGTTCTTCCTCCTCTTCTTCATCCTGGACCTGCTGTCAACATCCTTCTCTGAGCTGAAAGGGAGGATCATCTTGTTAATGTTGCTCATGTATGTTCACAACCAGTCAAAAATCTGGAATCTTTTCTTTATGGTTTTCAAGAGAAGTCTCTTCTACTCACCAAGGCTAAATTAATTTGATAAAAAAATTAGTAATTGTAGTAAAAAACAAGTAATTGTAAAAAAAAAAAAAAAAAGAAAACAGAAAGAAAGAAATAACAGTTTTCATACTCTTTTTTGGATATACTTAAACATATTTATTGAAATAATTATGAGGCAAAGCTGAATTTTTCAGTAACTTTACTCCAGTCTGCAGTGTCACATGATCTTTTTCATATACTGATATGCTGATCGGGAAACATTGCTCATTATCACAAATCAGTGCATTTACATGCACCTAATCACATTATTGCCGCTAAGATCAAAGTGTACATCTGCTCATGACGTACATGATGTAAATCACATCTGCAGTTAGCTTACTACGGTCGTTAGTTCCACTGAACTCTATTGGTAACGAAGGAACTTTTTGAACAAAGTTGGTTTTAGGGAAGCGCACCCCATATTAGAAATGATTTCCAGCATTTCTGGAAAGTTGAATTTTTTCTTCATTATTATTTTATAAAACACAAAGTTCAAAACATTGAAAAAAAGGTAATCTTTTGTAAAATTACAAAAGTCTTCTCTACCACTGGTTTTCAATTTTATGCATTCTTGCTATTAGCCAACCACCCCCAAATAAAATAAATAAATAAAATAAATAATAAATAAATAAATGTAACCGTAGTGTAGACAAAAAGTTTGGGCAGTGTTTTCAACACTGGTAATAATCAGAAAAATGTATTGAGCAGTAAATCATCATATTAGAATGATTTCTGAAGATCACGTGACACTGTAGACTGGAGTAATTAATGCTGAAAATATAGCTGTGCATTATAGAAATAAATTAAACTTTTAAAATATATTTAAAACTTTTGACCAGTTGTGTACATTGCCACATTTAAATGAAAACTCAACTTGTAATAATGCACACATTCTCAAAGAACTTACATTCTGGTGATTACTTCCTTCCCTCACTGCTGTCAGATCCCTTCAGACATTCCCAGACCTCCTTGTTTTTAATCTTTCCCTCAAATCTACAGAAACAAACATCATTTTACAGACAATTTGGATAAGTCACGAATCGCAATAGTTATATAACTATAATCACAATGCTAAATTATATATATATATATATATATAATTATAAATATATATTGAATCGGCACACAAGTATCGGGATAGTATTGAATTGGCAGATTAGCATATCATCCCAGCCCTAGTTACTACAGTCAAAACAATGAAACTCTCTTCAAGAGCGCACAATAACTGATATTTAAAACTGTTAAAAGAAAAGGCTCAAAATATTGCACACATATAATACACAACAATATCTCTTCCTTTGGTGTTTTGAACATTTCTGTGAGTAATGCTACACGCTGTGACTCTGTGTTGCTTCAAGTGCATCATTCTGCGCACTGGTTGTGTTTACGCGATGCACGCTGTACAGGAGCCATTCCCTTTCGTATTATAATACATTAGAACAATGATAGATTCTTGTTCTGTCCCATCTACCACATGTTGCTGCCTTCATTACTGTGCTATAAATTTAAAAGAAATGTATTTTACACACATACATTATACACACACACACACACACACACACATATATATATATAGACGGTTTCAACGGCAACAACATAAACAAACGTTACTGCGCATGCGCGCTTTTGTGGACTTAACCTAACCGGTAGACTTCCAAATAGAATCAATAACAACAGCCAAGTCCCTCTAGAGTAGATATTTTTTGATAACAAACAAAATATGTTTGCTGCGTGGATCAGGCGGACTTAATGAAAATGCAAATTCATCCTTTGCCAGCAGGAGATGTTTTAAAGCATAGACATAAAGTGCGAGAAATAGAGGTTTCCCCAGTAACAGCTGTAAACAAAGCAGAGCTACGCTCACACGCTGCTTTATCAGGCATATAACATGCCAGTCCTCCTTCAGAAATACAGCGATATAAAAACACCTGTGCCTCGTTTTGATATTTAAACATATAAATGTTAGGAATTATTAAACGTGCAGTACGTAACGTTACTCATGTTTATTCAACGAAGCCTTTTTGAAAATCGATCAGTTTTAAAATTGTGGCGAGTCTCCAAAAATAAATAAATGTATGGGAAACATCCCGCAACACAACCACCTGAGCCCAACTTCAGTCTACTCATCACCTTGACTTTAACTGCGTTTGTAGATGGCACCGCAGCCAGACCGATATACACAACACAGACCGGAAGTTAACTTAGGTCCAGGCGCGTACGCCCGATGAAACTGTCTAATATATATATATATCAGTTTGAGACCAAAGGTTTGGACACACCTTCTCATTCAAAGAGTTTTCTTTATTTTCATGACTATGAAAATTGTAGATTCACACTGAAGGCATCAAAACTATGAATTAACACATGTGGATTTATATATGGAATTATATACATAACAAAAAAGTGTGAAACAACTGAAAATATGTCATACTGTAGGTTCTTCAAAGTATCCACCTTTTGCTTTGATTACTGCTTTGCACACTCTTGGCGCTCTCTTGATGAGCTTCAAGAGGTAGTCACCTGAAATGGTCTTCCAACAGTCTTGAAGGAGTTCCCAGAGAGATGCGTAGCACTTGTTGGCCCTTTTGCCTTCTGTCTGAGGTCCAGCTCACCCCTAAACCATCTCGATTGGGTTCAGGTCCGGTGACTGTGGAGGCAGCACCCCATCACTCTCCTTCTTGGTCAAATAGCCCTTGATGCCTTCAGTGTGACTCTACAATTTTCATTAGTCATGAAAATAAAGAAAACTCTTTGAATGAGAAGGTGTGTCCAAACTTTTGGTCTTTACTGTAAAATATATATTTTACAGTTTTTTTATATATATATATATATATATATATATATATATATATATATATATATATATATATATATATATATATATATATTAGGGGTGTAACGGTTCACAAAATTCACGGTTCGGTTCGATACGATACACTGATGTCACGGTTCGGTTCGGTACGTTTTAGATACAGCAAAATGCAAAAACATCTCAACTTTTCAGAATGCCGCAAGCGCACCGCGGGTCATGTGACAAGAACCAACCAATCAGCTTCATCCTTTCCCATAACAACGTTGAAAACTCAGCCAAGATGAAGGAACAGCTGATTATAGTTGTATATGGATTGCAATTTTGAAATAAATTTAGTAGCAGAGCTACTGCAAGCGATTTTTAGAGCTGCAAATCCATTTATCCTTCGCTGAAATTTCCGCGTCTCATGGAGAGAGCACGTCATTGTTGCTTAGCAAAGACAGACGCCTCATGAGCACTTCTGCCCGAGCGCTTTGGAAAGGAGGAGAAAGACTCGCCTAGCGTTTTCCACGCGTTTTTAGGAGCGATATGTGAACGGACCCTAAGGCGCTCGCTCACTCAGCACGCGCTGAAGGCTCATTGCAAAATGTCTAATGCATTTAACAGACCAGAAATATAAGATCCTAAAATAACCAACAGGTCTGGTGTTTGGGTGCACTTTGGATTCCCTGTAAGCTATAATACTGGTGTCTAAATGCTGCAGGCATAGTTTGTTGCGTGCATGTTTCTCCTTTTTTTCGTCTTTTCCCAGATACTGACACAATAAGGTGATGTCGGCGTAAATGAGTTGACATGTTTCAAGTATTCACGCTGGTGTTTTTTTTTTTTTTTAAAGCAATGAAGCAACCGCGCGAAGCCCTCACTATATAGGATTTTAGAAAGAATGCAGAGCACTAGTGTAGTGTGCAAACTTACCACAGTGTGGATTTCAGAAAGTGTGCAAAGACTTCACGTGCACACTTACCATAACATGGATTTACAAATAATGTTCTAAGGAGGGGCTCTCATGTCACTCTGATCGAGCAGCTCATAGATGGAATCATGCATCTCAAACAATATGTTTGAGAGTCATCTTCTTTTTCTAGTCTGTTAAACGCATTGGCCATTTTGCAACGAGCCTTCAGCGCGTACTGAGTGAGCGAGCGCCTGACTGAGTCATAACATAACATAAACATAAGTTGGTGTTTTTTTCTTCTTCGGGAGTGTCAGGGGCGTTGCCTGTTACGTCGTTTGGGTTATTGGGCTACCTTGTTGAACGCATATCATTATATTTCTCTTTTTTTTTTTTCAAATATAATTAATTAGTCCAACGAACCGTTCGGTATGCATAATGCGTACCGCGTACCGAACCGAAAGCGTCGTACCGAACGGTTCAATACGAATACGCGTATCGTTACACCCCTAATATATATATATATATATATATATATATATATATATATATATATATATATATATATATATATATATATATATATATATATATATATATATATATATATATATATATATATATATATATATACACACACACACACACACACACACTTTTGCACATCCTGTCATACCAGTGACTGGGTGTTACTGCAATAGACTTTGCAGCATTAAGGTTAACGATTAATCGATTATTTGTTCATTAATTTAAACGACGATCGATCATGGAAATGATTGAAAATTGACATCCTTACACAGAAGTATAGAAAATTCTACATTGATTTAAATTTTTTTTTGCAAAAAACGACACTGATATCGGATCAGAATTACTGTCTCTTCTCATAGTGACAGCCAATCACATTAGTTTTCTGGTTTTGCATGCACTCGATTGGCTTGCGTCTGCGCTAGGGTATTTGCATAAGATGTTCTGACTGGAGGACGGCTGCATTGGCGCTTGAGAAGTCTTCAACTTCTATTTAGAATTAATTTCTAGAATTAATTTCACCATCCTTGACGTCACTTCATTTAAAGGTAAACGAGAGGCGTTGACGCCCCGTGTGATGGGGCGTTATATGTCTGGATACCGCTGCACAAATCTTTCAATCACGAGAAATGTAGTTGCAGCACGGCCTTACATCCAGGACAGCAGAATGGTCAGGATGACCTGAAACACATAACCAACTGAAATCAATTTAAAAGTATTTAGTCTTGCCTGAGTGATGCTGAAACAACCAGGTTTAGTTTTTCACCCAGGAGAAACTGCTTCCTGTGGAACAGTCTCCATGAAGAATGATCTCTTGATCCTGGATCCTTGCTGCCATCCACGCAGAGATGATTTGGAGGATATGTGGTTGTGTCTAAAGGGTAATGAATCAATGTTACAAGAATACTGATAGCAGCACTATTGATCCTGTACCTTATGTAAATGTTTTCAGTACTGAACAAGTCAGGAACCAAATTAGTACCAGTTCTTGAAACCCATCTCTACTTGTAATAGTTGTCTTGTTGCTGCTGCCCAGACTGTCTCTTCCCCTGATGATAAATATATGTGCTCATTTTAAAGCAATAAATAATACATTTAAATTACTAGGTGGTAACAAATATATTTCCTTATAAGGAACTCACTGAATCATGGACTCAACTGGTGGTTGTCAGGCCCTAAGAAAGTGAACAATTTTACTTTTTGTGAAACGAAAGTATCAGATCAATTTGAGAATTAAACTAGCATTAAAAAGCATGCATGTGAAAAACACCATCAACACCAATAATGAACAGATGACAGAATTTACAAGCCTGCCACTTGAGGGAGAAAAGGGGAAATTATTAATCCCACATAACCTTACACTGAACATGATTTCGGCAGCCTCGGTCTAATTAACGTTAAACTTTATATTTAACGTTATATCGGTTTATATTCAAGTTCACAGCATGGCTAGCATGAGCATCATCAAGCTCGAGCAGCAGGTATTCAAACAAACTAATTAACGTTACTACGGTTAAAAATTGAATAATTAGAAAGTTAATACTGTTTAGTTTATAGTGATAAATTTCAAATAATTTAAAACAGGTAACTTAAGGTTATATTCGATTTTAACAGTTACCGTTACCTTAGACCACCTCTGAGACTGCTTTTGAGCTAATTAACCAAACAGAGCATTTATTTATTAAATTGAAAGAGAAAACCTACAAAAATACAAAACACTACACCTCTTTGATGGCATTTAACGTTATATCAGTTAAAATCTATGAATAAAAGTAGATTTATAGGACTTACCTTTCCTCCATGTCCGTCTGCTGGAAGTTGACCGTTACAAAATGACGGGCACGCGCACGTCGCGCACTTCACTCAGAAAGTGACGTGCGCTGCTAGTTTAAGGTTTAAATGTTAATTAGTCCCGTACTCTCTTTCATTAACAAACATTATCACCATTTGCTAAGTAAATTGTTTATTTTATTGTTCTTAAACTGATGGCGCATATATATATATATATAATTATTTTAACATGCTTGATTAATTTTTTTGTATATTTCCCAAAGAATATGCTGTTCAAATGGTATCTTAATAATAATAATACATCTAGTGCAATAATATTAAAAGTTATCTGAAGACCAGCTGACCACGTCGCTACAACGTCCCCAATGGGACTAACTAGCGACGTCTTTTGAGTAGGTGCCCACGACGTTTCTGGGAAGTTAGCCAAGATTTTAAAAAATGGAACTTTACCACGACGTCCTCACAACATTGCCATAAAGTAATGTCGTGCTGACCAAATGACGACTAACTGGCAACGTCCTCACAACGTTCTGTGTTTGCTGGGATGTGCTTCAGGACTGAACAGACACACAGAGCTGAATGTGAGATATTGTTTCATAGTGATATAAGCACAGATCTGTCTGGAGAAACACTCACTTGCTCCTCTAATTACGATTTACAATTTACCTAAAAATGAAGATTAAAATCATCAGAATCCCACAGACTTACATTGAGGAAATGTTCAGATGAGCCAAGACTATTCAAACTCCAACTGTCAAAACTCAAATGTAAACAAACTGAAGGCCTTTAGACTCCATTTAACTGCCATTCTATGTTCTATTTCTAGACCATTCAAACTCATTTAACCTTCCATTCTGTCTAATATTTCTAATCTATCAATCATCTATATGGGGCAGTCGTGGTCTAATGGTCAGAGTCTGACTTGTGACCCACAGACAGGGATGTACTGGTCATCAGGAGTAAAGTGATCAACAACACAAGTGTCTTAATCCATTCAGATGTGACACAGAACTGTGTTTTACAGTCGTGTGATATGAGAGCATTAAAGCTTCTGTAGTGATGTGGCTGAAAACACACACCACAATCTAAACTTCATCACGAGGTCAAATGGAAAATGACAAAACATAGACTTGTAAATTCATCACCATAATAATTTAACTTGCAGTTATTAACACTGTACAATAGAGATGTATTTATGATAAATGTTACTGTTATTAGCCTGCTTAAATATTAAAGGGGGGGTGAAATGCTCATTTTCACTCAATCTCCTGTTAATCTTGAGTACCTATAGAGTAGTACTGCATCCTTCATAACTCCAAAAAGTCTTTAGTTTTATTATAATTATAAGAGAAAAATAGTCTGTGCCGATTTTTTCCGGAAAAACACGACCGGCTGGAGGCGTGACGTGTGGGCGGAGCTAAAGAATCACGAGCAAGAGTAAGCTTTTGTGTTTAGAGCGTTTGGAAGCTGTGACATTACCGTGAGGAAAAAAACATCATCCAAAACAAACCATGGCTAACTGTCAGATTCAGCCGTTTATTTATGATCCAGAATCAGATCCGAGGCTGAAACTGAACGAGAGCAGCAGCAGCAACGACTACAACAGGACGTCTCTATGTGGTATGTATTGAAACTGTATATATTTGCTTATGTAACCTCTCTCTCCCGGGTCCTTTCTGACGCTCCTCGCACTCGCTCCGAGCGGGGCTCGAACCCAGGTCTCCGGCATGGGAGGCGGACACACTAACAAGGAGGCAGAGATATTTGAAGCAGTTTTTTGTTGGGATTGCATTATCCTTAAAGAGCCACACAAATGGGAAATCAAAAATTACCTGTATTACAGTGTATGATGTAGCTGTCCATCAGTGTAAACAATGTGTAAAGTAATTAAACCAAAAAGTACACAATTTATAAAGTTATTGGCTTCTAAAAGCAGCGAGACTGTTCAAATTTTTTATTTTACTGTTTGCTTCACGATGAGAGGAATAAGACATAATTCACCCCAAACAGATGCTAACGCATAGTTTACCGTGGAGGTGTGTGCGGAACAACCAATCAAACCTGACTATGTTAGTTGACCAATCAGAACACAGTATGCTACCGAAAGGTGGGGTTTAAGGAAACTGAATCTTTTGAATAGCTTCGCGCGAACCGTTTGGGGATCTGTGAGAATTGAGGTAATTTTAAAATGATATTTTGACAAAATGACAATGTTTTTTAACCTTGGATGGATTTAAACCTAATGTACAGGACTTATAAACAGTGATAGAAAGCTTAGAATTTTCATCTTACTGGCTCTTTAAGAAATAAACAATGTTCAAATCCGTCGTCAAACTGGAAACTTGGATTGACATGAGGATGAGGAAATGATGACAGAATTTATTTATCAATAGATATCTTGCAAATACATTATTAAGTTTGTTATATTTGTGATGAATTCAATAATATCTATTATTATTTACTCCAATTAAAGGCCCTGTCACCCAGTAAAACATTCATGGAGGAACTTGTGGGTCAGATGGACTGGATTTATAATCTTACCCCAGTTTCTCCAGTTTACAGCGAGGATCCTCCAGTCCAGCACAGAGATGCTTCACTCCCGAATCTCTTATTTTATTCCCAGACAGATCCAGTTCTCTCAGGTGTGAAGGGTTTGATCTCAGAGCTGAAGTCAGAGCAGAACAACCTTCATCTGTGACGTCACAATCAATCAACCTGTAGAGAACAATGACACACTCTTCACTCTCTCAGATCAGATCAGTTTAGCTGTGAATCCATTAGTAAAGAGAAAGAACAAATCAATGTGTGATGCATCACTGGACTGAGATTTAAAATGTCAAAGAACAAAAAAAAAAAAAAAAACATGATCAAAAATAATTTAAAACCTCATTCAAAAAGAAAAGAAAACATCTTTATTACACTGTCAGGATTTTAACCAAATACAGGCGTGTGATCAGCTAGAGACAGTCTATTATATAATTACAGCACAACCCTGTGAATTTATGACAGCATTACCAATCTCAGATTCTCACCGTCATTCATTAAAAGTCGAGAAACACGTTTCAGTGGGGATCCTAACCTACCGCCACACACCCCAAGAGAAAAAACCTCTGACACGAACATCACATCTTATGTTAAATCACACTATTCATTACACAGCTGAGCTTTATGTTGTTATATTGATCTGTATTAATATGTACAGAGTAGAGGTGTGTGTGTGTGTGTGTGTGTGTGTGTGAGAGAGAGAGTAAGAGTGTGTGTGTGTGTGTGTGGGCATGTTTTTGTGACATATCAGGACACAACTCTGTATAATGACATGGGTATGACACAGGTATTACAAGAAGAGGGTGACTTATGAGGACATAACCCATGTCCCCATTTTTCAAAACACTTATAAATCATACAGAATGAGTTTTTTTGAGAAAGTAAAAATGCACAAAGTTTCCTGTGAGGGTTAGGGTTAGGGGTAGGGTTGGTGTAGGGCCATAAAATATACAGTTTGTACAGTATAAAAACCAATACACCTATGCGTCCCCACTTTTCACAAAAACAAACATGTGTGTGTGTGTGTGAGAGAGAGAGAGAAAGAGTGTGTGTGTGTGTGTGTGTGTGTGTGTTTGAGAGAGTGTGTGTGTGTGTGTGTGTGTGTGTTTCTCCATCACTCAAGGATATCAGAACCTGAGATCTCCTACACTGTGAGATATTATTCATACTTGCAGATAGTACTCACACCTCAATGTACTGCAGTGCTTTACTAAACAGTAGGTAATAACATATTCTTTCTCTGATTCTGTTGATTATAAACAGATGGTGTCTTCTAGTGTCCTTCCTTGTGTCTCTTCCTAAAGCCCCCTACACCTGCTCCTAATCACACTGAAGCTGCTGATCAGTAAAGCTGTTCTTGAAGCTGCAGGAAGAGACTCACGCTTCTGAGTTTGGGAACAATATGAGCTGCATGTGATTGATTCTCCAGAACATCTGATCAACACGAGGACAACACATCTATATTTAATTATACACATGTTAGACGTTTTATTTCAGTGTTTTGAATATTTTCGTAATATATTAGCAGAGTCTACCCCAAAGCTATAACGATAGAGAAACGATATCGTTGGAATCACTTTCAGAACGATTTTTCTTTTTCTGATGAACGATAAAAACATTGACAGCCAATCAGAATCAATCCTGCTGAGCTCAAGAATTTAAAGCAGCAGACGCGCATCCGCTTATAATACACAGACAATATCGTTCGCTAGTGTGGATGCTAATATTGTTATATTTCTAGTTATCTTTATAGTTATCGTTCTTGGTGTGAACGGGCCTTAAATGAGAAGAAATGCAGATTTGTACTCGGGTCGGCCTCCTCAAAAGCCCACTGTTCTTACTCTCTCACTTATCTGACTGCTTTCTTTAGTAATTTTGTCTGCTAACAGTCAAGCCTTTGCTAACAAGACGAGCTATTAGCACTTAGCGTAACAGAATCCATTTAAAGGTGTTGCTAATGCAGAAACAGCTTTAACATGAACACAGAAGTCCACACATGAACAAGAAACAAAGACACACAATGTTTTACTTTCTGTATCTCTGTATCTCGACTGACAGTTGTCTCATCTAGGGCTGTCACGATATTACCGTATTTTCTGCACTATACTGTTTTATAGGGTGCACCGGATTATAAAGCACATAGAATAGAAGATACTGCAGTCAAACGTTTGACTGGGTTTGCGTTATGCATCCACTAGATGAAGCTGTGCTAAAGGGAATGTCAACATTTTGACAGATCGCCTTGATCCATATATAAAACGCTCCAGATTATAAGGCGCACTGTCGTTTTTTGGAGAAAATTAAAGGCTTTTAAGTGCGCCTTATAGTGCAGGAAATACGGTAGATGTTTCATATCACGCTTATTGTTGCCATAAGAATTCACAATATCAATATACTGTGATATCTATAGAAACCTTGAGGGGGAAAGAATATCAGTCAAAATTATTTTTTACTTTGTTTATTAAGTTTTTCTTTTTCACCCAACGAACACAAGGATACTGATAAACACAGGACACTTCTTTAAAGCTCCTATGAAATAACAAGAGAGAAAATACTGTCAGTTCAACAGTATGATGAATAAATATTAATGATAACACTTTACAATAAAATGACATTTGTTAACATTAATGCTTTAACGAACATGAATGAACAATGAACAATACATTTATTACACACTTTATTAATCTTTGTTAATGTTAATAAAAACAGTTATTCATTGTTCATGTTAGTTCACAGTGCATTAATGTTTACAAACACAACTTGTTATTTTAATAATGCATGAGTAAATGCTGAAATTAACATGAACTAAGATTAATAAATGCTTTGGAAATATTGTTCATTATTATTTATGTTATTTATATTTGTCAACTAATGTAATTAACTAATGTTAACTAATGAACCTTATTGAAGAATGAACGTAGATGAGGCATTAAGTGCATAGCACTGAGACCAACTTATCATTTTATAGAGTTTAATGAAGAAATGTTTAATGTATTTACATGTGTTATTATCATAAGAGAACTGTTCATTTTAAATATTGCTATATATCATCACACATTAAATTTACACAATATCGATAATTGTTGCTTTGAATATCACAGTTATCAAAACTGGTATAATATTGGATAATGGAGATAGCGGAAACTGTTTCTTGACATTTTGTAGTAACACAACTGCCTGTATAATATGGCAAAAATGCATAAGAACTGTAAGTAGAAAGAAGCACAAGCGTGAAATCGTCTCAGTATGAATGCAACGGGTGAATGCACAAAGCTAGCATGCTTAAAAAAAAAAAAAAAAGTTCAGTGACGATCTTCTGCGTGAGATCACATGAGGCGCTCCCTCTGGCATGATAATCTTAATAATATCTTGCAGTGTGTGATGTGGCACGATGTTTAAATCTTTTAGTGTGTGCATGTTTAATATTTGAGGGAAGATAATCTGCAAAGATTCTCCTCATGTGTGTGCTGCAACCAGATTTCTAAATCGGTTATGATTTTAAAACTCCTGTAATGTGAGCCCAGCTTTACTTTGATGAACACCATAAACAGTACAAGAAATGGACACAGCGACCCCATTGGAACTCAATTGAGACGAATGAAGCCCATTTTTAGCGTTTTTTAGCACTTCCGTTTCTGATGCGCAGACTCAAACGAAGCTTGACGATGTCAGCAACCTGTCTGACAGATGTAAATCTTCTAGTAGCTGTGCGTGCAAACTGCCATCGTTAATCTTGCAGAGACGGCGAGCTTGAGCGGGGAGTTCTTTGTCGTGAGTGAGCAGGAGTAATTATTCTGATTAATTATTTTGTATAGTATTTTAAAATGTAACGCCAGTACGCCATATTAAGTTAATTGCCTGCGAGCTTCTCCTCCTGTCTGTACGGTAATTTCTCTACTGTGCGACAGAGAGTCGAGTGGTTATGACGCAATCGTTAGCCTATTTTTTTACACAAACTGTTTCTACGGGGCCATAATGTAACATAGAAGGTAATGGAGCCCTTTATACATTGTCATGTATCTTTCGAAAAAAATAATAGACAAACAGAGTCTTTAAATGTCTCAGATGTAAAGTTATTTGCTGTCAAAGTGACGCCAAAATGAATGTGAGTCAATGGGAATGCTAACAAAGTGAAGTTCTGCTACAAGATGGCAGCTCGCGGCCGACTTCAACTTCCGGTCGACTTCCTTGCCGCCTGATAAACACGGCTCTCCTCTGAGCTCTGCGTTTTCTTCTTGTGTGACAGTGTCAGTGTTAAGGCACAATACTGCCACCTGGGAGCTCAACCAGGTACTGACACTGGAATATTTACATGTGCTATTATCATAAGAGAACTGTTCATTTTAAATATTGCTATATATCATCACACATTAAATTTACACAATATCGATAATTGTTTCTTTGAATATCAAAGTTATCATCAATACCGGTATATCACGACACCCCTAGTCTCATCAAATCAGTAGGAAGTATTACATTCACAAACAATAGCTAATTTTTTACATTTGGTCTGACTTGTCATTGTGTTTTCTGGCTTTCTGGGTGATTTGTTTTTCACTTCACAAATATTTTACAGTGTGTCATATATAATCTTACCCCAGTTTCTCCAGTTTACAGTGAGGATCCTCCAGTACAGCACAGAAACACTTCACTCCCAAATCTCTTATTATATTCAGAGTCAGATCCAGTTCTCTCAGGTGTGAGGGGTTTGATCTCAGAGCTGAAGTCAGAGCAGAACAACCTTCATCTGTGACGTCACACTTCATCAACCTGTAGAGAACAATGACACACTCTTCACTCTCTCAGATCAGATCAGTTTAGCTGTGAATCCATTAGTAAAGAGAAAGAACAAATCAATGTGTGATGCATCACTGGACTGAGATTTAAAATGTCAAAGAACAAAAAAAACATGATCATAAATCATTTAAAACCTCATTCAAAAATAAAATAAAAAATTTGTATTACTCTGTCAGGATTTTTAACCAAATAAAGGCATGTGATTGGAAACATTACAATTATTAGTGATTTTGAAATAACTTGTCACCAGTAATGGGAGTAACGCATTACAGTAACATATTACTTTTAGCAGTAACACAGTAGTGAAAGGCATTACTAATCAATTTTCAGTAATATTTCACTCTGTACATGTTCAGTAACGCTTTACAACACACTTTTTTTTTTTTATATTTTTAGATATTTTTTTTGTTCAAAGAAAATAGAAAAGAATAAAACAGCAAGACATGAACGAATCAAAGATGCAGTAAATTAGTTCCATTTCCTGTTTGTGGTCAGTCAATAGCTGCGTGTGGTGTCCACGTTTGGAAATAAAGACTAAACGTCAGCTTCTGATATATTTGTTTAGTGATGTTTTTTCATTCATCTCTCTCTCGCTGGTGTAACTCTGTATTGTGTGACGTAGTCCAGTGAAGGTGTGTTTAGGACGGGGTTTACAGGAGTGTGTGAGGATACTGTAATGACACAGAATGATCTCGTCCTCTGTGCTCGAGGTCCGAGGCTATTAGCTCCGTCCGGCTCGCTGTTAGCCTCGGCTCACACTGGACAGTGGACAAGAGACTAATGAGTGAAGATAGCAGAAGACTGTACATTCACCAGATGGATGTGTGTGCATCTTGACATTTTACAATTGTATATGGCATTAGAGTTTACATATAGTCCTGTTGTGTCTAATATGAATAGACCCAAGCAATTCACAGATATTGGCAGATAATCTCTTTACCTCTACCATACTTGTAACAGACTTGGATGGTTTGTGATTCTGGCTGTCATCCTGTCTTGTGTTGTCTTGATCCTTCACTTTGTCGATTATAAGCTCTATTGTTAGTAGTCTGGATCGCCCACAGTCATTATGTTACTCCTCTACTGGAGCTAAAATACTCTGCAGTACATTTTGACATTTCAGAACATTAACTTCTATTTCTGTAGTTATTTTGGTGAAAGTAACTCAAAAGTAATACTGGAGTCATGTAACGCATTACAATTCTGAGACAATAATATTGTAATGGAAGGAATTACTTTTAAATGACAGTAACAAGTAATCTATAATGTTTTACAGTTTGGAAGTAATTTGCACAACACTGCTTGTAACGCTCAGCCTAAAATAAGCTGACTACACAAATAAACTTTTCAGTTACCTCTTAATAGTGGAGTTTGAAGGAATGCAGGAACTAGAAATAACCACCGCAATACAGAATGATAAAGAATGAAGGCCAACCCAGCGTGTATTATACAAGAAGACAGAAGAGAGAAAAGTACTAGATATACACAATATATACAATAAATATATGAGGGTGAGTGAGTAATGTCCTTGGAAGACCAATGGGGCTTCTCGGGTCGACATTAACACACTGACAAAATTATATTCAGAATTAAAAATATTTTTATACCACTTTTTAATGTGTGATTGTGTAAAGGTGATCACCAGATACCAACCTTTCGTGAACTTGCTTACACTCGTTCTCATGGAGGGTCTTTATGTGTGT
This sequence comes from Carassius auratus, assembly GCF_003368295.1. NCBI lineage: Eukaryota > Metazoa > Chordata > Actinopteri > Cypriniformes > Cyprinidae > Carassius > Carassius auratus. The sequence goes on along the minus strand of NC_039251.1, from coordinate 2,976,291 downwards.
GTGTGTGTGTGTGTGTGTGTGTGTGTGGGCATGTTTTTGTGTCATATCAGGACACAACTCTGTATAATGACATGGGTATGACACAGGTATTACAAGGAGAGGGTGACTTATGAGGACATAACCCATGTCCCCATTTTTCAGAACACTTGTAATAAACCTTACTACATTCAAATTACAACTGGTTGAGGCGGCCAAGTATGGACCAGATTCCGGTCAGAGAATCAGGAGAGCAGGAGAAGTCTTTAGATTGAGACTAGGGATGTCAAATTTCGATTATTTCCATGATCGATCGTCGTTTAAATTAACCATCAATTAATCGATTAATCGTTAACCATAATACTGCAAAATGCGTCTATTGCAGGCACGCAGTCAGCGGTATGACGGGATGTGCAAAAGCCACACACACACACAAAACGCTTTCTCACTTGAATTAAAGAGGTTTTAGTCTGAATAAAATGCTAGTAGCAGGATTATAAAATGAATAGATGCGATTATGATCATTTGATAAAATGAAGAGAGCGCGCCATACTTTTGAGGTCACTTTGTTGACAGTTTCCAATCCAGCACGGAGAACGCTGAACGCGCCTCTTTAAATGGTTTTGTGGTGCTCGTTGTTGTATTTTAAAGCACAATTGCAATGTTTTCAACTGACATTATTGTATAAAATTGTATAAAATTATCCGAAATGTGGAGCGCGTGTGACTGCGCTGCACATTAAGTGAACTACATCGGCGCTGCTGCACCAAAACACAGTTGCTCACATTAATTTGATCTTGCTGGATTCTGTCCTAGAAAATGTCAGATTTTTTAAAATCCGGCATACAGCGCATTAGATCGTGACAGTGCATGCGTGCAGACGAGGATGAGCGAGCGCGGCTTTGGCTAGATTTATTTGGAGGTTATTGCTCATGTCTCATTCGGCACAAATCGAAATGTTTCCATATTCGCAATGTATTTGAATGTTAAACTATTATTTATAATGTAAACTAGGCTTGTACTTAACACGCATTCGCATAGACGGAAAAGATGATCCTCTTCATATGAGCAAAAACGTCCTTGGCATAACAGCAGAGTGGACCGGTATACTACGGTCTATTTAAACTGACCAGTGTAACCTTTTAATGTTTAGTTGACATTTTATTTTGATAATGAACAGACTGCGATGTAAGTTTGAATCGCTAGAATATACGTGTGCAGCAGGCTCCGGGGCGCAAAAGTGTTTACTTTCATTTGTGCACACTCACAATAAAAACAGAAGATTTGTGCTCTTGTAAAATAAAGCTAGTCAGGTCCATGCAGAAACTTGTGAACGATGCTCGGCGTCACCGTTTAGTGACAGCAGTGAATGCTCCAGGAATGTGTCGGTCACAGCGCCTATTAATCGCTGTTTTGAATCCAGCAATTATTTATTTAGAAATGATAAGATCTGATTATGACAAGTGTGGTATAAAAGCTTTGTTTATTAGAGGAATTGGTCACGAATTTCCATAAATTCAGTATATTTAGGCATTGTTTCTTTTCCTAAATCTTCATAGTCTAACCCTCTAATTTCCCAGGTTTATTTTATTATCTTTCGCTTTTAATAACTGTTTTCGCATCTCTTACTGTGGTAAACATGGGAAGGGAAATTAAAGATTTCATGAATTAAGAATTCGTTCGATTTATTAATTTGTTCCCTTATTTCACTTAAATCATGGGTTATTTAGGGAACAAAATTAATGAAACATGGACAATTGCCACATTAATAATTCGTAGGAATGAATTAACAAGTTGTAGGAATGAATAGACTACCTGTCCTGTCACTGTGTCCCGCAGCCCTGCAAAGCGCACGATATAAAACAGTTATCTGATGAAATGATTAGTAACTACATTTCTATTGCATTTAATGTTGAAGAACTTTTATGTTGTTTCTATTTTAATGTACTTTAAAGTTTAAATCACATTAAAAGCTTAATTTGTACATTGTGAATGAATGATGATGCTTTTATATATCGTCACCGTCACTCACAGCCGCTCGCACGTGTTGAGTGCGCATGAGCCGCACGCAGCCCAACATTGAATCGGTTAACCGACCATCGATAGCCTTAATCGATTGCATCTCTTATCGACAATTAATCGATCATCGATTAATCGTTGACATCCCTAATTGAGACATTTATTTAATCCAATATATGCATCTGCTATGAATTTAGATGTGTTCTACAAAGAAACAAAGGAAAATAATTACAAATTACTCACTATTAACAAATGTATAAATTGCCTATAACATCTACTGACATAATATAATAGCATAGCAACACAATGGTATTTAACAGCAAATATGCATTTGTAACCCAAATATAATTTACAGAAATATCTGTAAGTGATAATATGATCAACACCAACACAATAAGGGACTGAGAAATGCCCGCTTGTATACATAATTATATAAGTAAATACTTTCGTGAAGGCTACATGTAGCTGACAATATGACTCAGCAAAACAATCGCGGCAAATCACCGATAAAACGGGACACCGCGAACAGTATAAACATCAGAAATAGCAAAAGCATGCATAACATATGACTACTGGATACAATATTGTTCGGACTTACTTGTATTATATGAACACATTACAGAAACATAGCAGCAGCATAAACAAAGACAGACAGCAATCTTCACTGGCAGGTAACGGTAACAAAGTGTCCCTCTAGGAAACGTGAATTGAACTTCGGTTCCTAGTTCCTGAATAGGCTTTCTGACAACACTTATAAATCAATCAGAATGAGTTTTTTTGAGAAAGTAAAAATGCACAAAGTTTCCTGTGAGGGTTAGGTTTAGGGGTAGGGTTGGTGAATGGCGATAGAATATGCAGTTTCTACAGTATAAAAACCATTACGCCTATGGGATGTCCCCACTTTTCACAAAAACAAACGTGTGTGTGCGAGTGAGTGTGTGTGTGTGTGTGTGTGTGTGTGTGTGTGTGTGTGCGAGTGCGTGTGTGTGTGTGTTCGGTTCGGTCTCACCGGTGCAATATTTGGAGTCCGGGAGCAGGTTGAGAACAGCGCTGTCCTGTGACGAAGTCCTCAGTAAAAGAATCCAATGGCGTCAGGTTATTTCCACGAGGAAGCAACTCAAAGTCACAGGTAAATACAGCAGGTAATAAGGATCAGGCGATCGATCGCTAAATCCTAAAGTGAGCACATTGACGTCACAGGGATTCCCGCATCACGAGCGAACTCTCGCGAGAAGAAACAGAGTCCACAGTTCTCAACGGGGCAATACAAACACAGAAACGTTAACCCTTAAGGCGCCAGGGTTTTTTGGAAAAAAATGTTGTATTTTGGCATCAAGATTTCAAAAGCTTGTGACTTGAAAGGGCTTAAAGATAGAGATCTACTGTCAATTAGAAAAATGTTTGGCATGATCGAAAGTTTACGTGGGGTGTAAATATACTAATCTAATTTGCATATTATGACGTCACCATGGGCGGCTATCTCGAATTTCATAATATTCAGGAAATATTAGATATTGAATTGATGTTTGAACATATTTGCATGTTTTTGTGTGTGTATATGTCTTTATTATCCTCATTCCAAATGATCAGAACAGAGGAAGCCAACAATAAAACAGGAGAAAGTACTAAATTATTACTATATCACTACACTATATAGTAGTAAAACACATGTGAACAGTAGCTTACTTTTTGATCACTTCATCAGTAATATTCAGGAAATAATAGATATTGAATGGATGTTTGAACTTATTTGCAAGTTTTTTTTTTTTATTTGATTGCTGTTGTTGTCTTTTTATTCTCATTCCAATTGATCGGGGGGGAAAAAAAAAACGAGAAAAGTAGTAGATTATTACTATATTACTGTGCCACAGTAAAATACATGTGCCTATTTTTTGATCAGTTGAGCATCTATCTGCCCAATCAGGCATCTATGTGACACAGTTGGTAGTTGTTGAGAGCATGGTTCCTCTCATTCATTGCATGACACAGCGCACCTTCTCCACACAGACTGCACCTGTACTGTCTGCCGGCCGAGTATTAGAGCGTGCGCGATCAGCAACAGCTCTCCTATGGACACTATGACCACGTTCACCTCTGTTACCCGCTTCCCCGTTGAGCAAAGGCTCGAAACGATCGCTTGTTTGTGCTTCGTGAACACTCTCGCCTTGCACGGTGGCACCATAGCGCTGCAAAGATGTACGCGTGATCATTAGACGGCTGATCGTCATTTCCAAAAGGCAAATATTCCCCTTCAGAGTCAGAATCGGTGAACAACATTTGCAACACATCCTCTTTGTATTAGACATCTGGCGATTTTCTCTCATAAATCTCACGATTTACACTCACGCTATGAAATGAATTGCTCCCGCATCAATAACATGAGAGCTCGACACTTTGAACAGAAACAATGCATAATGTTGGTCTAGAATCAAAGTATTACGTGTCTGCCATCTAGTGGAAGGGAATACAAATGAGATATTACACCATATAAGGAACTACAGTCTATTTTATTAAGCATGACGTCTTGTTGCAATTTTGCGACTTTGGCGCTTAGAGGGTTAATAACAGCTGTGCCACATCAACAATCACATTAACATTTAATCAACAGCTTTATAAACGTATACCTCTTATGTGGCCGAGCTACAAACTATCTTCTGCTCATCAAGGCTGCATTTATTTGATCAAAATAAAGTAAAATAAATATAGTGAAATATTATTACAAATACAAAAAAATTGTAAAATTTTAATATAAAATGTAATGTTATTCCTGTGATGCAAATCAGAATATTCTTCATCATTATTCCAGTTTTCAGTGTCACATGATCTTTTAGAAATCATTACAATTTATTTTAATCTCAAGAAACATTTCTGATTATTATCAATGTTGAACATTCTGCTACTTCATATTTTGTGTTGAAATGATGCACTTTATTTTTTGATAAATATAAAGTTTAATGAACAGCATTTATTTGCATTTATCAATATATTAATTAAGTTAGTAAATGCATTTAAAAAAATAGAAATCATTTTAAATTCCTTCACACAGTTTTTGTGGCTTTCATGAATGATGAATAAAATTATTAATTTCTCTCTTTTTTAAAATCTTATACAAATGTTTGAGTCGTATCATAGTTTCCACAAAAATATTTAGCAGCAAAACTGTTTTTAACATTGATAATAATCAGAAATGTTTCTTGAGCAGAAAATCAGAATGATTTCTGAAGGATTGTGTGTACAGTAGCTGAGCTTTATATTGATCTGTATTAATATGTACAGAGTAGTGGTGTGTGTGTGTGTGTGTGTGTTTCTCCATCACTCAAGGATATCAGAACCTGAGATCTCCTACACTGTGAGATATTATTCATACTTGCAGATAGTACTCATACCTCAATGTACTGCAGTGCTTTATAAAACAGTAGGTAATAACATATTCTTTCTCTGATTCTGTTGATTATAAACAGATGGTGTCTTCTAGTGTCCTTCCTTGTGTCTCTTCCTAAAGCCCCCTACACCTGCTCCTAATCACACTGAAGCTGCTGATCAGTAAAGCTGTTCTTGAAGCTGCAGGAAGAGACTCACGCTTCTGAGTTTGGGAACAATATGAGCTGCATGTGATTGATTCTCCAGAACATCTGATCAACACCAGGACAACACATCTATATTTAATTATACACATGTTAGATGTTTTATTTCCATGTTCTGAATATTTTCTTGTTTTCTTTAATATAAACACCTCTCTGAGCTCATATACACTGGAGTAAATGAGAAGAAATGCAGATTTGTCCTCGGGTCGGTCTCCTCAAAAGCCCACTGTTCTTACTCTCTCACTTATCTGACTGCTTTCTTTAGTAATTTTGTCTGCTAACAGTCAAGCCTTTGCTAACAAGACGAGCTATTAGCACTTAGTGTAACAGAATCCATTTAAAGGTGATGCTAATGCAGAAACAGCTTTAACATGAACACAGAAGTCCACACATGAACAAGAAACAAAGACACACAATGTTTAACTTTCTGTATCTCTATCTCTTGATACAACTATTGTGTTTTCTGGCTTTCTGGCTGATTTGTTTTTCCCTTCACAAATATTTTACAGTGTGTCATATATAATCTTACCACAGTTTCTCCAGTTTACAGCGAGGATCCTCCAGTCCAGCACAGAGATGCTTCACTCCTGAATCTCTTATTTTATTCCTAGACAGATCCAGTTCTCTCAGGTGTGAGGGGTTTGATCTCAGAGCTGAAGTCAGAGCAGAACAACCTTCATCTGTGACGTCACAATCTCTCAACCTGTAGAGAACAATGACACACTCTTCACTCTCTCAGATCAGATCAGTTTAGCTGTGAATCCATTAGTAAAGAGAAAGAACAAATCAATGTGTGATGCATCACTGGACTGAGATTTAAAATGTCAAAAAAGAAATCAAAATAGCATAAATAATTTAAAGCCTCATTCAAAAAGAAAAAAAAAACTCCTTTACACTCTCAGGATTTTTAATGTTTTATGTAGACATTAATGCAAATCTATTTAATGACAAACAACTTTGTTTCGACTGAACAAAGTGTTCATAGAACGCAGTTCAATCAGGACCACTTCCCTCATGTATATTTAATGACAATTATAATTGCATACAGTTAGTGTTGGCGGTATGGTTATGTTCTGTCCATGCAGCCATGCTTGGACAGAGCGGGGAGAGCAGCAAGACAAACCCCCCTGGGGTACAGAACATAACCATTATAAGCATATATAATTACAATTCTCAATTACATGAGTTGTAAACAAAAGGTCATAGAGACTGCTTCCAATGAAGACACTGTAAAGAAAGAACAAGTTAGATCAGATTACAGGTTCAGTTGGAGGAGTTGGGGTTGGAGGAGGGAGTTAATTGCAAGCAGCAATGCGATGGAGAGACACTGAATAATGGGAATTTAAATAGACCGCAGGTGATCGGTGTCGAGACTGGATTGGTACACGTCAGGAACAGCTGACTGTCAGCTGATGCAAGCGTGACTAACATGCAGAAGAGTATTTGATGAATGATTTTTATTTCTAAATTTTTAATGTAAAAATCATACTAACAATATAAGTACACCTAAGTAAACATTAAAAAGCATTTAAAGAAAAGGAAATAATCCATGTCATGGGACCTTTAATGGTAACACTTTACAATAAAATGTCATTTGTTAACATTAATTCTTTAACGAACATGAATGAACAATGAACAATACATTTATTACACAATTTATTAATCTTTGTTAATGTTAATAAAAACAGCTATTCATTGTTCATGTTAGTTCACAGTGCATTAATGTTTACAAACACAACTTGTGATTTTAATAATGCATGAGTAAATGCTGAAGTTAACATGAACTAAGATTAATAAATGCTGTGGAAATATTGTTCATTATTATTTATGTTATTTATATTTGTCAACTAATGTAATTAACTAATGTTAACTAATGAACCTTATTGAAGAATGAACGTAGATGAGGCATTAAGTGCATAGCACTGAGACCAACTTATCATTTTATAGAGTTTAATGAAGAAATGTTTAATGTATTTACATGTGCTGTTATCATAAGATAACTGTTCATTTTAAATATTACGATATATATCGTCACACACTACATTAACACGATATCGATAATTGTTGCTTTGAATATCACAGTTATCATCAATACCGGTATATCACGACACCCCTAGTCTCATCCAATCAGAAGGAAGTATTAAATTCACAAACAATACCTAATTTTGTTTAATTTTGTCTGACTTTCTGGGTGATGTGTTTTTCACTTCACAAACATTTTTCAGTGTGTCATATATAATCTTACCGCAGTTTCTCCAGTTTACAGTGAGGATCCTCCAGTCCAGCACAGAGACACTTCACTCCCGAATCTCTTATTTTATTCCCAGACAGATCCAGTTCTCTCAGGTGTGAGGGGTTTGATCTCAGAGCTGAAGCCAGAGCAGAACAACCTTCATCTGTGACGTCACAATATCTCAACCTGTAGAGAACAATGACACACTCTTCACTCTCTCAGATCAGATCAGTTTAGCTGTGAATCCATTAGTAAAGAGAAAGAACAAATCAATGTGTGATGAATCACTGGACTGAGATTTAAAATGTCAAAGAACAAAAACACATGATCATAAATCATTTAAAACCTCATTCAAAAAGAATAAAAACTCCTTTACACTCTCAGGATTTATCTTACTTTGAGCAAAACCGAAGTTTTTTCCGAAAACAAGATTTAAAATCTGAAATAATTTTGCTTCTCAAGTAAATTGATCTTGATTCAGGAATGTTTAGATATTTGTTCTAGAAATCAAAACAAAAATCCTAAGAAAATCATTTTTTGCAGTGAAGTAAACTGAGCACTTCTGAAGTTCTGTGTTTGTTATTCAGAACAAATTCAAGCAGCAGTAAATCTCAAGACTGTGTGCGTGTGCTTATGTTTTACTGTACGCTACACAGCACTGCATCAGATTTAGACCGTATTTCACTGTATTCTTCACATAAAATCAAGAAAAGCTGGTTTACTTCACATCGGAGCATTAAAAGTGTCACCTGTTCAGTTCATGGATTTATATTCTGAATGAATCACGGTGAATCATCAATCAAGGTGTTTCAGAACTGCAGAATTCACTCAAATCTCTGCATTAATTCAAGAAATCAACAGATAAAAGAGTAAATGAGAAGGAGCAGGTTTGTTGTGGATCTGAAGCCGTGTCTCTGACATTGTTGAGCAGCGCTCGAGCACTAAACTACTGATGAACTTTTCCTGAAACACACAGAAGAATCTTCTCCAGCAGCGTGTTCACGAGAGAGAAGCTCTTCATTCCTCTCCTTCACAATCATAAAGATCATCAGTGGTGTCCTGCACATCATTGTTTTGAGCTGACTGTGAGATCTGATGCTCTAGAGCTGGATTTGTGTTTATTATAGTCTTCAGATCCTGATCTGATATATAGACTGGGTTTTATTTCTGTGTTTGGACACTAATGTTGTGGATCACAGCTTGTTCTGTAGTCCTTCACAGAAATGAGTCACATCTGAGTTTGTAAAAGTCATTTTCACAAAAGGCTGACAAGTAAATACACATATCTTGAATCCAAGATGGCGGCGCTAGTGTTTTCTCGTTTGTCTGTGTAGCTTATCTGTGTCTGTATTTGTGTTTTATAAACTTAACGGGTTACCTGATTCGGAATAATTTTTTTTTTTTTTTTTTTGGGTCTCAGATCTGTGCTAACAACTTGGTAAACAGTAAATAATAACATAACCCGATAACAACAAAACGAGCTGGTCTGGCTGCATTGATAATATGAGGCTATCGATTTACCTGCTGCTCGCTTATGTGCTGAGCGCACCGACTGTGGATGCTCCCGGATCTGGATCATTTGCATCTTCCCGGATTATTCTCCCAAATTCTGCAACTATGCTGTTTTCTGATACCGGTGGCTTTACATCAATCCACATGGCTTCAATGGACTTTTATGACTTTTCTACTAAGACCTTGCATAAGTACGAACTTCTCAGTTGGACAGAAATACGGCAGTTCCAGTCCATCTCCTGCAAGCGTGATCATGGAATCAGCAATGCACGCCCGACAAGATCAGCAGGTTTTTGGATTATTTTACTTCTGTTCCTATCAGGTAACATCCATCCCAACCCAGGACCAGAAATGACTGACCTTTTGAGCCCTAACGATTTGAAAGATAGCAGTGGCTTGCGTTTTATTCATGTTAATGTGCGCAGTTTGTTTAATAAAATCGATGCTATTCGTCTGTGGGCTAAATTGACAGAAAGTGATATAATCGTCTTGTCAGAGACGTGGCTCAAACCATCAATTACAAGCAATATGATTCATATCGAAGGGTATAATCTCTTTAGGACGGATCGTGTGGGTAAAGGAGGGGGAGTAGCCATATATGCTAAGGCGTCGTTGGAATGTTGTTCCATTGAATCAATAACAAAGCCAAAATTCTTCGAACTATGTGCCATCAAACTAAATCTCCCCAATGGCGCTTCTCTGACTGTGGTAGGATGCTACCGCCCACCTTCGGCTGCAGCTGGAGCAACTGCCCTGCTGTCTGACTTTTTGCATAAACTGCCTAATGAGTATATTGTCCTAGGAGACCTGAACTGGGACTGGCTATCGACTTCATCACCGTTAAGAGACATATGTGATGCGTTACATTTGACGCAATTAGTACAGTCACCTACACGCTTACATCCAAAACGAATGGACAAATCTACATTAATCGACGTCATTCTGACTAATGCTCCACATAAGTACTCGTCTACTGGAGTTTTTTGTAATGATGTCAGTGATCATTGTATGGTTGTCTGTGTTAGAAATTGCAAATTGACTAAAACCAAGCCAAGGTTTATTTTTAAACGAAATTACAAATGTTTTAATGAACAAGCTTTCCTTCATGAAATCTATCATAGTGATTTAAACTTAGTTTGTGATATGGATGATGTTGAGTTGGCCTGGAATTATTTTAAAAAGACCTTTTTAGCCATAGTTGACAAACATGCCCCTATTAGAAGATATAGAGTGAGGGGCAGAGATAATCCTTGGTTTAATGACTCTATTGCAACAGCTATTAGAGAACGTAATGAAGCATGGATCAAAGCAAAAAGAAATAATAATGATAAATGTTGGTTAAATTATAGGGTATTAAGAAATAAATGCACAAGACTAATAAAAAGTACAAAAAGTGAATATTATTTGAATTTAATAAATGAAAACCTTAATGACCCCAAAAAATTTTGGAAAGCAATTAGATCTTCTTCAGGTGACGTGCCACCCCCCACTATCCCTGAAGTTATAATAGCAAGCCATGGTGAAGTAAGGGGTAAACAAAATATAGTAGACACTTTTAACAAGCATTTTATTAATGCAGGAATGGTTACTCAGTTGACACTTCAAGCCAACTTCGCAGATAGTGTAACCTCTATCACAGACTCGTCTAGTGTAAGTTTAAATAATTTTAATTTTACTCCTATATCTGTCTTTGAAGTACGAGAGGCACTGTTAGGCTTGGACTGTAAAAAGTCTGCTGGCCCGGATCAGATTGAGCCATATTTCCTCAAAATTGCTGCAAACTTGATTGCTGATCCTATTTCCTCCATTTTTAATCTTAGTCTATACAGTGGTTCTATCCCCAAGTCATGGAAATCTGCATTTGTCCTCCCATTATTAAAAAGTGGAGACCCGTCAGCCTTAGACAATTATCGACCAATCTCCAGACTATCTGTCTTGGCTAAATTGTTTGAGTCTCTAATAAATGAGCAACTAAAACATTTTTTAGCTGACAACTGTATTTTAAGTCCCACTCAGTCTGGTTTCCGACAAGGACACAGTACAATCACGGCTGTAACCTCTGTTATGAATGATATTGTTAATGCTTTAGATGACAAAAAGTCTTGTGCTGCTTTATTTATTGATTTATCTAAAGCATTCGACACTGTTGACCATCATCTTCTTCTGCAAAGATTGCAAAACATAGGTTTTAGTAGCAATGTGCTAAATTGGTTTTCTAATTACTTGAGTGGTAGAACTCAGTGTGTGGCAGTAGATAATTGTACTTCATCCCTGCTAGAAGTAAGATTGGGTGTCCCTCAAGGATCAGTTTTGGGCCCTATTTTATTTTCCATTTATATAAATAACTTAGGTTTGAATTTGAATCAAGCTAAGGCTCATCTGTATGCAGATGATACTATTTTGTACACCTCTGCTATGTCATTGAAGGAAGCAATTCATAATTTACAGTCTGCCTTTAGTCAGGTACAAAAATCTCTGGTAGGATTAAAGTTGGTATTAAATGCTAAAAAGACAAAATTAATGGTTTTTACACGTTCACATTCTCTTATCGATTTCACTATTTTAACACAAAGTGGTACTCCAATAGAGAGAGTGACCTCCTACAAATACCTAGGTATTTGGTTGGATGATAAATTGTCTTTTGGGGTCCATATTGAGAGCCTTTTAAAAAAACTCAGACCCAAGTTAGGTTTTTATTTTAGACTAAAGAAGTGCTTTCCTTATTCAGCAAGGAAAAGGTTGGTGCAGAGCACATTTTTATCAGTTTTGGATTATGGTGACCTAATTTATATGCACTCTACTTCATTTTTATTAAAAAAAACTAGATGTACTATACCACTCAGCTTTACGTTTCATTACAGGTGCAGCAGCTAGGACTCACCACTGCACTCTGTATGAAACTGTACAATGGTCCTCCCTCTCCCTTAGAAGGAAAATCCATTTATTGATTTTTATTGCTAGAGCACTAATGTGTAAATTACCTATCTATATTTCAAATTTGCTTATTTACCAAAATAGTGTTTACAGGACAAGATCGTCAAAGAAAATACTATTAATTACTCCATCAACAAAAACAGCCATTGGTAATAAAGCTTTCTCATCATATGCACCAAATGCCTGGAATGAACTCCAAAACACTTTAAATCTAGTATCACTTCCATCTATTAATACTTTTAAAAACCTTTTAAAGTCAACTCTGACTGAACAGTGCAATTGTTATTAATTAGGTATCTTATACAATTGTATGTTTGTATTTGCTGACGTTAATGTCTTGTTTTGTTTTCTAGTATGTATAGTGTATAGAGATTTGTAGTGTATTATGTAATTTATGTCCTGTCTTTTATGTATTGAAACTTTTGGCCGCCAGTCTTGGCCAGGACTCCCTGGGAGAAGAGTTACTGTAACTCAATGGGACCTTTCCTGGTTAAATAAAGGTTAAATAAATAAAAAAAAAAAAATAGATATTTAACACAGATCTCATTAAATGACAAACTCTCAGCTTGTTTTGTGTGAATAATTCATGAACGTGTGTGACCTGCTGAAATGTAAGTTTTAATCTTTTATTTGTGACATTAATGTGTTCACAATGCTGACAGAGTAAATATGTGTTAGAAAACTAGACCTATATCACTCATAATATTAACATTCACAGGAATACACCTTTTCTATGGTTTGATTTATTTTATGGCATGATGCAGATCTCTTTAAATGTATAATAATGTAAAATAGTGTCTAGTGTTGTCCAGTAAAGAGTAAGACACTTCAAGCACAAGTGAAGTGTCTGAAGGTCAGCTTTACTGATCAATGTGTGGAGCGTCTCTTTGCTGCAGCTGCTGCTGATTTAATGAACCAGTTTCTCATGTGACGGGGTTGTTTTTACCCGCGCCGCTAACACACGCTTTACTCTAATATCTACTGGATTAAAAACACCTGTCCTGACTCCTTTAAGATTCTGTTATTCAGGAGAAAATCTCTCATTCAGGAACATTTATTGTAAAGGAGTCAGATTCATTATTAAATATGATAGTTTAGTTGATGATGAAACACTCACACAGCTTTTCTGCAGTTGATCACAGCTGGTATCAGTCTTCTTCTCCCCTCAGCTGATGTGTTGTATTTCTGGAGGTTCAGTTCATCCAGAGGCTCCTCTGACATCTGAAGCATGTAGGAGATTGTTGAGCACTGAGCAGGAGAGAGTTTCTCTGAGCGTTTGTCTGATTTCACAAACTCCTGAATCTCTCTGAACAGAGTCTGATCTTTCACTTCCAGCAGACAGAGGAACAGATTGATCGACTGATCAGCTGAGAGAGGATAAAGATCAAATGGATCTCTGATCCTCTCTTTAATGTCCTGTGTGGTTCTGCTGATGGTCTCTGAGCTCTTCTCTGTGTGTGTCAGTAGATCCTGTAACAGTCTCTGATTGGACTCCAGTGAGACGCCCAGCAGGAACCGCAGGAACAGATCCAGACGTCCATTCTCACTCTTGAGAGCTTTATCTACTGCTGATGTTAGTAGATCATACAGAGAGACTTTATCAGATCTGTATAATCTGAATTCATGCAGTGTTTTCTTGTTCTCTGTTAAACAGCAGTAAAACAGATAGAAAGCAGCGAGAAACTCCTGAACGCTCAGATGAATGAAGCTGTAGACTTTCCTCTGATGAATCACAGATTCCTGCTTAAAGATCTCAGTGCAAATCCCAGAATACACTGAGGCATCAGTGACGTCTATGCTGCTCTCAATCAGGTCCTCCTCATAGAACATCACATTGCCCTTCATCAGCTGTTTGAAAGCCACTTCAGCAAGTTTCACAATCACTTCTCTGTCGGATGGCAGGAGTTTCTCTGGATCTCTCTCTTCATACTTCTGCTTCCTCATGTTGATCTGAATCAGCAGGAAGTGGATGTACATTTCAGTCAGAGTTTGAGGGATTTCTGCTCTCAGATCTTCTTCCAGGAGCTTCTGAAGCACAGTGGATGAGATCCAGCAGAAGACGGGGATGTGGCACATGATGTGGAGGCTTCTTGCTCTTCTGATGTGTGAGATGATTCTGCTGGCTTGATGCTCATCACTGATTCTCTTCCTGAAATATTCCTCCTTCTGAGGCTCAGTGAATCCCTGAATCTCTGTCAGACGGTGGATGTATTCGGAGGGGATCTGATTGGCTGCTGCTGGTCTGGAGGTGATCCAGATGAGAGCAGAGGGAAGCAGCTCTCCTTTCATCAGCTTTGACATCAACACAGCCACTGATGAAGTCTCAGTCACATCACAAACTTTCTGAGCGTCTGAAAACATCAGTGTGATTCTGCTTTCATCCAGACCATCAAAGATGAACACAACTTTACACTCCTCATAAATCTGTGAGTCCAGATCTTGAAGTTCAGGATGAAAGTCCAGCAGAAGTCTGTGAAGACTGTACTGATGATCTCGGATCAAGTTCAGCTCTCGAAATGGAAGCACAAACATGAAATCTACATCCTGATTGGCTTTTCCCTCGGCCCAGTCCAGAATGAACTTCTGCACAGAGACGGTTTTTCCGATTCCAGCGATGCCTTTAGTAAGAACAGTCTTGATCTGCTCTTTCTCCTCAGATCCAGCTTCAGCGGAGGCTTTAAAGATGTCATTGCAGTAGATTGGAGCGTCTTGTGAGTGTTGTGTTCTGGCTGTTTTCTCCATCTGTAAAACCTCATGTTCTTCATTCACTCCTTCTCTCTCTCCCTCTATGATGTAGAGCTGTGTGTAGATGCTGTTCAGGAGGCTTTCATTCTCCTGGAGTTTCAGTCCCTCACATAATCTCTCATACTTGTTCTTCATGCTGGTTTTGTGCTGCTCTTTGACTCTCTGTAGTTCATCATTCACTGCTTGATCATGTTTATTCAGAGACGCTGTAACGCTCGTGTTGTTCAGACAGAAGACAGAGGAGACTCCTCCAGAGATGCTTCGCTCTCCATCTGCTCTGCTGAAATATCACAAGAACAACTGATTAAACATGTCTCAAAATAAAGGATGTGTAAATTAACATCTAAACCGATAGAGATGTCAGTCTTGTGTTTTCAGTATAATTTTACTCTGATCTGCAGCAAACACTAGATGTGTGTGAACAGTGAAGTGTGTTCAGAAGCACAAGAGCCAATAAAACAAGCTCCTGCAGCTCCTCACAGAGTCTTCAACACCTTACACTGCAGAACAAACATCTTCATTATTATTC
This sequence comes from Carassius auratus, assembly GCF_003368295.1. Classification (NCBI taxonomy): domain Eukaryota; kingdom Metazoa; phylum Chordata; class Actinopteri; order Cypriniformes; family Cyprinidae; genus Carassius; species Carassius auratus. The sequence continues at coordinate 2,960,759 of NC_039251.1, read as the reverse complement.
TTTACTCTCTTAAATGTGGAGAATCACCATACAGTCTAAAGTGATCATTAAACTTCAGAAGTCTGTTGTGATGAAGTAAATCTGAAGAGTAAAACCGTGGCACTGTTGCTCTTCTACAGGCTTGTGTTTCACAGCAGTTCACAATCAGTGACTAGAGCACATTTATTCCAGATGATCGCTTGTGATTGACAGCTGATGAATTATAACAGTCTGTTTTTTATGCAGTGGATATTGTAACATGTTAGATGGCTGTAAGATGCATATTTTATCTCCCTCATCTTTCTGAAGAAGCAGCCAGCGATAGACAAGCAGACATTTCAAAATATGAGTTTGCTTTATTTCTTTTTGTTTATAATTAAAAGTTCCACATCATGGATAAAGTTTTTTTCTTTTTCTTTTCTTAGTTAATTTTGGTATTTTTGGTTGCACACTGTGTTTAAAGTAGGACTATGAATAATAACGGTTTTACACATACTCCGTCTGCAGTGCGTGTGTGTCTCGTAAAGGCCTATAAATAATAAAAATTATTAAATAAAGTTTAATGCAGAAATATCAGGGTTTCCCCTGCATTTATGTAAGGGGGGCGCCCCGCCCTCCTAACGGCTCGCCCCGCCCCCCTTGAAGGTCAAGTAAATTTTATTAGATTTTCTTTATAGCGCCAGATTACAATTTATTTTATTAAACAAACCAAATAGCCCTTAATCGCTCACAGGGAACTGAAGATGGCAGCACTCGCTCTACTGTGAGTAGAAGCTCCTGTTTCACACATACTCCGTCTGCAGTGTGTATGCAGTCTGTGTGCGTTACGTGTGTGGAGCAGAAGCAGCACGGACTCATTGTGCTTTCACACAGGACGCGTTTGCAGTCCGCTACTTCAGCATTGTGACTCTCTTATCACAGTACAGTAACAATCTTTCATAGACATAGTTTAAACTCAATAAATATAAACAACACATTATTCATGCATTTGACTTGTAGATTTGTATAATAAGCTGCTCAATAAAGCGGTGAAACATTTTAATTAACAATTAACCAACTTTTCTTGTTAGGATATTGCGAATATTGAAAATTAAACCACCACTGGACAGAAACAGTCGACTCTCGTGCCTTTTAAATCTTTATCACAAACAATCCCACTGGGGTCTTATTGAACTTTGTTTTTCTGCCTCCATAAAAGTGCATATATGATGTTGCCTTGTTTATCTAAAAGGTGCTCTTTTTCTTGTTTTAAACTTAGCCAAAAACCCATGTGTTGCGTGTGAAACACAGTAGGCTTTAATTAGTAGACGTTTATTGTGAAATGACTGCATTTCCGTGTCAATCCATGTTCATTTTTACCGCGAACAATGCGTTTTCACTTTAATTCAGCGCGTGCAGCACAGTAAAAATAGACTCGGTACGTAAACGATCGCCGCACTGCTGCAAACGCACTGCTCCTGGAACGCACTGACGGACCGCAACCGCGTGAATGCTGGAATCAGTTAACATGGGTGCATAAAAAAATACGCAACGCATACGCACTGCAGACGGAGTATGTGTGACTCCTGATTTCGCACACGCATTACGGTTCTGAGGAAGTTTTGTGGCATCTTCCGCACGGTGCCAACTCACACCAGAAGCGGATCAGAAGCGCAACGGTAGGATTCGCGAGACTGCGTGATTTGTGTCTAACACTGCTGTCTAGGGTCCAATGTTGTTTTTCTTGGTTTTTGTGTGTTCTAACATAGTTGTCTAAATGTTAATGTTTTGTCCGGTTTATTCCACGCCTAAAACTCCTTCAATTAAACTCCACAACACCTTTTTTTATAATTGTCCTTGTAAAAAAATGTGTTGTCATATATGTGAGGTTTTCTTAACTTTGAGGATGAACATCTTGTCATCTATTTCTGGCCTCCTAGCATGAATATATAGTAATGTGAAATACGACTGGGAATCTGCACACGGTGTTTATTTTGAAATGTACATGATTTTTTTTACTTTTATTTTGCTAAACATAAACGTTACCATAGTAAACATGGTAAATGCAACCAGGAGAGATCAGACGTCAGCTTCTTATTCTCTATCACAATTGTGTATTTATTTAACATATTTTATCTGTCATAAGTCTCGTCTCGAGAGTTTAGCTCCACTTGGCCTATCATAGAAATATAATAATGTTTTTGTTCGGGAGCTTTAATAAAAATAGAGATATTATCATTCATTCTAAATGTGATGTACAGGCTACTGTGACTACAAATAAACAGAAACCGACTCGACTGAATAAACAGGCTACTTTCACAAGCTTTAAAAATAAATAAAATATAAATAAGTATTTATGTGCGATTAATTTCGAGTCCTGATAAATTAATTCATTATGATCAATGTATAACTTATTCTATAGTTAAAACATAGATTGTTTTTGTTTTTGAATATATAACAAAGCATGCAAACAAACGGCAGCTTTTATCATGTTCCTGTGTGATCGCACATGTTCCAGTAATTTCTTTCTTAGTTTTCTGATAACTTCTCTTTGTTGGTGAAATGATGGGGTTTTGTTACGTTGTTCTGAGAGGCGTGTAAAGGGTGTGTTTTAGTGACGCGCAGCGTACTTCAGGCCCTGACTGTGGAAACCCTGCGCTATTCTAGCCTCGGTGCTACTGGCCCGAGACTATGACCCCCGCCTGGCCCATTTTAAGCCCTGGCTCGCACTGACCCCACAGTGGAAATGCGGCTCATGACTCCTGTAAGTGTTTGGGTCTGTGCCAATTTTCCCCAACCCCCCCCCCCTTGTAAGCTTTTTGTATTCTAAGAATTTTTTTTTTTTTCTTGTAAATGTCTAGCTGTATCCTGTAATTAAAGAAAAACACATTATTAGATATATTCATGACATTTCATAAATTTATTTAAATCACATTTTCATTGAGCTTGTGTGCTCATTGTGTCGAGTGTCTGTGTCCACGCCCCTGGCAGTATAAAACCATCTTGTTCAGTCAAAATCACTGTAGTTTGTCAGGAGTTGGAATTGCAAGTATTGAAAACAATCAGGATAGCCTATTATAGCATCCATTTAGCATATCAATTATAGAGTTATTTAGATCTACAAGTTAGCGTAGATTTATCTGTATTTAGTACAGTGGTCAGGATGGTACGTAGGTGTAGTGTTGCTGGTTGTGACAGCACTGCTGGACTGCATAGTTTTCCAGCAGACTTTAAAATTAGGCGCCAGTGGTTGCATGCACTTGGCCTGGAAGACCGTGAGTTCCTGCCTAGAGCTGGAGTGTGCAAACTGCATTTTAAACGGGATTGCTTCTCCAACGCAATGGAGGTGGAGATGGTCTTCTCCACACAGTTCGCGCTGAAAAGCAACGTGGTGCAGTAGTTAAGACCGCAGTGTGAGCCAGTGGCTCGAATTGATATGAACAGACACCTCGACATCCTCCACTTCAGGTGAAGGTAGGTGAGAAAAGTCCTCTACTTCAAATGATCGCTCTGTTGAAAAGCTACTTGTGTCATTACAGTCACTCTCCATTTTAGCGTCTCTGACAGCAGCTGTCAATCAATCCGTCACTGCGGGTCTCAGGTTCACATCGCTCTCGCTCAGCCCCGCCCTCGGTTCTTCCCCTCTATCTCAGCTGTGATCTGCCCACTTTTCAGCATTTTTCAAATATTGTCTGTGGGTGGAGTCAGGCTCTGACCGGGGGTTAAGTTACACTTTAACTGTTCTTCATGATAAAACACTAGAACTACTGCTACTACTTTCTAGTCTATGCACATGTTTCAGGTTTAAATATCACTATATGTCAAAACTGTAGGGCTAATACACTATTTCCTCTATGAGCTTCATATGTGAATATTATGTAGATCTATCGGTTACATGGTTACATCAAATTCATGTTTTATTCATCAGTGCAGTCGGTCTCTTTAATGCTTGAAATCATAAACCACTGTTTCGATTCAAAGTGTGTCTTTGATGACGGTATTCGGTAAAAATGAAAATCATGTTTTGTTGCATTTTCTGATATACAAAGGCACAAAACATCTGTTTATTATTTAATGGTTTTTTTCTTCCACTTGTTTCAGTTTTTCTGCCTCAACAATTTGCTGCAGGGCTGTAAACGTAACGCCTCTTGTTCAGTCTGTCGACTCTAATAGTGGATCATCTCTCACCTGTTTATATCACTCCTAAAACTCCTTCAATTAAACTCCACAATACCTTTTTTATATCTGTCCTTGTAAAAAAGGTGTTGTCATATAATAATGTGAGGTTTTCTCAACTTTGAGGATGAACATCTTGTCATCTATTTCTGGACTCCTAGCATGAATATATAGTAATGAGAAATACGACTGGGAGTCTGCACAAGGTGTTTATTTTGAAATGTACATGATTTTTTTCCTTTTATTTTGTATTTGCTGTGCGGTTTGGACATGGCGTGCGTCAAAAATAGACTATGCACCCATCTTTAGCGAAGCGCCGCGGAGAGCCTCTTCTGGGACTCTTTTAAAAAGTGCCGCGGCGCGTCTGGTGTAAACACAAGCATTGACCAGAGTGACCACGATCAGCTCCGGTAGCTGTAACACACCACAGACGTGTGCAGTGGAAATCAGGGGCAAACAGTGTTAAGTGCTGCACATCCTGGTCCTGACAAGCATCAAAAGTCCAGTCATCAGCGCATGACAGGTTTAGACCCAGCTAAACTGTGAAAGGGACTTCTCAACCATGAACAGTGTAATATAAACTTTTCACAATAGGATTTGCTGCTTTTAGCGATATGTTAAGCTATCACATTTAACAGTTAATGCATTTGCAGGTCAAGACAAACATCTGCAAAAGGCTGCAAGGAGACAATCTTGCAGCACACATGAGGATCTCAATAAATGGGTCAGACGTTTCTGACTTTCCAAATGAAGAGGCTCTGGGAATGTTCTTCCAGAAGCCCAGAAAGATACAGTGCAGTAACAAAAGCTGCACACTTTGTGGATAATTTACATGTTTAGTTTAATGTACAGTTCAAATAATAGTTCAGTCAATACATTCACAGCTGCCATTAAAAGAAACAAGTGAACACCACGACTCCTTTAAGTGTTTGGGTCTGTGTCAATTTTCCTCAACCAAACCACACCCCCCACCAAAAAAAAAGCTGTAAACTTAGGGGAACACTTAATATGTATGACTCCCATAAAGCAGTTCAATCATCACCACACGATTATCCTCACCTGGGGTCGGAGGTCACTGCTTCACCACTGAGGTCAGGAGGATTACGCATGGATCCATCACTCTTCAGAGACACACAGCTGTGATCAGGAGATGAAGATCTCTGACTGCAGATCCTGAGAAAACACACAGAAATATCACACTCTTTTGCTGTAAACAGTGATGATGACAGAAAGTGAGAATCTGCAGCATCAGTCAGATGTGACGCCAAAACACATTTACATCATGATCATCTGATCCGGACGCCTTCTCGACATGTGTGAATGGTTTCCAGCAGAAGACAGTTTGTCTTCCACTAATAAACAAACTCTTAGCAATGCTGTGAGGTTTTCTGACCCACACTCTCAGTCATACAGGGGTCAAGCATCCAAACAAATAGTTCAAACTACATTTATCTTGAGGAAAAACACATCGTCTATATGAAAGAAAAGCTCTACAAGACTATAATAAAGCAGCCAAACATTTATTTACTGATTCTGAGCTGCACTTCTGGGTAAGTGTGTTATTAACTGTTCTTCATGATAAAACACTAGAACTACTGCTACTACTGTCTAGTCTATGAACATGTTTCAGGTTTAAATATCACTATATGTCATAACTGTAGGACTAATACACTATTTCCTCTATGAACTTCATATCGTAACGTCTGCTAACAAACAGTCTCTTGTTCAGTCTGTCGACTCTAATACTGGATCATCTCTCACCTGGGGTCAGAGGTCACTGGATCATCACTGGATTCAGGAGGATTCATGGATCTGTGGCTCTTCAGAGACTCTCTGGTGTGATCTGGAGATGAAGATCTCTCTCTGATCTCCATAATGACAGACTGACACGAGGCCTGTATAACAAACACTTAACTAATCATACATGACTATATATCCATTCATTCTTCAATTATTATTATTATATAACAGAATATCCATTACACTTTAAATAATTCAGAGAATTGTGATGAGGAAGATGATAAAATCCTCAGCTCTACACTTCAGTCACAGTCTGAATATTTCAGGAGATCAGTGTGTGATCATGTGTCAGCAAACATGCGTCTGTTCCTTCCAGAGAAAGGAGAAAGATTAAAGAGGTCATCAGATGCCATTTCACACAAGTTTATACGATTCTTTAGGCTCTTAGTGAAAATTCTGTGACATAGTTTGGTTACAATTTAAAATAATCAAAAACAATAATCTGTAGAGATCAGAAATGTATTCCACCTGTCGCTCAAACAGGCCTCATATTTCACCTTTCTTTCCTTTTAAAACTTGTTTGTTCTATAATCTCGATATAAAAAAAAAACGATATATAAAAACAATTTTTTACAGACGACAAAGAAGAAGTCACAACTTAACACGGACACCAGTTAAACTGTAACACCAGCCAAAAATAAAATCCTGCTTCTCATTCAACTTGAACACTCACCTTTGCATATTAATTTGTAAAGAATCTTCTTCTTCTTCTTCATTTAGAGTTTAACTGGCGGTTGGCAGACCAACTTAAGATGCATTTACCGCCATCTACCAGACAGGAGTGTGGTCGTCGAGAATAGTCAGAGGGAATTATTCACCTATGCGCATACTTATGATATAAATATGTACATATTAAATACGTAGAACAACCCCGTATTTTTGAGAAACCTCATAACTTGATTTTAACACTTTTAGATACATCTCCTAATAGATTAACTAAAGTAAGCGCTTTCCCTTCTTTATATAGGACTGATGTTAAACAACTATGCTCTTCCATATAATTATTACACTCTATTAGGACATGTTCAACTGTTTCTGGCTGACCGCAATAATCACAACCTCCTGTCTGATGTTTCCCTATACAGAATAAAGATCTATTGAGACCTGAATGGCCAATCCTTAAACGTGTCAGCACTGTCTCTTCTCTCCTACTTCCATCCCTAGATCTTCCCCCTCACACATTTCTTTGCACACAGTAAAGATGTCTGCCAGTGTCATTACTATCCCACTGCTCTTGCCACATCCCAATCACTTTTTCCTGAATAATAGATTTCCCTTCAGCTTTGCACAGAGGGACATTGATGTTAACCTCATCCAATTTCAAGGCCTGTTTAGCTAGAATATCCACCTCTTCATTTCCATCAATACCTACAGGGGCAGGGACCCAAACAAACTGAACACAAACACCTTTACTATGCAGCTGAAACAATATATGGTAAATTTTGTATAATAGATCTTGCATGACTTTCCTGTTTTTATGCTCAATAATGCAGCTTGACTGTCTGAGGCAACTACAGCTCTGTTTATGCCCCTAATATAATTAATAAACAACCAATTAAGAGCTAAAGCAATGGCAGTGAGTTCGACAGTATACACTGCAAGATAATCAGAAGTTCTTCTTTTAATTTTGATGTTATATTGTGTAATACTCACTGTCGCTCCTGATCTGCCATTGTTGGGATCTTTAGACCCATCAGTACACAGTACAGGGTGTTCTTTAAACTGCTCAAAATAATGTAGAACAACAAGCCATTCTGGGGTACCGCTACTTTCCTTTTTCAATGCCAGTTGTAGCTGCAAGTCCTTTACTGGCATAACAAACAGCCATGGAGGTATAGATGAAAATGGTACAGTCGAACTGAACTTAAATTGCGTCAGGCCTACATTCTGGGCTTTAATATCTACAATCCACCCAAAGCTATAGTAGTTAGACTTCTGATGTTCCCAACAATCCTTCAACGCAGCTTTTGCTGGGTGAACACAGCTATATTTGTAAAGAATCCCTAGAGCGTGATATTATTATAATCCTGAAGATGAACTTCCGATCATCTGATTTTACATGCGTCACAACTCACTACAACGGTGGAGTTTAGGATGAAAACAACGTTGAAACGGAAACATTGTACAATAATATGACATGAAATCAAAAGCTTATAACTGAACTTACCGTAATGAGATTTTTATGCCAGTTTTTAAGTCTTCGAAATGTGAAGTTACATTCGGTATCGAGAGTTTACTTTCGATTTCAACATAAAGGCGTATCCTCGTGATGCAGACCGCGCATGCGCAAGAGACCTCAGGTGTCAACAACATACAAACCCCGCCCATTCATTCATCTGCTTTCATTTGTCTGCTGTCAGTCTATCGTTAAATGTGTTTAGCGCCACCTGCTGCACTGGAGTGCGTGACATAACGCGTCCTCGATTACATTCTACTGATCGAGTCTCATGAAGAAATACACACCTCCTTCAAATGTTAGTTATGATTTCTTTCAATACAATTCTTTCTAAATTAAAGCTTTTTACATTTAATATACATTTCAACTACATATCTCAAATGTATCTGTGTTTATTTTATTCATAAAAATGTGTGTCTTTAATTATGTATACATATGTCCTTATCCCAGTCTAGTAAATACACTTTTTGATGGATTTGAATATTGTAATATTTTCTACTCTGTTTGTCTGTATCTCATCATCTCTCTTCTGCTACTATTGCATTTTAATTGACATTTTGCTTTATCTTTTTCCAAGGTGTTTTCATTCCTTGTATTTGGTCTTAAAAAGATACACTTCAGTCACTGTCATTGTATATGGTCTTTAACCCATCCAAAGTGTGTGTGCACGCACGCGCGCTCGCACACACACACACACAACGAGCAGTGGGTATCATTTATGCTGCGGCACCCGGGAAGCAGTTTGGGGTTCAGTGCCTTGCTCAAGAGTACCTACTGTAAGTCGTGGTATTGCCGGCCCGAGACTTGAACCCACAACCCTAGGGTTAGGAGTCAAACTCTCTTACCACTAGACCACTACTTCCCCGTCAAAAGGTATTATAACATTAATAATAACATTAACACAACACCAAACTAACACTTTTGGACTTCCTCAGTTTGTGTAAATCCACATGGGGTTCAGAGTGTCATTTTATTTATTTCAGAACTTTCACACATCAAACACGTGGTTTTGATTCAGAATTACAGTGTATACTCTTTCATTTACCCTAAATAATGGAAGTGAAATGTGACAACATGCCCCATAGGTGTGACACACTGTAACATCTGCGGGACACAAAATAACATATGACAGCTTAAATGATCTGATCTAATGAGGGGAAAAAACATACAAGCGTAATATTTTGTAATAACATTATTAACTTTTTATAGAAACAGAGGAGACATTTCTGAATATTGAACACTGACTCTCAGTCTTTATCCATTTGTTTCCTGTGGTTTCTTCATGACAGTAAATAGAGTAAATTACTTCACTAATGCATTGCAGGTGATCTCACACATCCGTCACACAGCTTCTTCAGTCTGCTGCCATCAGGGAGGACACAGTAGAGTCTCCAGGCCAGGACCAGCAGACTGAAGGACAGCTTCATCCATCAGGCTGTCAGGAAGCTGAACTCACTCCAGAACTTGTTGTATAGCTGTATCTCATATTTTATATTTGATCTAGATGTTTAGGCTCTACTGTTAATGTTATCTGTATGCACCGAGGGTCTGAGAGTAACACAGTTTCTTTTCTCTGTATGTATGTACTGTACATGTGGAAGAATTGACAATAAAGCAGACTTGACTTCCAGATGAAAATAACATTGAAAAGAACAGATATGTGCAATGAATATACACACACACAAGGTATTTATGTTAAATCAATATATAGGCTACTAAAACTCAGTGTTTAGAATGGCAACATGAGATATATATACACTTTTATAATATGAATATTACTTTGCACTGTGTCTACTTCAGAGATCACTGTTCCCAGATATTTTTGCCTCTCATCAAATGCCTGAGCTCTTTAGAAAGCTGAGACCCTGTAGTTTCTTATGAAACAATCAGAATAATTGTGTGAAGTACTGGCACAGAGTTATAGAGGCTAGAATATTGTTTTTTCTTTCTGCCGGATAACAACATCTCAACTGAACACATTTCAGCCTCTAGGTCTCTTGATATGACTTTAGAAACACAACTGAGCCCAAGCACCAGCTCGTGTGAAGCTGTGTGCAAAAGAAGATCAATGTAGAATGAAATAGAAGTGACTTAGACCATTTATTTGCCAAGATATGCTCATGTGTTTTGTAAAATGCCCTATGGAAACTCCCCATAAGACTTTTGGTTCCCTAAAATGCACACTGACAATAAAAGACTTGTGACACTGTGTTTATATTTTGTGGATTATATTTCAGGAGTTCTGATATAGAATGAATACACAAAATATGGAAGAATTACATAAAAGTCTCTATTTATAAACTATTATAAAAGTTATATTTATTTGCAAATAAAAACAGGTACAAGATTCCCCTTTACAGATATACATAAAGAAATGCTGCATGTTGAAATCCCCTCCCTGTAGAGAGAACTACACTACTGTGAAGGACAGAGATAAAAAGGGCTAATGCTCTTTGAAAAGGACGGTTTTATTGAGCTTCTGTCACATGTTGTTGCTCTGCAAGGTAATGTTAGTCATTTTAGCGATGTGGTGCAGAAACAAAAACTAAAGTGACATTTAATCACATATTGATATATCAATCTTATACACCTTGAATTATTATTGGTCAGTGATACACAGACCCTTTGAAGATGAGCTGGAAAGTTGTTTGGCACATTCTGCCCCGTTCTGTCAAAGTCCTCGCTCCTGAAGAAAAGAAACATTCTGTGATTGTGGAAACAAACTTGTGAAAAGCTTTGGGTCAACAACAATCTTATAATACTATTATGTCATAGCCTCGCTGTTCCTGTGTAACAGAACCTGTATTGTACACACATCCACTGAGTAACTAACCATTATCCCAAATATAATCCTAATATTGTCATATCTTACAGGTGAAAGGTGATCCACGGGCTCTCGTTTTGAGACGATGGCGATTGGAGAATCTGTAGACTGCACAAAAGTCTGGCATCTTCTCCTATAAAGCCAACAATGTCCTGTATCATAATGTAAGATGATTTTAACAAACCAAACCGACTGGAAATCATGTGCAACTTCAGTTCTATTGAAAAGAAAGAGCAGTTCTGTCTCTAACACTGATGTGATATTGCTGTGTAGCAGCTAAACTGTAACTACTAGATCTCACTCAGAGCTTCTTGTTACAACTACATCTACAAATATTGTTAGGTCATGGCAAAAGATTAGTTGTCATAAAATCGTTATTGGTGTCAGTAAAACCTTTATAACTGAACAGCTCGCTTGTGGTCTCAGCCAGTAGTCGTGATACACAACTGCTGCACGATTAAGTTGTGTTTCGAAAAGTAAAGCTGGAATTTCAACATGTTCAAGCATCCAGAATAATAGCCACGTTAATAACGTTTATCTTTGTCTGTCGGGTAAAGTGTGCCGGAGCTCGCGCCGGTGCGGGTCAGAAGTGCGGATCGAGGCGCATAACGGCCGCTAGGGGACGCTCGCGAGCACCTTCTGAACCCTAAAATGACAAATGGGACACTCTACGGCAGTGATCCTCAAATCTGGCTCGTGAGATACACTTTTCTGCAAAGTTTAGCTCTAACCCTAATCAAACACGCAGGAGTTTGCTAATCAGTGTCTTCAGGATCAATAGAAAATCACAGGCAGGTGTGTTTAATTAGAGTCGGAGCTAAACTCTGCAGGAAACTGGATCTCGCGAGCCAGATTTGACGATCACTGCTCTACGGTCTCGTGGACTTAACGGACACGCGCACGCAGCGGCTATTGTAAGTCTGTAAGATCGCGAGGACACATGAAGTGTTCATTTGGGACAGGGCCACTCACGCACTCCCCAAAAGCACAGCACGCAACACAGATAAGTGTCCCATCCGAACAAACACATAATTAATAGTTCCCACTCACATTAACTACTAAATTCCTTCTTTGTTTGTAAGGGTAGTCTTGTCAATGTGCGCGTGACGTAGTTGTGCATGTGCAGAGTCTGTCAGAGCGGTTCCAGTTTACTTTCGGTTTCGTTTTCTCTGCCGCTATTTTAAAGAGTTTCTAAATGTGCGTGCATGAACATAAGTTAATTTATCTTTCTTTATCAGTCTTGCAGATCATCTTTGGTGTATCAACAGAACCCATCATTCCAGAAGGTTTGTACCAACTTACACCGAAAACACAGATGTTCAACTGTTTCTATCTCCAAATTACATAAATGGCATCTATTAGAGGTCCCATCTATCCTTTGCAGGATAAATATGATTCATAATTTTAAAATGCACCTCTTTACATTTAGACTTGTCAGGAAATGTAAGAAAATTATTTCTAATTTCAGACAAAATATATAAGATCTCTTTACTCGTCCTGGAAAACAAAGTTATAATATACACAATTCCTCAAAAATCTGTGAGAACATTTTGTATCAGCAAAGTTAACATTTTCAATCATACGATCATGTATTTTGGGAAATATTGTTGAATATTTTTCTTGTTCCTTAACTAATTTAATCATCTGCAATGGTATATTATAAATTATTTTATCATAAATTTTAGAGGAGCTTCTTACATTATATTTACCACAAATATCATCATAACTCAATATATTCCTGAGTGGTCCATAACATGTGTAAGTGACCATGTGCCTTTCTTCCAGCACTCATCGATGAACAGAGATTATCTATTCACCAAAATACAGCTGTTATTCCAGATAGACATGTTATGTATGCAAAAATTGTGTTTAAAAAACAGTTTCAAGGGTAAAGTACAATTGTCTAAACTTGTAAAATGAAAAGAAGTTCAATGAATCTTCAGTTAGAAAAAATAAAATAATAATAAAAAAAGTTTTTTTTTATAACACTAGTTTTCTACACTTTTCTCCCAAGACTTCAGGCAGACTTGGACACATGTTCAGAAGCCTGGAATCATCCTTCACTCTCCTCAGAGGACAATCGAAGTCCCGAGCAGCTGTGGCAGATTGGAGTGATGCACACAAATAATGAGCGATCTGAGAGATACGAGGAATGGTAATGCTGTCTTAGTCAGTAGCCCTCACTGCAGAACACACAAGATCCAGCGAGCAGAGACGCTCGGTTAAGACATATTTAAAGTTGGAGGAGATGGATCTAGATCAGGGGTAGAGACAGGGAGGTTTAGGGACATGTAAAGTGGTGTTCTGCAGTACGGACATCTCGTCTTTGTTATTCTGTCATCACACTGCTGTTCATGTAATAAGTGGATTCCTAACTATTTAACCGCTATACCTTCAGGACATCGAAGATGAGAGTCTACGAATGAGTACAATGTACCAAAAACATCTAACCCTGATGTGTGGATTGAAGATAAAGGAGGAGAGTCAGATGGACAGAATCACGGATACTACACCTGACAATGTCTTCCTTTCATCACATGTTAGGATCCTGTGTACCACATGCTACGATTCTTTCAGAAAGCTCAAGCAAGGCTGTAGTGTCTGCAGTCTCAATCTAAAGAAATAAAAACCAGGAGTAACACACACATACACTACACAGATGTATATACACATCTGAATTGAGTTGAATTAGAAAACCTTGTCAATCAGATCTAGCAGGTCTGCATCTGTTATGTCAGCTCATCTTTATTAATCTCCCGGAAGAAATGAAATTGTAAATCCACTCCATGAAAAAGGTCCATCCTGAGTAATGCTCACTGCCATTATTTCACCAACTATCCTAAAGTACAACAACAATATTGATTAAACATTACAATGAATGTAATATGGTGTATTTATTTATCAAAATGCTCCTCTCCAGAAGTAATTTTGTAGCTGAATACCAAGTTGATGGTCCCTGAATATGGATTTGATGAGAAACATGACATCTTGTTGACGAGCTGTTTGTGACGTCTCTGAAGTACGGCTGAAGCACTGATTGAGCGATTACATGTGACAGGATTCATGTCAGTAAATTGTCCTGGATCTGTTTACAGACCCTTTGGCATTCATTCATGTTTATTTGGCGCTGTAGCTTGTAACTGGTGTTAAAAACAGAGGAAGACGTGATCTTTCAAGTGTGCTAACAAAGCACAAAGCCTATTGTGGTTTAATGGATGAGAGATGTGCTATAATGTTCTGTTCATTCATCAGCTGTAAAGAGACGATCCATCCTTGGGATTTACCAATCAGTTTGTAAAGATGAGATCGGTTCAATTAAAATTGAGACATCAATGTTTTTTTACCCAGCTGTAATGCTAATAAACCTTCCTGAAATTTTCCTTCTGAAAGTCTGTAATTGAATACTTCAGATTTTTCCCAGTGCTTTCTCCCTCAAATAATCTTTCCTCAATTACGGCCATCATTTCTGTGAAAAAAGCAAGTTTCCAGTACTAATAAACAAATGCACTGAAGTTAGTAAAGAAGATGATGACTACATTTGATAAAACTGCATAATTAATGCAATGGTGCTTCATCTGAGAACAAACACACAGCGGTCAGGAATTGTTTCATCAGAGCAGCTCGATCTATCCCAGGATCTCCAATGAAAGAGACTCTGAGGGGATTCTTCGGAGAGGACTTCTTCTGTGTCAGGGTTCGGGAGAACATGTCTTCTCTTGTGACACAGAGGATGAAAACGGCTGAAGGGTCTATTGCCTCTTTAAGTGTGTCGATTGTGTCTGTAAGACTTGAGAAAAAGAAAACAGATTCATTATTTTTTAGCTTTTGACCGATGTAAAAAAGGCACTATAAATTAAACTTAATTGCATCTCTTGTGCTTATCTTGCTTTTGTCCCGTTATGATGAAATCTTGGTTTGGTCTAACGTCAGCTCTGTAACCACAAATGAACCATGTCTTAAAATATATTTAACACGACTGACTTTGTATTTAACATGAATTAGTCAAAACATTGTACGTTACCAATTATAAGCGTTTCACTGAACAGAAAGAGAGCAAAGAATCAATCCTCAAAGTCAAGAACATTATCATTGACTTCAGTCTAGCAAGAGTTCAAGCTCTCTCAAAAACTCTGATTATAATCACTGAAGCTGTTCACACTGTCAAATTAATCTCTTACTTACATTGTGTGCACAGCTCTACATTGTTGTTCATGAAGAGAGAATTCACCAGAGAACAGCAAGCGTGCGTTCTGCTTCATACTTTCTTTTCTTTGGTAAACTGCATTCCCCTTATGAAACAAATATATTGCAGTATATTGGAAAATATCATGTAATATATTAAGCATATATTCTTATATATATTTATTTTTTCCAATATATTGCAATATATTGTAAGCGGCAATCATTTTTGCAATATATTATATAATATATGTATCATCAATATATTATTAAATGTACTCAAATATATAAAATATTAGAAAATGTTAAGAAAATTTTAAGAAATATATTGGTAAATATATTTTCCTTTCGTAAGGGTCAAGCTCCACTTGGTTCAGAAATCTGAGGTGTCTGTCTGAAATCTGGTTCCGGGAGCAGCTGTATTTCGGCGGTGTCCCTCTTTGAATTTTAGAAAATTGAATTTGATGTTCTGAATTTCTTCTTCGTTTTAAAAACTGGATATTTGCAGTCTAAGAAGTCAGAACAAAAAATCTGTTTTTTGAAAATACATGTCTAGAAAACTTTGCCTTAAAAATCCATTGTGTTAAATTTCAAATGTTAAATATTAAAGTGAAAAAACAAACAAAACAATCTAAATCTAATTCAAAACTGTTTTAAATCCCATATAATATTCATTTTTGTTAAATTACACTTGTTTATAATAAAAATTTACACAATCAAAAATTCAGATCGTTTTGTATTAATGTTATGTGCAAAAGCCATTTGAAAAAAAAAAAAAATATATATATATATATTAGTCTGAATAAAATGCTAGTAGCAGGACTGTAAAATGAATAGTTGTGATTATAATAATTTGATAAAATGAAGATCACACTAGTGCTCCAATAAACCACACTGAAACTCTCTTTGAGATTAACTGGAACTCAGTGTGTTAGACACTAGAGCTGTAAAACCTAATTTGAGTTTTGTTCTTAAATATAATACATTTTCTAATAATAATGGAATTTAAAAGACATAATTTCAGTTGGAGGGATGCTTTTGTCTTCTCTCCCGAGGACACAAGAGACACATCGAGTGAAATATTACTAACGAACGTTTCTGCAAAGCAATAAAATAACACGACTATCTTTGAAAAAAAGTGCATGTTTAAAATAATGTTTAGTAACCATATACAGTATTGTTCAAAATAATAGCAGTACAATGTGACTAACCAGAATAATCAAGGTTTTTAGTATATTTTTTATTGCTACGTGGCAAACAAGTTACCAGTAGGTTCAGTAGATTGTCAGAAAACAAATGAGACCCAGCATTCATGATATGCACGCTCTTAAGGCTGTGCAATTGGGCAATTAGTTGAAAGGGGTGTGTTCAAAAAAATAGCAGTGTCTACCTTTGACTGTACAAACTCAAAACTATTTTGTACAAACATTTTGTTTTTCTGGGATTTAGCAATCCTGTGAATCACTAAACTAATATTTAGTTGTATGACCACAGTTTTTTAAAACTGCTTGACATCTGTGTGGCATGGAGTCAACCAACTTGTGGCACCTCTCAGCTGTTATTCCACTCCATGATTCTTTAACAACATTCCACAATTCATTCACATTTCTTGGTTTTGCTTCAGAAACAGCATTTTTGATATCACCCCACAAGTTCTCAATTGGATTAAGGTCTGGAGATTGGGCTGGCCACTCCATAACATTAATTTTGTTGGTTTGGAACCAAGACTTTGCCCGTTTACTAGTGTGTTTTGGGTCATTGTCTTGTTGAAACAACCATTTCAAGCGCATGTCCTCTTCAGCATAGGGCAACATGACCTCTTCAAGTATTTTAACATATGCAAACTGATCCATGATCCCTGGTATGCGATAAATAGGCCCAACACCATAGTAGGAGAAACATGCCCATATCATGATGCTTGCAACTCCATGCTTCACTGTCTTCACTGTGTACTGTGGCTTGAATTCAGAGTTTGGGGGTCGTCTCACAAACTGCCTGTGGCCCTTGGACCCAAAAAGAACAATTTTACTCTCATCAGTCCACAAAATGTTCCTCCATTTCTCTTTAGGCCAGTTGATGTGTTCTTTGGCAAATTGTAACCTCTTCTGCACATGCCTTTTTTTTAACAGAGGGACTTTGCGGGGGATTCTTGAAAATAGATTAGCTTCACACAGACGTCTTCTAACTGTCACAGTACTTACAGGTAACTCCAGACTGTCTTTGATCATCCTGGAGGTGATCATTGGCTGAGCCTTTGCCATTCTGGTTATTCTTCTATCCATTTTGATGGTTGTCTTCCGTTTTCTTCCACGTCTCTCTGGTTTTGCTCTCCATTTTAAGGCATTGGAGATCATTTTAGCTGAACAGCCTATCATTTTTTGCACCTCTTTATAGGTTTTCCCCTCTCTAATCAACTTTTTAATCAAAGTACGCTGTTCTTCTGAACAATGTCTTGAACGACCCATTTTCCTCAGCTTTCAAATGCATGTTCAACAAGTGTTGGCTTCATCCTTAAATAGGGGCCACCTGATTCACACCTGTTTCTTCACAAAATTGATGACCTCAGTGATTGAATGCCACACTGCTATTTTTTTGAACACACCCCTTTCAACTAATTCAACTAATTGCCCAATTGCACAGCCTTAAGAGCGTGCATATCATGAATGCTGGGTCTCATTTGTTTTCTGAGAATCTACTGAACCTACTGGTAACTTGTTTGCCATGTAGCAATAAAAAAATATACGAAAAACCTTGATTATTCTGGTTAGTCACATTGTACTGCTATTATTTTGAACAATACTGTATAATTAATTACGTTGCTTAAACAATTAGAAACAAATCCCCATAATCATTTCAAATTCATCAGCATTTTTGCATTAGAATAGATTTTTTTACAGCCTTATTAGACATGTTTAAGAGGAAGATTTAAACAATCAAACACAGCAAATATATGCTGTAATCTGCTGCAGATGCTGATATTTACAGCGACATACGAATGTTACAGAATCTGAGAAATAGTGAATCATTTTAACAAAGTAAGAGATAATACTAAATGCAAAGTACTGACCCGAGTAAGATATTTTATATAATAGATGATTACGTTTAAACATAATAAAAATCCTCTAGCTCCTGCAGATTCTTCAGTTTACCAGCATCTTTTGCGTATCTGAACTCTTTCCAGCAGTGACTGTCTGATTTTGAGATTCATCTTTTCACACTGAAGACTACTGAGGGACTCAAACACAACTATTACAGAAGATTCACACATTCACTGAGGCTCCTGAAGGAAACACAATACATTAAGAAAAAAAAACTCACACATTCACACATTTCTCATGATGATATCAAGTAGAAGCTCCTCTTCTCGAGATGACACACATTTTAATAAAAATAAACACATACATACATAGGTTACACACTCAAATGTTAGACTTGATTAAAATATAAGAAAATGTACAAGTGATAAGTTTTCTATTTCTGAATTTCAGGATACACAGTTATGATGATCTATATTAAATCTGGACAGCTCAGGATATAAGCCCATCACTGAAAATATCACATTAATTTTCTTTGTTTTCAGTGCTGTATAAAAATATCAACTATTTTCTGAATGTCCTTTGGATAAAAACGTCTTTTGATGAATT
Organism: Carassius auratus; assembly: GCF_003368295.1. Classification (NCBI taxonomy): domain Eukaryota; kingdom Metazoa; phylum Chordata; class Actinopteri; order Cypriniformes; family Cyprinidae; genus Carassius; species Carassius auratus. The sequence goes on along the minus strand of NC_039251.1, from coordinate 2,942,002 downwards.
ACTTTAGTTTCCTTGAAGCTTGTTTCTTCTGTTCATCAACACTGCTCCACACATTACACTTCCATGCATTCATTTAACTTCACATCACTGATTCCTGTAGCGGCTCTTATTCACCATCAGCTGATCCTGAGGAAACTGAACTGACGTCTAAATACTGAGAGTCCTACAATAAAACAAACAGACAGTCAGATATGAGTATGAGACATTACTGCTGTCACATCACATCAGCAGATCCAGCTCAGAAACACACAGTATATTCATATTACAGTCAGAGATATGAATCAGAGTATGTGAGCGGAGCGCGGAGTGGAGCGTGTGATTTTGACTGGAGCGAGGAGCAGATCTTTTAAAAGTTGGAGCGTCGTGGTTTTCACTCGCTCCAAGATCGCTCCAGCACCGCTCCGTCACGAGTACAATTCATGCCAACAGCCCATAATATAACTGGATATTTAGCAAGAAATCACATGTTAAACATATTTAGCTAGCTTGATAGATAAGGATCACTCAAATCAGAAAGAATGTGAAGGCTATGACGGCGATATGGACATGAGCGGGAAGTTATAGTTCTCAAGGATGTTTGAAAACACGTAGACTACTACAACACTTAATTATTCACAAGCAATCGCTTTCTCAATAATGTATTCAAGCAAATATAATCTTACAGAGCTACTTCATCTGTATCTGATTTTGAATGAGCAGAAATCTGTAGAAGAAATGCATCGATCCGTAGTAAAATAACTGGAGAAAACATTTAATTACAAACTAAATTTGCACTGCAAAAAGCTGAAATTATACCTTTTAATGCTGACGTATGATATTTGTCATGTGGTAGGAAAAAAGTTTGCACACTAGTGTCCCAATAAACCACTTTGAAACTCTCCTTGTGTTTTTTATTTATTGTTTAATAATCGTTATGAACAGAAGTTAAAGTGTGTAATTTCACACATACTGAAATACTTTAGACGTGGAGTGAAGGTGGAGCGGTGTTTCTGATATCAGTGAGTGTGGAGTGGAGCGGAGCGGAGTGATAATTAAATGATCGGAGCGCGGAGGAGAAATTGTTGACGCTCCACTCCGCTCACATACTCTGATCTGATGAACAACTGATCATAGATTAATAACAGTGAATGATCAACAACTCTCTCTTTATCATTTACACACAGAGACACTGGAGGAGATGAACATATTCATATATTCATAGATCATCACAGAATTAAACAGTTTAAAGAACAGAAACTAAAGTGGAGCTGAATTATTATCTTATATTTTCCAAATATGTCTGTTACTAAACTTTGGCCATTTTAAAATATTTAAATAATAATATACTCACAGTAGTTTAATGTCTTCAGTTTATAACGTGGATCATCTTTCAGATCAGAGAGTAACTTCACTCCTGATTGTCGTAGTTTATTCAGAGACAGATCCAGTTCTCTCAGGTGTGAGGGGTTTGATCTCAGAGCTGAAGTCAGAGCAGAACAACCTTCATCTGTGACGCCACAATCTTTCAACAATGACACAGTGGTAATTGTAGTTGAAGTGTGTGTAGTTTGTTATTGACTCTGGTCTCAGAGCAGGAGAGGAGATATAATGACAAGCATTGCCACAAACTGCTGCTGATAGAATGAGATTTCTGCATGTTGATGCTCAATGCTGCTGTTTGAAACTGTCATGTGCTTCAGGACTGAACAGACACACAGAGCTGAATGTGAGATATTGTTTCATAGTGATATAAGGACAGATCTGTCTGGAGAAACAGTCACTTGCTCCTCTAATTACGATTTACAGTTGACCTAAAAATGAAGATTAAAAATCATCAAAATCCCACAGACTTACATTAAGGAAATGTTCAGATGAGCCAAGACTATTCAAACTCCAACTGTCAAAATTCAAATGTAAACAAACTGAAGGCCTTTAGACTCCATTTAACTGCCATTCTATGTTCTATTTCTAGACCATTCAAACTCATTTAACCTTCCATTCTGTCTAATATTTCTAATCTATCAATCATCTATATGGCAGGGCTGCCAACTTTTTGAGTTCAGCTTAGAGTGTGATTTTGGGGGCAGGGTTTTGATATGGGGAGGGGCTTATAGATGGGCGTGGCTTGGTTTGGAGAAAAATACAAAAAAAAAATCCTTGCATTAGCAGAAGTGTATTAAGTATATATTGACTGTTGTAAGGTCCAGGCACTCGGCCCAAGGAAGGTATCCGGTGCTGGATGAAGGTTTCCTGCGTGTTCGGTCTTTCAGCGCGTAGAGTTAATTCAATTTAGGTTAAACTCAAATCTGACTCCATTATTTATTTAATCTGACTCCATTTTAGTATGACCTCGAATTTAGGTTGAAATGCAAATTGGTTGAATGCCTTTTTAATTAGTATTCTTCTGACATTTGATTATTCTAGTTAACTCCTACTCTTATATTAACTTGTTCATTCAGGTGCTCATGTTGCTAACAAGGATACAACGTAATTTACTAGAGTCAATAATCACAGAGTAAAACAGAATAAAATCAAATGTAACAATTTATTATCAGTCAGGTAAATATGTGTTCTGCCAATTACATATCCAATTGAAGCATATCAAATCATAGCATTATAAACCATCAAATTCTCAAAGATTAATCTTAAAGTAAAATAAGCATACCTGACCTTAGAAAATACATAGTATGAAGTGAAGAGACACACAACACACTACGGGTTTTCTGGCTACAGAATCGCGCTGATCCTTTTGCTGCAATCCTTTAAATACCTCAGACCAAGAAAACAACCCCCGAGATGGAGACAGGAACTAACAATTGGAATTTGCATTAACTCAGGTCCCAAGCCTGGGTGGTTTTACACCTCAATGGGAACAGGGGGTAATTTACATGGAGGACCCTAGGAAAGGACACTCCCATCACAGTAATCAAAATATCTCTTGACTCTTCGGATCTGTATTATCTTCTAATCTACTTTTGTAAGGTTGAGACCATTGTACCAGTTGCACTGAGACATTTCAAATGATACCAGACATTGACATTTTCATGTAATCATTTTGAGCAGACTGAGTAGAAGGAAGAATGGGTGAAGGGATTTATAATGAAACAAATGGCCAGAAGGGGAGGAGGTCTCCTGCTCCTCCAGTCCATGGGGTGTCTCGAAGATGCTCGTGTATGTTTGTATTGTCTGTTTCTCAGGAGATCAAAGTATCTCAGGTTCTTTAATCTCTACACTGTCAAAGTATTTAGTATCTGTACAGAATTTCTTGGGAGATTTACATTTCATTTTATTTTCACAAACATTTATTAACATTAACAATATTAATATTATTATTAACAATTATTAAAATTACCTACTAGGCATGTCCACATATTTGTCATCTGGAAATGCTTTTGTACTGTTTTTTTTTTATGATACAAATATGTAAAATAATTGCTCAGTGCTGCAAAACACAACAACTCTGCTAATGCTAACTTAATTCTATATAAACTATATAACAGCATAGGTCTATTAGTTACTAGCCTAAACTGGACGGAGACACAGAGCGCCCTGTAAGTCACTGACCTGCCTGCGTTCACCATTCACACCGTGCAGATGGGAGCAGTGGCGCCCCAGAAAATTATAATAGGGGTGGCCAGATGAGGCCACAGTAAATAAATAAAGGGTTTCCAATATTGACAATATGATATCTCTGTGATTTCTGGGATTTTATCGATAACGATAATTACACAATATTTTGCTGAGTGTGTTATTGAGCTGATATCTTATTTCTAATTGTGCTGACAGCTGACTCCTAAAGGTTTTATTTTTATATTTATGCCATTTTTTTTTAAAGTGAGCACCATCTTTTAAAGGTGCCATATGCAGAAATTGAGGTAAAAATATCCATAACATGACCTACACGCATCGAAAGAATGAGAAGAAATAAAGGCGATGATGTCATTAAAAAAATGTCAAGTTATAGTGCTGCAGAGATATCAACCTTAATTAGCATTAGCATTACTAGCCCCGGCCCGGCAGGTGTTGTAATACCAGTTTCGGCCGTGGGAGGCAGTATGCGGACAACATAACCACCAGCCAACCTGCAACGAATACACGAATAACTCGCAGGGCGTACCTGGACCTGATGTCAATCGTGTGGAAAGTACAGCCCACTACTTTCAGTTCAGAGAAGAGAGCGGAAGCATAGCTGAAGCCCTTGGCAAGAGACCAACACCCGCTACAGGGAAACAACCGCGCTCAGAATCACAAATCAAATCCGATAAGAATACCAGAGTAAACATCGGCACTGCTTTTAATTGCTGGAGACAACTGATGGACCTGAAAGAAATGTGGTTCGAATCCGAACTTGCAAGTTAGATGCTGTTAGTATTTCGCTAGAAGTTTGTTTTATATGTTTGTGTATTTGTTTTCGGGAAGTTATAACATAGAAATGTATCGAAGGCTGTTCGATAAACGTGCCAATGTCAGTGATGGCTAACTGTAGCTGCATTTGATAATCAGCTAGCTATAACTTAACGTTACCCATTTTATTATATAGGGCTGTGCATGTCTTTACTCATGTACATCTCATCAGTAAAGACGCTCCTGTAATTAGGAGTATATCTCCAGTACGTGTGTTCAGATCAGGATTGCCAGGTTTTCACAACAAATTCTGCCCAGTTGCTTCTCAAAACTAGCCCAGTCACGCTTCCAGAAGGTTCCCCGATAAAACATTGCTTCCCGGGGTTAAAATATAGTTTTTTTAGCAGGGTTGCCTTGGTATAATTCGCATTTTAGGGGCTAAATATCACGTTATTTGTATTGGGGTCGCTGTGACCAGCGGACATGAAAAACAACCGCCACAGACTTGGCAACACTGGTTGGCATTTACTACACGGAGCCGTAATTCACTGACAATCTACACAACATCGATGTTAAAATCGCAGGCGATTCTTTGTCGATTTTGAAAGCGATTTTGTGTTAGTTGTCGGTAGACTAAGGCTCTGTGCAGTAAATGCCGCTCCACCTGAAGCAGTGTTGCCAAGTCTGCGGTTGTTTTTCATGTCCGCGGTTTGAAGCAATCCCAATACCAATAACGTGATATTTAGCCCCTAAACTGCTAATTTTACCAGGGAAACCCTTCCCAAAAATTTATATTTTAACCCCGGGAAGCAATTTTTATCGGGAAACCTCCCGGAAACACGATTGGGCTAGTTTTGGACTAGTTTTAAGAAGCAACTGGGCAGGATTTGTTGTGAAAACCTGGCAACCCTGATCTGAATGCACATGCTGGAGATATACTTCTAATTACAGGAGCGTCTTTACTGATGAGAGGTGCATGAAAATCGCATTCGATGTATCATAACTAACCTGCTTTGTCAAAATACAAAATAAGCATTCGATCTACGTTAGAGCGTCTGAGCGCTCACAAATCTTTCTGCAGCGTCGTGAGCAGAGCGGCAAGAGTGATTTTTGATGCTCTAGACGCCGGCGGTGTGAACGCACAGTTAGGCTTCGGCTATGGCTGTAGTGTTGTTGTGAAAGTAGGGGCGGAGCATAGAGACTATGCCGTTTCTCGTTTGTTACTCTAGAGTAGACCAATTCACTTTATTGAGGTATACTGCCCCCATCTGTTATGGAATGTGGAGTATGACTTGATTTTTTTTGCCAAACATTACAGATGACCTTTAAGGGGGGGGTGAAATGCTATTTGATGCATACTGAGTTTTTTACACTGTTAAAGAGTTGGATTCCCATGCTAAACATGGACAAAGTTTCAAAAATTAAGTTGTACGTTTGAAGGAGTATTTTTGTTCCAAAAAAAACTCTTCCGGTTTGTCACAAGTTTCAGAAAGTTTTTTTCGAGTATGGCTCTGTGTGACGTTAGATGGAGCGGAATTTCCTTATATGGGTCCTGAGGCACTTCTCCCGGAAGAGAGCGCGCTCCCGTATAGCAGAGCACTGAGAGCACAACAGACTTCACTGATCAGAGCGAGAGCGAAATGTCACAAAAGAACTGTATTTTTGGTTGCTGGGGCAAGACAACCCTGCATAATATGGGGGTGTGAGAGCGTGAGAATTGGGTCAATTGCATGAGTCTCACCCTGAATGTGTGAGAGTTGGCAGCTTTGTATATGGGGCAGTCGTGGTCTAATGGTCAGAGAGTCTGACTTGTGACCCACAGACAGGGATGTACTGGTCATCAGGAGTAAAGTGATCAACAACACGAGTGTCTTGATCCATTCAGATGTGACACAGAATTGTGTTTTACAGTCGTGTGATATGAGAACATTAAAGCTTCTGTAGTGATGCTGGCTGAAAACACACACCACAATCTAAACTTCATGACGAGGTCAATTGGAAAATGACAAAACATAGACTTGTAAATTCATCACCATAGTAATTTAACTTGCAGTTATTAACACTGTACAATAGAGATGTATTTATTATAAATGTTACCGTTATTAGCCTGCTTAATATTAAATATTAGCAGTAAATAAGTTCTTAGTTCACCCAAAATGAAAATTGGCATTTTCTCAACATCATGTCATTTCAAACCTGTATGAATTTCTTTCTTCTGTGGAACATAAAAGAAGATAATTTCAGAAATTCAAGAAGTTTTTGTCCATACAGAAATCAAGGGTATTGTATTGTATTGTTCTACAAAATATCTGTTGTGTTCTACAGAAGAAACTAAAGCCAGGCTCACACTACAGGATATTTAGCCCAATTTAGCCCCAATTTCCCCCTCCCGATAATCAGAGCAAACATCTTGTCGAGCACCTCGATCTGTCCCGATGTCGCACCTCCCGATCTGCTCGCACACAAATCGGGGCAGCCCTGATTATTATCAAACATGTTTGATATTTAGGATTTAAATCGGGATGATGATGGCTATATGATTACGTCAGTACTTTTCACATTCAATGCGCAAAAACACAAATCAGCTGATGCAGGGCTTCGAAAGCTAGTGGAGATAGAGAAAACTGTACTGGACAAACACAACGGTCTGTAATGTGTGCGAAAACGCATCACAACTGTAAGTAGCTATAAGAGCGCTGGAGTGAAATAAGTGAAAACCAGGTGAGTGAAGACAGACAGAATATATATATATATATTAAAAAAAAGAACCTTGACGATCTTCTGCGTGAGATCACGTGAGGCACTCCCTCTGGCGTTATAATCTTAATAATATCTTACAGTGTGTGATGTGCCACGATGTTAAAATCTTGAAGTGTGTGCATGTTTAATATTTGAGGGAAGATAATCTGAAAGAGATTCTCCTCGTGTGTGTGCTGCAACCAGATTTCAAAATCGGTTATGATTTTAAAACTCCTGTAGTTTGAGCCCGGCTTAAGTCACACAGGTTTGAATTGACATGAGGGTGAGGAAATGATGACAGAATTTATTTATCAATAGATTTCCTGCATTCTAGCTCAAAATCAATGCTTTACTGTCAAGTGCATTTCTATGTGACACAAATACATTATTAAGTTTGTTATATTTGTCATGAATTCAGTAATATCTAGTATTATTTACTCCAATTAAAGGCCCTGTCACCCAGTAAAACATTCATGGAGGAACTCGTGGGTCAGATGGACTGGATTTGTCCAGGGCTGAATTTTAACCCCAGTCCAGCCCTGACCACAGGTCACAGGTTTGAGTGATCTTACCGCAGTTTCTCCAGTTTACAGTGAGGATCCTCCAGTTCAGCACAGAGACACTTCACTCCCAAATCTCTTATTTTATTCTCAGACAGATCCAGTTCTCTCAGGTGTGAGGGGTTTGATCTCAGAGCTGAAGTCAGAGCAGAACAACCTTCATCTGTGACGTCACAATCACTCAACCTGTAGAGAACAATGACACACTCTTCACTCTCTCAGATCAGATCAGTTTAGCTGTGAATCCATTAGTAAAGAGAAAGAACAAATCAATGTGTGATGAATCACTGGACTGAGATTTAAAATGTCAAAAAAGAAATCAAAATATGATAAATAATTTAAAACCTCATTCAAAAAGAAAAAAACTCCTTTACACTCTCAGGATTTTTAATGTCTTACTGTATGTAGGAAGTAGACATTCACCAATATACTGGCAAAAATCTGTATCAGCCAAGATCATCCTTGCTGACTGATATAGGCTATTGGCTAGTTAACTTTCTATGACTTCATAGATCGGAGTGGCTGATGTTTATCTGTTACATTGCATCAAGCATTACAGTATATATGTATAGGTTTGTATAAAAACAAATACAAGGCCGTACAATAATTTTTTACAACTATTTATGCTGTGAAACTATTATGTTAAAATGGCCCCTCTGTTTTTCACTGTTCTAATGTTGTTATTATTTTTTTTTTTTTTTACTGATACTTACAGTGGAAAAATCTGGGAGGAGACATGGGAGCCGGCCTGCCAGTTCTCACCAGGTGTCAAGCATGTGTGACGTCACCCATTCATCTACAATTCAGTATGAGTTGAATACCTGCTATGAGTTGTCGAGTTCGCTGTTACGGCACAGCCATCCTGTTTGCGCATGTGATGATTTTAGATAAGAAGGAGGAGCCACGTTACACACTTTCAATGGTTTCCACCCTAACATGCTGTCATGCTGTTTTTTTCTTTATTACTGATTCTTGCTAAAAGCTGTGTTCAAATAAATCAAAGTGTTACTATATTTCTGTTTATGTCTTTCCATTCACCTTGTGGGTTAGCCAATTAACTGAAATATTCTTCAACACATCAAATTATATATTGCAATATGATGCACCAAAATATGTAGGAAGGTGGGACATGTTTTCAATCAAATTAACTGACACCATGAAGAGACAGTTGATTCCACCAGCTAAATCATACATTTTCTGTATAAAGGGTAGCTGAGGTAGGCAGGGGTGGATAAATGCACAGGCTTACCAAGACCAGATGTCAAGAGGGTCCAGAAGCCTCTAAAAATGTGAAAGCATGGTTTTTTTTAATTCAGGAAAGTTTCTAAAGGCTTTTTAAAAAAATGCTTCTAAAGGCAAGGCACATGAAACCCTGTCTTCTGCACTAGTGGCCTTTTCCATTTACTTTGACACACTGAATGTGTGTGTGCAAGTCTACCCCCGGATGGGTAGTAAAAAGCAGAAGACAATACATTTTTTTTACACTTTTAATGTTATTATTTCAATCTATATGGGCCAGGGAAGCTGGGTTTTTTGTTGTTTATTTATATTTTTTAAACTATAACTATCAATATTTATTTAGATGTTATCATGGTATTAATTTCTTTATTTGCATATTATTTTGGTCTAATTACCGGAGAAATATTACAGTATGCTGTAATACAGAATATTATTATATGATCCGAGCTAGACGTATTCAAAGCCTATATTCCACAATGCAATGCGGGCATTCATTCACAGAATCGGACAGCGATCAGCTGGTCTTTAACGCCAGTATCGCTTCAATGTACACACACACACACACACACACACACACACACATATATATATATATATAATCATTGGTTTTGTCACCAGCAACAACACTCCAGAAGTGACGTAAAATATATATATATATATATATATATATATATATATATATATATATATATATATATATATATATATATATATATATATATTAGCAAAATTGACTTCATTTGTTTAATATATGCTTTTTGGGAAATGTTCTAGCTTTCTAAGAAATGTGTGTTTGCACTAGTGTAAAACATTTCTTGAATTAAAAAAAAAACAACAATAACATACAAAAACAACAACATAATATTCGTTATATTAATGTTTTTGTCTAACGTAGTATTTGAAGATTTAAACAATACAGATAACAATAATAATAAAATACAGTTTCATGTATTTGTCTCATGTATTGTGTGCTCGTCGGCCGGCGGCAATTTGAAATGGAATGAAGACCATTCACGGCCATAGTGATTCACGGCAGAATCCAAGTATAGGTCTCTGCAGGAAAGTAATGGGAGTTACTAGATTTTTACACCATGATACATGATTGGTTTATGTAATAGTGACGTTAGGTTTAGGGGTGGGGTTGGGTAAGGGGGATCACTTAGATTGCATGATTCAGAAACACCCAGCAGTTTGAAAATACCCACATGGTGATAAACGCCCACTTTTGCTCTGCAGAGACCTAAGTTTCGCAGAATCACAGGAGTCGAACATGTCCCCCACCCCCCCACCCTCCCCCCGAAATAACGCACATGCTTTGTGACAGTTTATGTGGCGCGTCTATTATGGGAGTTGTAGTTTAAACATATTGGTATATTTCTCATAATTAGAAGTCAAAAGTGTACAATTTTGGATACACCCTGTGATTTTGGGGGATGGTGAACACACTGGTGTCATCAGATTTAAAAATGTAATCGTTAAATAGGTGAAAACAGCTTACTACCATATTTGACAGTGCTTACAGTGGTTAAACTTTGGTGACCATATCTACATGACAGTAGAGGCCCAGAGCTTTCTATAGCTGCTGGTCTTATGTGTTTAGCACCTTCTGTTGCTGAATGACAAGCCTTCAAAGATGGACTGGGTTCAAGGTTCAAAGGTCAATATTTCAAAGCAGGAGTAATGTATCCTCTTCAGAATGAAATATGTTAATCCCCATGTTGAGACCTTTCCAATGATGTGTTTGCTATAGCACTGTTGACAATTTTGTCCTACTACAACGTTTAAATTTTTACATTTCATGGTTTGCAGATGATGGGCGATTTGGGCGATAGCCTCCTTTATTGTCCCCAGAGGGATATCTGCCTTGAGTTCAAATGCTTCACACATAACACTTGACATATTGTTTTATCATACAGCTGATCTATACTTACAATAAAAAACAACATAAACAAAGTGATATGTAGTCAGACTAAAGCCAGGGTTGCCAACTCTCACGCATCTGGCGTGACACTTATGCTTTCAGCATCAATCTCACGCTTAAGTCCAAGCGTGAGTGTCACGCCAGATGCTTGAGAGTTGGCAACCCTGCTGAAGCACGTCACACAGTAACAATCTATTGCTCATGTTTAACAAACAGTGACGAGCAACACACAACCATTTGCGTTATATCATGAAGTTATTGCACAACCAGCCTCAAACAACATTATTTAAAGTTTTAATTGAGCTACTGTAGGTCCAAATAGGGCTATAGTTTAGATATGTTACATTTAGATTGGGGTACCTATATCTTCTGCCAGAGGATAAGAACTCATACTTGGTATGGAGAATAAAGATGGATCAGACCCCATTATTTATGCTTGCCTGGAGAGACTGGTTTCTATTCCTCTCCACAATCTTCATATTAAAATACTCTGTAATGCAGCCTTGTATAATATAAAACCCTCTGATTCACCATGAGGGTTTGCTCTAAATGATTACACCCACTTTCAACATGGGCCTTCCAGCCAAAGGTATTGTCCATATACACACCAATAGGCGCAGAGCTGATGGATTGGTTCAACATTTATGACATCTGATACCTTCTGACCCATGTCACGACCCTTTCATCAGCTTGTGAAATGGTTAAATGAGATGTGTGAGTTGCCAAGTCAAGTCACCTTTATTTATATAGCACTTTAAACAAAAAAGATTGCGTCAAAGCAACTGAACCAACTCTTGTTGATGCTATATTTTTCGTCACTGTATTGAATAAATACCTGGGGTTGTTTGTTTTCTTCTTTCTGGACAATCCCAGAGTTTAAGGTCCCGTTGTAATGGTATCCTCCAGGAGGAGAACCAGCACCACCGTCCGCCGCGATGTTCCTGCGGACTCCCGCCGCTGGAAGTATAGGATTTGGAATGTCTTTGTGCTCCATGGTTGGCTTTACTATGCTGATAGTGGACTGTGGGGCGCAACTCCTCACAGTCCCGATTTTATTTCAGAGTGACCTTCTCTTAGACAGGTTTCCATCCAAGGCTATGAGCCCTATCTGCCCATGCTATTTGACCCCTAGCTGGGGGCAGTGGTTGGCAGACGCCAGGGCGTATCCACACGCCGGTGGGCTGCACGTCGTGCCTCTGGGGCCCACTGCTGCTCCGAGATCCCCTGCAGATTAGCCTGGGGTCTCGCGGCACCCAGTATCCGTGTGTGGCCACGTGGAGGCACTGCAGGAGTCTTGGTGGTAGAGAGGCTGTGTACCGGCAGGAGGAGGCTTACGCACTCGGCTCCTCTTATTCACCTCCACTAGGGGGGCTAGCCGGTGGCAGTAGCTGAAAGCAGAGAGTAGCAGGCAGGAGCAACATGCAGCACACAACATGCAACATGCACTGACAACAAGTACTTCTACGCACTACTGCACGTGACGCATCACACACACCCTGTGCAAGCACAACACACTAAGCCAGCATTAGGGGGGTGGACTCATTTAAAATAATGTAATCATCAGGTTTTAGCCAGGTTTCTGTCAAACAGAGCACATCTATATTATGATCAGTGATCATATTATTTACAGAAAGTGTTTTCGTAGAAAGGGATCTGATATTCAGTAAGCCAAGCTTTATCATTTGTTTATTCGTATTGCATTTGTTTTTTATTTGTTGAACCTAAATTAAATTGTTACTCTTAACTTGGTTTGGACGTTTTTTTGTATTTTCTAGTTCGGGGAACAGACACAGTCTCTATAGTGTGATATCTAGGTGAAAGAGTCTCTATGTGCTGAGTATTAACTGACCTCTGTGACGGGAGGCAGCTAGCAGACGGTCGGTTTAGCCAGTCTGTCTGCTTCCTTGTGTCTGTGTGCAGAAGGCTGAGCAAGAAGTGTGCCAAAAATTGAATAATTTAATGTGATTTTAAATCAAAGTCTCACACATAAATATGCTCATGTTTTTTTTCCCCTGTAGTCTCTGCTATTAATATTTATCAACCACAATATTAGAAAATTAAATAACATGTATGAAAAAAAAATGCTTCTGTTTGTATGGTTTATTTTTTGTTTTTCAAACAGTACAAGTTAAAACAAATGCAAATTAGTCAAACGAGCTATTAGGCTGTATTTTTAAAACACGGTTTTTCATATAGTCAGGAAATGTAGTTATTAAAGCAAATCTTGAAGTAATTCAGTGAGGCTTCCCTATTAAACATCCAAATTCTGAAAAATTTAATTGTGTGTATATAATAACCACTATTGTGTATATAATTAAGTCACATTTTCAAGTTTTGGGCCAGTTTTTGCATTTGTTGAACCTCTATGTACTTTCACTGCACATGAGAAGCAGCTGATAAAGTCCTGTCAAGGATGCTTTCAGAGACCATTTGTAGCATTAGATGATGCAAGAGTCCAACTTCAGAAAAAAATGGGTTTGTGTGTCAAGGTAAAACTGTCAGAAAACTCAGATTTGCCACAGCAGATGACATTAGTGGAATTATGTTTATTACTATTATTACAATGCACATATTTACACCTTCCTGCAAACTTTTCCGCACAGTTTTGTTCTACCATAAACAGAAGATTACTATTGGAAAAACAGTTACTTAAATTAATTACATTCATTATTGTTGTAATGTCACATGTAGATATGATGAATACTATTATTCAAGCATATCTGACACACAAACAGTGTTTCCTCCAAGTTGATTTGACCGTGGTGGCCCCCACAGCAACATTTCTGACCCCCTACGGTATCAGAAATAGGGCTGCATTGTTAGAGTGGGAGAAAAAATAAAAAGGAAACTCTGCAACAAAAATGACTTAATGCTCATTTCTCACTTGAGAGCTCATCAAACTCATCTGACATTCAGAGTCACTGTCGTATCCATCCCAATCATTCTGGAAGTCCATACTTGTTCCAGTCAAAACTTTAGCATAACAGTCTCTTGCATGCTTCATCATTCTGGTGACTTCTTGCTTCTTTCTCAAAAGTTAAGCTGAGGAAACCCTTGATCCCTTCTTCATTTAGATCCCACAGCTCACCTTGTAAAACAAACATTATCAGAAAAAAAAAATTCCAATGTACAGTATAGTATTTCAACGCATTACTTAATGTGTACTTTTCAATGCCTCACTGGAAAGCTGGCATGACATCTCCTTGAGTGTGTCTGCACGAGTGGAGAGAGATTTCCAATGCTTTGCCATCTCAGAAAGAACAATCTTCTTCTCCTCCTCAAGTCTCCTGATAGCCATCACAACATCAAACGCCTTCCTCTTGGTTTTCAAATCTACAGCGTCTGGGATACAGTCGTGGAAAATAAGTCAATTATAAGTATGATTATTTTTCAAAGAATTTCTGAGATAATCTGGGATAAGGCATAATTATTTTTTTGCTACTGTGAATTAAACAAAATTGTCAACAGATTTGTGTACATACCACCATGTGAAAGTTGCCATGGCCAAACTGTCTCGTCAGAGAGAATGATGTCAAAGGCGATTCTTTCTGTATCTGGAACCATACTGTTGTATTTTTCAACAACAGAGCTAAGAATGGCCTTCTCCTCTCTGATTTTGCGCCGGATCCGGGCCCGACCTTTGCTGCCATCGGTGTCTTTGTAAAGGCGCTGGGACCTTCTTTTAATGCTGGCCACCAGCACCTCTATTCTATTGATCACTGCGTCAAGATCGGCATTCTTTTGGGATGTTGTTGCTGAGAGAAAAAAAAATT